>NC_134720.1:15695000-15998030 GCF_049634645.1 Pelodiscus sinensis | reverse complement strand
TGCCATTTCCAACTTTCCTTTTACTGTTTCTCCCTCCTCACTGAGCAGTGGGCCTACCCTGTCCTTGGTCTTCCTCTTGCTTCTAATGTATTTATAAAAAGTCTTCTTGTTTCCCTTTATTCCCGTAGCTAGTTTGAGCTTATTTTGTGCCTTTGCCTTTCTAATCTTGCCCCTGCATTCCTGTGTTGTTTGCCTGTGTTGATTGTGAGACACTCAGATACTGTGATAATAGGCAGTCATCAAAGTACCTAACATAGACAGGATAGATAGTTTCTCCTTCAACAAAATTGATCCCACCATAAATAAAAGCTTTTTGCTTCCATTCTGTAATCCAATCCTCATGAATGGTGCCTTGTGCCCAGGGAGAGCTCCATTGATTTCAATCGGCAAAAAGGTCTGCCTGTACAGATCAGATTACTACAATGTGACTTTGTCACAGGCTGATTCACCCTTTAAGGAAAATTAGGCCCAGTCCAGCTTTGCCTACAAAAAAACACCTACATCCCAGTGGATCCTGACCATCCAAGGATCAAATAGCCTGGTCAGTTATTAGAGCTATGATGCTTTCAAAGACTGAGATTGCTCAGATAACGGGGAAACTGCAGTAGGATGTCTGAGGAAGAGTCCCTCTCAGGTTTATGGCTTGGAGGAGGAGACAGTCTTTTACAGTAGGCCCTGAAGTGTGGTGTATGAAGGCACGGACTCTGGCCGGTGCAAGCACGAAATCATTTTATTGCAAGATTACAACTACCTTTATACCCTTAAAAGTTTACAAACTGCTTTTTCCCAAACTGCTTTTTCCCCGTCACAAAAACAGCATCCTCAAAGGTCATTGACTTAGGCAGATGTTGTTATTGTTGGCTCAGGACTCTTGCCTGGTTTCGTCCTTGGGTCGCTCTGTCACGTGGCCAAAGCACTATACTTGCCGATTCTCTACATTGAAGCAGGAAAAACAGAGGAAAAGGGGGAAACCCCCAGGAACCTGTAGTCCCTGGCGAGCTGGGGGACTGTTCTTGCAATTGATATCTACCTAAATCATAAGTTTGAAGAAAAAGACTCTAGGTGCAGCAGTGAGTTCTTCCTGTACAGATGAGACAGGCCTACAGTACTTAATTATCAGTTTGTAAGGGAGATGCCCAATCAGCAACACTGACTTATGCATGCAGTCCTACTGACCATAATGGGGATTGCTTTGCATGACCAAACATTACTTATTTTAGTAAATGTCTAACCTGAACCTTGGGTAAACCAATGCAACTCGTTAAAGTAAAATGAAATTGGATCCACTTACAACTAGGGATGTAAGCGACTAGTCAACTATTCAATAAGCATAAGCTTATTGGATAATCGAGTAGTGACTTGACTAGTTGCTTCCTCACCTCCCAGGCTGCTTCTATCAGAGAGAAGCAGGAAGGGGAGGGGAGCAGGAGCCAGTGCTGGTGGGATCTGGCTTAAAAGCTGGCTCCTGCCACCACTGTCTCCATGGGGGGAGCGACAGGGGCGCAGCGGGGAAACGGCTCGAATGGGAATGAAGCAGTCCCCACCTGTGCCAGTTCCACTGAGGACGCTTTAGCCTTTGGAATGTACAAGAGCTCCCTTGGCAAAGCTCCCATGACTTCGGTAGTACAGAATGGGGCTGCATTACTGGAATGACAACTGCCATGTTATTGTATATTAAAATAATTCAGGAATTTCATTACAAGTCACTTTAAATGATGATTCACAATATCAGAGCTCATTAGAAGTACAATAAAGCCTTCTAGGGTGCTTTTGTTTGCTATAAACGGATTTTCTACAGGGCCAGTCCTGGTCTTATTGAAGTTAAATGGCAGCATTTTTCTTAGACTTCAATAGACAAAAGACAAGGCCCTATATCTTTATACAGCTCACTTGAAACAAATGCCATATCTGAAGCACTAACCAAGAGATCTTTGCTCCACCTACCAACACTCATGGCGTAATCTCTGAAGAAAGGGCATCCGAACCACAAGGGCAAGATGTGAAGATATGGGGTAAAACCAGGGAATAATTCTTTAAAACCTGTATGTTCTGTGCAAAAGTTTGCAAAGGCTCCAGCAACAAGAATGCCATGAGGGTGAAATCCAAATAGATAGTTATGGCTTGGCTCCAAATCGGATGTTTTTATGAGCTGAAAATAATATAAATGAAGTATGAGTTTAAAAACATGTTCATCACAGTAGTTCATAAACATAGGAAGAATGTTAGGAGCAAGGAGGCTGCTCATAATACAGTGCATAAATCACCGAAATTTCATTTCCTTTGAGCATCTTAGATCATTCTAAGTGACGTAAGTATAAAGAGCTCAGTTGTGTCTCAGATTAACAGGTAAGTAATCACTACAATATCTGAGTTTTTTTCTCCCATTTGAGGTTACTTAAAAGGTTCAGCTCAAAAGAACCAGTCCCCAACTATTGTCCCTGTCACTCACCCCAGATTTTCTTCACCTAAACTTGTTTTACAGAAGACAGGACAAATTCTCTCCTGGTATAACCCCGATGATTTCAGCAGGGTTATGCCAGGAATGAATCTGGATCAAAATGTTCACTATAAAAAGCCATCTTGATTTGCATTTTCACAAATCAGTGTGAAACATTTTACTCACGTGAACTGGAAAGTAATCCTTAAAGTACCTCCAAACAGTCCAATTTCTGATCCACTTTGATCTTCTCCCTCCAGTTTGAGGGGTCTCCCAATCAAAATAGAGCCACACTGCATAGAGGACAGGTAGCAACCAGTATTTTCCAAAAAACAAGGTGATAAAGATTCCACAGCAACATTGTGCTACAAGATACAAAAAGGAAACCGCAGTGAAGATTATCCATTGCTCTCTCATTATAAGAAAGACCTAGAGTCCTTGTACCCAGTTCTGTTTTAATTTATACCTGTGTAAAACCAGAGGAACTCCATCAAAGTTACACTGGTGGCTTTCTAGAGTAACTGCAAATTGAAGCTGGCCTATTTTCTATTATTTGAATCTCTGTCAGTGAACAGAGATTGTGCAGGGAAGCAAACATATTTGCTTGACTTATTTCTACCCCAGCATGTAGGTGAGGGATGGATCTTGTAAGGTCTTGAACCACTTTAGCTGTAAGAGCACTAAACAGAAGCTTGGGGAAAAGGTCTGAGCATTCCAGCACTTGGAAGGGAGCTAGCAGCAATACGGTCAAAGGAGTCTTGTTCACTTAAGTGTTGGGGGAAGTCTGGAGCAAGAGTGAGCAATGACTTCATATAGTCCAGTTGGTTATGAAATAGAGAAGGGCTGACCGAGAGGGAGGGTAACATGACAAGGAGTGAGTGGACGGGGCACTGAGCTAGGACTCAAGAGACTCGAATTCTATTTCCGGCTCTACTACAGATCTCCCGGCCGACCATCAGTAAATCTCAACATACTTTACAAAGGAGAGCTAGGTATAGTTACTGGAAGTGAAACCAATTTAGTAAGTCGACAGGCTTGCCACTGGGAGCAAGAAGCCAAACCAAACCAACATTTCTATGGAAACATGACAGCTGTCCTAACCCAGCCACTTTCAGAATAAGGGACACTCAAATTAATGAGAAAACAATTGCTGTAGATAGGAAGCATGCTGAAACCATTTCCTTAGTTTACTGAATCATATGTACTTATAATACAGTATTAGCCAGGATATGCTAGCGTTAAGCCAACCCCTAAAATTTTTACTCAGGAAAAATTCCCAAAGACGTGACTGGGAATTCTTCCTGGATAGGCACTGCAGTATTGTCCCTGTATTAAGAAGTTCTGCTGTAAATCGGATTGTGATGTACACTACAAAGCTAGTTAAAATTAAATTTTGGGCCACATACTACCCTCTACTACAGAGATCAGCAACCTTTCCGAAGTAGTGCACCAAGATTTAACCCTCCTGCCCTGGGCCATGCCACTCTCCCAGGAGAGAGGAGGAGTTCTCACCACCGCGCGCCCCACGGACCACCTGGGTCAATGCAAACTTTTCCATGGACTACCAGTTGCTAATGGAAACTCACTGTTAATTACATAATTAAGCCCAAGCCATTTTGCTAGTGCTGCAGCTGGGGAGAATGGTTTAATTTAAATTATTCAACAGATTAAGCATTTTAACTTTCTCATCTTAGTTTATCAAACTTCATTTTAAATAAAGTAAAATAGTATGTCCAACACAAAAGGTTTCAATATTTTCTTTCTATATGGCAGAGATGGGGAACCTTGGGTTGGGGATCACTGACACACAGAAAAATCATTTGGAGACCACACAAGTGAGAAGCAAAAAAACTGCTCCAAAAAGCCCCAACCCTCACTGATGTGGCCCCCGACTGAGACACCTCACTCTTCTGGCACTCCAGCCCCCATGAGGTGAGAGGAAGGGACAAGGAGGACTAAGGTTCAGGGCTTCCTATAGGCCAGATTTACTCTTCTGGGGTTCCAGGGTTAGTGGATTTTGTAACACCCCCCAGGCTTTGGGATGGGGACAAAAATGAGGGGTTCAATGTGCGGGACAAGGTTGCCAGTGAGTGGGACAGGGATGCAGGACAGGGTGAGAGAGGCAGGGTCTGGAAGGGAGTTTGGTGGCAGAAGAGTATGTGGGGTGGGAGTACAAAAGGGAGTTTGGGAGCAGAAAGGGGTTTTGGGAGAGTAACGCAGAAAAGGTGATAGGATGAGAATGCAGCTAAATAGATAGTTGGGGAGGGAGGCAAAGAAGTGGGGAGTAAAGGAAAGTGCAGATTCTGCAAAGTAAAATTATATCCCACTCACATCTTCCCTATACTCCAGCCTCGCTGCCCTCAGCCGGATCTACTGCCCCAGTGCAACCCCTGCCCCCTGCCATCCTGCCCCCACAGCCTGATCCCCTACATCACTCCATGCCCCTCAGTGCAACCTCTGTCCCTCCCATCCTGCTCTCACATCTTTCTTCACTCCCTCTCCTTCCCCCACATACCTGCGTGTTCCTCCCCCCTCCCCCCAGTGCACTCACCGGCAGGGCGGAAGCGCTGGGGCGAGAATAGGCAGGACACAGTCTCTTCCCTATCCGGACCAGCCCTTTGCCAGGGGCTCCGGGGCTGGGGCAGGCTCCAGCCCAGCCAAGCGCAAAGGAGCTCCCTGACTGCGCACACACCAGCAGCTCGGGCCCTAGCATGCCACGTGTGTCAGCTGCCCAGCCCCAGCTCTGTGGAGCAGGCCCAACCTCAACCCCTCCCAAAGCAGGAGGCAGAACCTGTAGCCGGGAGGGAAAGGGAGGTTAACCCCTTAGGTCCTGGAAGCTGCACGCCCAGGCTGGTCGGGGCAGCCCCAGGGACATGCGCATGACTCTCCTAGCTGCCCCCTCCCAGCAGGAAGCCGGAGCTAGTGTTCCAGCCTGCAGCTGTACAGCTGAGGCTGGAGCCGTAACACGAGCTCCTGGCTATATGGGGGGAGCGGGGCTGAGCGCCCACCCTGTGTGCCATGGGATTGGCTCACATGCCCCTTGTGGCGTCCGTGCTGGGGGCTGCGGACCCCTGCTCTACTATATGGCATAGAGTGCAGCAAAATGTGAGAGAAATGCAGAATACTCAACAAGACTTAGGCACTGCATATAGATATCAGAGGGTAGAAATTGCTACATTTGGACTGGAAACAGTGTTCCCTGTAAACTGAGTGTTTAAGCAGCCATGCAGGAGAGATTCAAATGCCATCCAGATGATTAGCAGAGCGCCCACAGAGCCCACAGCCAGGAACAGAATACATTTTATTATGTGCACTGAGTCACGTGCGGATTCGCACCATCATTTGAATTCTATTGTGCCTGATTCTGTGATTGTGCCATACCCAGCTCTTTAGACTTGTAATTAACTAGAATCCAGTAATAATCAATACCACTAAAGAATTGGGCAACACCCTGGCATACCAAACAAGTCCAATGCTCAGATTTCCCTCTTACATTGTGGAATGGCCTTTTATATGAACTAGTGGTTCTCGTGACTTTTCATACAAATGCCTACTACTTTTGTCTATATCTAACTTCCTCACCCTAACGCTGGGGGTCTTTATCCTACAGGTTAGAATTTTAATAATTTTAACTTACATACTTCAGTTCATCCCTAAGGCAAGTTAATTGTTAAGCATCTGCCAACATTTCTATCCTAAAATATCCAAGCCTAGTATCAGTTTAGTGCTCTTGCAGTTACCTGGTATTGTTTTGTATTAACCCTCCCACAAAGCACAATGTTTCCAGTTCCCCAAAGCAGAATAGTTACTGTTCTCCAAAACACAGGACTGCCACTCACTTATGATAAGCTTCAAAGCCTTATGTTAACTGCTTAATCTAATGCTTTGCATGATATAGGTCTATCCTAAGGCTGTCAGTTAATTGCAGTTAACTCACATGATTAATAAAAAAATAAATTGCAATTAAAAAATTAATCACAATGAATTTCATCATACTAAACTGAAATTAAATATTTGTGGATGTTTTTCTACATTTTCAATATTGATTTTATGTACAACTTAAAATATAAAGTGTACAGTGCTCACTTTATTATAAATATATCCACTGTCAAAATGACAAACAAAAATAGTATTTGTCCATACATGTACTGAAGTGCAATCCCTTTACTTTGAACATGAAACTTACAAATGTAGGAGGTTTTTTTGGTTATATAACGACACTCATAACCAAAACAGTGTAAAACTTTAGTGCTACAAGTCCATTCCGTTCTATTTCTTGTTCTGCCAATATCTAAGGCGGGAAATATTGCTGCCTGCTTCTTATTTACAATGTCATCTTAAAATGAGAACAGAGTTTCACATGGCATTTTTGTAGCCTGCACTGAAATGTATTTGCTACCAGATATGCTAAACATTCATATGCCCAGTCAGTCACCATTCCAGAAGATAGGACATGCTGCCATGCTGATGAGGCTCTTTAAAAAAATAATGCATTAATTACATTTATGACTGAACTCTTAAAGGCCGAATTGTATGCTACTGCCTGTATTTTTCCTGCATTCTGAAATATATTTCATGTTATAGCAGTCTTGGATGATGACCCAGCACATGTTCATTTCAAAATTGCTTTTACTGCAGCTTTGACAATGTGAGATTTTACTGCAGATCACACAAATGTGAGATTTCTAAAGATAGCTACAGCATTCAATCAAGGTTTAAGACCCTGAAGTGCCATCCAAAATCTAGGAGGGACAAGGTTTGGAGCATGCTTTCAACAGTCTTAAAAGAGTGACACTCTGATGCAAAATCTATAGAACCCAAACCACCAATGAAGAGAATCAGCCTTCTGCAGGAGACATCTGACTCAAAAGATGAAAATGAACATGCATCAATCTGCACTACTTTGGATCTTTAAAGCAGAACCCAGCAGCAGTATAGACACATGTCCTCTGGAATGGTTGTTGAAGCATGAAGGGACATATGAATCTTTAGTATATCTGGCAGGTAAATATTTTGCAATGCCAGCTACAACAGTGTCATTCAAGCACCTGTTCTCACTTTCAGGTGACATTGAAAACAAGAAGGAGGCAGTATTATCACCTACAAATTATAACCAAAATGGTTTGCTTCAGTGATTGGCTGAACAAGGAATAGGACTGAGTGGACATGTAAACTTTAAATTTTTATATTTTTTTTAATGCAGGCTTTTATTCTGCATAATTTTCTATTTGTAAGTTCACCTTTCATGATAAAGAGATTGCACTACTGTACTTGTATGCAATGAATTGAAAAACACATTTTTGCTCTTTACCATGCAAATATTTGTAATAAAAATAAATATAAAGTGAGCACTAAACACTTTGTATTTTGTTGTAATTCAAATAAGTATTATTTGAAAATGTAGAAAATATCGAAAAATATTTAAAATAAATGGTATTGTATTACTATTTAACAGCACAATTATTATTTTTTAATCGCTTGATAGCTCTAGTCTATAGATTTCTTGAGTTACTTATAAGTAAAATGCTTTTATACTAGCTCTATGGCTATAGTAAGATCCCTGGAAAACAACATACTTCAGTGGACTTTGGACCTAAGACAATGAATACGCTCTCA
Source organism: Pelodiscus sinensis (assembly GCF_049634645.1). NCBI lineage: Eukaryota > Metazoa > Chordata > Testudines > Trionychidae > Pelodiscus > Pelodiscus sinensis. Next base: position 15,989,977 of record NC_134720.1, on the reverse strand, counting down.
CTGAGTTTAGTGGATTTGGAATCAAGCTCACAGACAGCAACTTTCATCCATGACAATTCTAAAGCACTTTATAGAAAGAAATGCAACCACTTGTGAGGTGGAATGCAGGGGTTTTTCTGAACCAGCAACATTATGCAACAAGGAATGCAGATACTTTTAGGAAACGGTGTGAAGAATAACTTTGTCATCTGAAATGACAGGCGAATTTCTAGATACTGTGATCACAGTTAGAGTTTGGCCAAACAACACTGGTACTTTTGCAAAAGTATCAGGGGGTCTAAATTACCACAAGTGGATGAGATTCTAGCTTTAGTTCTTATCCAAAGGGTGATAAGCAGAAATATTTCCCAGTGTTGTTCCTAACAGAATTCTTGCCATGGTAATGACTCAGTGCAGTAGCATAAGATTTAATAGAGGAGTAACCTTTCACATTGTTGGCAAGGTACTCTATATCAACTGTATGAAGGTTAAACAGAAAAGTATGAGTAATATCATGTAAGACTACTCACCACTTTGAAAAGGATCACACCCTATGGAGATCAGCAAGCTTACTACTTTGCATTTTCTAAAGCAAGGTCCAATCCTGCAAAGTGCAGAGCACTTTTAAAGATACTGAGCACCTCTCCTCCTGTGAATGGCATTAAATAGTGGGCCCTCCCAATGGGAGTTGAGAGTATGGTCAACACCTGTCATGCTGCACTAGACCCTCCCCCCCCCCCGCGTGTTTTTATTATAATGTTTTGTGTATTTGTAGTGAGATAGAGAACACAAATGCCATCAGATCACACCTGCTACTTTCCATGCTCTTAAAAAAAGGAATAAGGGATCTTTCGGAAAAGGCTTTATTTTCCGAAGGATCCCCGTCTAGACTGGCGCTTTTTTCCGGCAAAGCTCCGAGCCGGAAAAAAGCAGCAGCCATGTTTATGCAAATGAAGTGGGGGGGATTTAAATCCCCGCTTCATTTGCAATTGCGATGTGTCTAATTTGCATCCCTTTTACGGAAAAGGTATGCAGTCTAGACACAGCCAGAGTGCATCTACACAGCACCCTAAACTCGAAATAAGATACACAATTTGCACTACACATCTATTTCAAAATAATGTGCTATTTTGGGCCATCTCTTATCTCTCGTGCAACGAGGTTTACCAGGATAGTAAAATAGCACACCCGTTATTTCAAAACATATTTCAAATAACAGGCTGCTTGTGTAGACATGTGGTAGCCATTTCTGGATACTTTCCGTATCCCGAAATAGCCGTGAAGTGTAGATGTAACCTAAGGAAGTTGTACCACTGTAACTATACCTATAGCAAAAGTTGTACCACATGGACAAGTAGCTAAGCCTTCAGATACAAATGATTTGAAGTATAATATACAACTCTAGATTACTGCAAAATTGGCTCCAGATCTTAATCAAGAACCTTTTCCATTGATATAAATAACAATAGCTAGAGGTACAACACTGTAGACATTATAGTCCCAATTCGGGAAGCACTTTAGTACATGGTTACATACCCATCCTGCATAGTGATGCTTTCCTGAGTTGCCACTTAAAAATTGCCAAGCTAGTGAGCAAAAGAAAAAAAAACAATATAAGACAATAAAATGTTGTGAACAGTTGGTAAAAAAAAAAATTTTTGCCATAGCAAATTACACTATTTGCCAGTTAAAGAAATTACTGTTCCACCAGCCATAGCCAGCACCTTGGCAAATCTTTCATCACTTTCTGTCCTTTTATGGAAATCAGAGCCACAACACTGGGTTCTGTTTCCAGCTAAATCCAATTAGTGTAGTGTTTCATTCTACACACTCTGCACACACAGGACTTTGCTAAGAGGAGGTTTAGTTTGTGCTAGTGTATTTATTATCTCATGATCATTAAAGTAACACTGAAGCCACAGCTTTTATTACATTGCCTGCTTTTGTATTATTTAATATTTATATTAACAATTAGAATCAGGATGTCATTGTGTTAGGCCAGCGGTTTTCAACATGTAATCTGTGGCTCCCTGGTGGTGGTGGTGGGGCTATGCAAACTATGTGTAAGGAGCCCACAAAAAGTGACTATGAAAATAAAGTTTAACTCCCGGAAAAGGCTTTCAATTTTTCAGTCAAGAGTATGTGTATACCCCTACCTACAGGTCAAAACCCAGAAGGACTGGCCTTCCCTTAGAAGCCCACAAGTCAGTGTCCTTTCTCACACCATGTGAAAGCACATTTAACATTTATAGTTGAATTCTGTTCAGTTTTCAGTCTAACACTTCTTTGGTTGGAGTATGTGGAACACAGGTTGAATTTCCAGAAGGATCCTCATCTCCATTTGAAATGTTTAGGGGTCTACAAATGAAAAAGGCTGAAAACCACTGTGCTAGCTGCTGTGAAAACAGAGGTGTGGCGACTAGCTGCATCAGTCCCCATATAAATCACTATTTGGTATTCTACCAGATTTGACAAGAAATATCTAAGGTTGCCAGGTGTCCGGTTTTCGCCAACAGTTCAGAATTTTGGCCTTCCATCCAGTAAAAAAAAAAAAAAAACAGAGAATACCGGACATGTAAAATGTCCGGTGTTTTCTGTTTTCCTCGGATGGATGGCCAGTGTCATCTGCGAGGGCCAGGGGAGCGAGAAGCATGGTAATTTAAAGTTGAAACGGCCTTTTTTTCCTCAAAAAGATGGTCGGTGGTGTCTGCGTGGGCAGGGGGAGCAAGGAGCACGGTAATTTAAAGGCACAGCATCCTCTTTTTTTTGCTTAACAAGTTTGGTTTCCTTTTTTTGTTTTATTTCTCAATCAATTTTTCCATGCCTGTTCGGGATTTTTTGTGAAAGTATCTGGCAACCCTAGAAATATCCCACACAGAGCAGTTACTTCCTGGCTCCTGAACCAGTAAGGCGCAGCATGCCATGGCTACACTCACTCAATGCCTCTCACCTGCAGACTTAGAGCCCGTTGCACTGTTTTGTTGTTGTTGCTCCTTAAAATACCCCCGCTGCATAGATTGAGGACTCCCAATAAATTGCATAGTTTTGTTATACACAGCAGTTTCCATTGTCCCTGTGGGCACCTGATACACAGAAGTTGGCAATGAAGAAATAAGAATTTAACTGCTGACGTAACACACTAGGGTTTTTTGTTTATCTTCAGTTCTTTCAGTGCTCTTCTTCCACAATATGGATCAAAGAGGAGGGGAAACAACCACTATTGCACCTTCAGAACAGCTCTAAAAACCAAATTCAACAAATATTATGTACTGTGATTAACTTCTTTTTATTTCAAGGGAAAAATTTAATTTCCCTTCTTCCTAGTCATTAACAGGAAGGCTTCCCAGCAGCCTGATGCAAACTAACTTGCTATCTTTAACAGATCTGCAGTATTATACATCACTCTCCTCAGCATACCTGTAGTCTTCAAGTGCATGAGATAAACATTATGTAAGCTATCTCCGTTTAACCAGTTAACTAATTAAACAGTACTTTACATTCCTAATTGTGTACTGGAGTGGACCTATAAGCAATATATTGGATGGGGAGTTATGTATGTCACATACATAACTAGGGGGTTTCCCATCGAGAGGATGTGGAATTTCAGCAACAGCTAAACACATTTCAGTAAAGTTTTTTGTAAAGTGTCCAAGCCTAAAAACAAAGGACTTGTCAGGCCAACATCTTTCAGAAGCACTAATATTTCATTTCTGTTTGTAAGATTAAAGAGAAAAATCGCACACACACACACACAAAATCTGACTCCAACACTTACTTGCTCACCCCGTGACCAGTGGGACTCAAAAGTTTATGGATTCCATGTTTCAACAGGACTTGTTACATTTGAGGCATAAATGATTTTTTAGTTCATTGTTCATAGAAATAAGGTTAGATTTCTTATCAAAATATTGTTTCAACTCTTTTTGGTTTAATACTTAAAAGTGCACATAATTAATATATTGCAAAACTGCATGAAATGAATTATTACAGGAACACTATCAATTTTTAAATCACATTTCTGTCTGAAGTCTGCCTTTTTTTTTAAATTAAAGTATTATTAATGAATATAACAGAAACAGCCAAGAGAAAAAAGACTTTGCCTGTGTTTTTCAGTTTTAATTTTGAGGATTAGACAAAACTCTTGGTTAAACTAACTGTACACAGGGACTGCAGTGAGCCAGGGCCAGAGCAGCCCGTTGCCTATTAACTGTTCTGGGCAGTTTTTACATCCTTAGTTTTAGTACAGTCATAAGAACGGCCATACTGGGTCAGACCAAAGGTCCATCTAGCTCAGTTTCCTGTCTTCTGACAGTGGCCAATGCCAGATATCCCAGAGGGAGTGAACAAAAACATAGAATCATCAAGTGAAACCTCTCATCATCCATTTCCAGCCCCTGACCAATAGAGACTAGGGACACGATTCCTACCCTTTCTAGCTAATAAGTATTGATGGACCTAACCTCCATGAATGTATCTAGTTCTTTTTTGAACCCTGTTCAAGTCCTGGTCCTCACAACATCCTCTGGCATCCTGGCCACAGATTGTCTATGTGCTACATGAAAAAACTTCCTTTTGTTTTAACCTGCTCCCAATTAATTTCATTTGGTGATCCCCCCCTAGTTCTTATGTTATGGGAAAAAATAAATAACTTTTCTTTATTCACGTTCTCCATACCGGTGATTTTATAGACTTTTATCATATTCCCCTAAGTTTCCTCTTTCCTACACTGAAAAGTCCCAGTCTTTTTAATCTCTCTTCATATGACACCAGTTCCAAAGCTCTGATAATTTTTGTTGCCTTTTTCTGAACCTTTTCAAATGCCAAGATATCTTTTTGGAGACGAGACAACCACATCTGTACACAGTATTCAAGATATGAGCATACCATGGATTTATATAGAGGCTATAAAATATTCTGTCTTATTCTCTATCCCTTTTTAAATTATTTCTACCATTCTGTTTGCTTTTTTGACTGCCGCTGCACATTGAGTGGATGTTTTCAGGGAATTAACCTCAATGACTCCAAGGTCTCTCTCTTGAGTAGTTATAGCTAAATTAATCCCCATCATTTTGTATGTGTTGTTGGGATTATTTTTTCCAATGTGCATTACTTTACGTTTATCAACATTAAATTACATTTGCCATTATGATGCCCAATCACTTATTTGGGAGATCTTTTTGAAGCTCTTCAAAGTCTGCTTTGTTCTTAACTATCTTGAGCAGTTTAGTATCATCGGCAAATTTTACCACCTCACTGTTTACCTCTTTCTCTAGATCATTTATAAATTGATTGAATAGGATTGGTCCCAGAACAGACCCTCGGGGAACCCCACTAGTTACCTCTCTCCACTCTGAAAACTGACCATTTATTTCTATCCTTTAGAATCATAGAACTGGAAGAGATCTCAGGAGGTCATCAAGTCCAGCCCTCTACCCAAAGCAGGACCAATCCCAACTAAATCAACCAAGCCAGAGCTTTGTCAAGCTGAGACTTAAAAACCTCTAGGGATGGAGATTCCACCACCTCCCTAGGTAACCCATTCCAGTGCTTCACCACCCTCTTAGTGAAAAAGTTTCTCTTAATATCCAACCTAGACCTCCCCCACTGTAACTTCAGATCATTGCTCCTCAATCTGCCATACATCACCACTCCAACCTCTTTGGAACCTTTCTCCATCCTCTTTGGAACCTCCCTTCAGGAAGTTGAAGGCTGCTATCAAATCCCCCCTCACTCTTCTCTTCTGCAGACTAAACAAACCCAAATTATTTTGCTCGCCCTCTGCTGGACCCTCTCCAATGCGTCCGCATCCTTTCTATAGTGGGGGCCACAGAACTGGACACAATACTCCAGATGTGGCCTCATCAAAGCCAAATAAAGGGGCATAATTACTTCTCTGGATCTGCTGGCAATGCACCCTAATATGCCATTAGCCTTCTTGGCTACAAGAGCACACTGTTGACTCATATCATATCCAGCTTCCCATCCACTGTAATCCTCAGGTCCTTTTCTGCAGAACTGCTACTTAGCCAGTTGGTCCCCAGCCTGTAACAATGCTTGGGATTCTTCCATCCCAAGTGCAGGACTCTACACTTGTCCTTGTTGAACTTCATCAGATTTCTTTTGGCCCAATCATCTCATCTGTCCAGGTCACTCTGGACCTTCTCCCTGCCCTCCAGCATATCTACCTCTCCCCCTAGCTTAGTGTCATCTGCAAACTTGCTGAGGGTGTAATCCATCCCCTCATCTAGCTCATTAATAAAGATGTTGAACAAAACTGGTCCTAGAACAAATCTTTGAGACACTTTGCTAGAAACTGACCGTCAACCTGACATTGAGCCGTTGATCGCTACCCATTGGGCCCGACAGTCTAGACAGCATTCTATCCATCTTACAGTCCATTTATCCAATCCATACTCCCTTAACTTTGGGAGAATATTGTGGGAGACCATATCAAAAGCTTTGCTGAAATTAAGGTATATCACATCCAATGACTTTCCCATACCCACAGAGCCAGTTACCTCATCATAGAAGCTAATCAGTTTGGTCAGGCAGGACTTGCCCTTGATGAATCTATGTTGACTATTCCTGATCACTTTCCCCTCTTCCAAGTGCTTCAAAATGGATACCTTGAGGACTCCTCCATGATTTTTCTGGGGACTTAGGTAAGGCTGACTGGTCTGGATCATCCTCCTTCCCTTTTTTAAAGATGGGCCCTACATTTGCCTTTTTCCAGTCATCCGGGATCTCTCCCGATCTCCATGAGTTTTCAAAAATAATGGCCAAAGGCTCCGCAATGACATTTGCCAACTCCCTCAGTACCCTCAGATGCATTAAATCTGGGCCCATGGATTTGTGTATGTTTAGCTTTTCTAAATAGTTCCTAACTTGTTTTTTCCTCACCCTGTGCTATCCACCTCGTTCCCATACTGCGTTGCTTTAGTTTGGGAGCTGACCTTGTCTGTGAAGACAGGGGCAAAGAAAGCATTGAGTACTTCAGCTTTTCCCACATCATCTGTCACTAGGTTACCTCCCTCATCCAGCAAGGACCCCACACTCTCTCTGATCACCCTCTCATTGCTAACATGCTTGTAGAAACCTTTCTTGTTACCCTTCACATCCCTTGTTAGCTGCAATTCCAATTGCGCTTTCGCCTTCCTGATAACTCCCCTGCATTCTCGAATAATATATTTATACTCCTCACTAGTCATCTGTCCAAGTTTCCACTTCTTGTAAGCTTCCTTTTTGTGTTTAAGTTCACCAAGGATGTCCCTGGTAAGCCAATCTAGTCGCCTTCCATATTTGCTTTTCTTGCTGCGCATCTGGATGGTTTCTTCCTATTCCTTAATAAGGCTTCTTTAAAATACTGCCACCTCTCCTGGACTCCTTTTCCCTTCATGTAAGTATCCCAGGGAATCCTGCCCACCAGTTCTCTGAGGGAGTCAAAGTCCGCTTTTCTGAAGTCCAGGGTGTGTATTTTGCTACTCTCCTTTCTTCCTTTGGTCAGGATCTCAAAATCTATCATCTCATGATCACTGCTTCCCAGGTTGTCACACACCTCTACTTCCCCAACTAGTTCCTCCCTGTTTATGAGCAGCAGGTCAAGCTGCACATGAACCCTGGTCGGTTCCTGCAGTACTTGTATCAAGAAGTTATCCCCAACATTCTCCAAAAACTTCCTGTCTTTTAACCAGTTATCAATCCATAAGAGGACCTTTCCTCTTATCCCATGACAACTAACTTTACTTAAGAGCCTTTGGATCAAAGGCTTTCTGGACATCTAAGTACACTAGATCCAATGGATCCTGCTTGTCCAAAGGCTTGTTGACCCCGTCAAAGAACTCTAGTAGATTAATAAGGCATGACTTCCTTTTACAGAATCCATGTTGACTTTTCCTCAACAAATTATGTTTATCTATGTATTTGACAATTCTGTTCTTTACTATAGTTTCAACCAATTTGCCAATTTCGGTACTTATGTTCGATTTACTGATCTGTAATTGCCAGGGTTACCTCTAGAGCCTTTTTAAAATATTGATGTCACGTTAGCTAGCTTCCAGTCATTAGATAAAGAAGCTGATTTAAGGGATAGGTTACAAACCACAGTTAATAGTTCTGCTATTTCACATTCGGGTTCTTTCAGAACGCTTGGGTGAATGCCATCTGATCCCAGTGACTTGTTACTGTTAAATTTATCAATTTGTTCCAAAATCTCCTCTAATGACACCTCAATATGGGACAATTCCACAGAATAGTCACCTAAAAAGAATGCTTAGGTTTTGGGAATTTCCCTAACATTTTCAGCTGTGAAGACGGAAGCAAAGAATTTGTTTAGTTTCTCCTCAATGACCATATAGTCTTTGAGTGCTCCTTTAGCATATCAATAATGCAGGGGCCCCACTGGTTGTTTAGAAGGCTTCCTACTTCTGGTGTATGTAAAAAATATTTTGCTAGTTCTTTTGGGGGGGTTGGCTAGTTGTTCTTCAAACTCCTTTTTGTCTTTCCTTATTATATTTTTTACATATCCTTCGACAGAGTTTAGGATTTAACTTCCATTTTTTCTCTCCACTTTTTATCTCCTTTTTATCTTTAACCCTATTATAAAAACAGGACCATGCAGCACTTTAAAGACTAACAAGATGGTTTATTAGGTGATGAGCTTTCGTGGGCCAGACCCACTTCCTCAGATCAAATTGTGTAAAAAAATTGGCATGACCATATATACCAAAAGGATACAATAAAAAAAAAGTGAACACATATACAATTGACAAATCAGATTTTAGAACAGAGGGGAGGTTAGTGTCTATGAGATAATGATATTAAGGGTGATAATTGTGGAAGCTATCTTTGTAATGGGTAAGGTAGCTAGCATCTTTGTTAAGGCTCATTCGTAAAGTGTCAAATTTAAGCATGAATGACAGTTCTGAGGTTTCCCTTAACTCAAGGAACTAACTACATTTATCTTACTTCAAAGAGACTTCAACACCAGACTACAAAGGGAAACCTCAGAACTGTCATTCATGCTTAAATTTGACACTTTACGAATGAGCCTTAACAAAGATGCTAACTACCTTACCCATTACAAAGATAGCTTCCACAATTATCATCCCTAATATCATTATCTCATAGACACTAACCTCCCCTCTGTTTTAAAATCTGATTTGTCAATTGTATATGTGTTCACTTTTTTTTTTATTGTATCCTTTTGGTATATATGGTCATGCCAATTTTCTTCCACAATTTGATCTGAGGAAGTGGGTCTGGCCCACGAAAACTCATCACCTAATAAACCATCTTGTTAGTCTTTAAAGTGCTGCATGGTCCTGTCTTTGGTTTCAGCAAGACCAGACTAACACGGCTACATCTCTATTACTAACCCTATTATGGTACCTTTGAAAAATCTCCATGCAACTTGCAGGGATTATACTTTTGGTATTGTACCTTTTAATTCTGTTCAATTAACCTCATTTTTGTGTAGTTCCCCTTACTGAAATTAAACACCACAGTTTTGGGCTACTGAGGTGTTTTTCCCATCACACAGATGTTAAATTTTATTACATTATGGTCACTATTTCCAAGTGGTCCAATCTTGACCAATCTTGTGCTCCACTTAGGACTAAATCAAGAATTCTCTCCTCTCTTGTGGGTTCCAGAACCAGCTGCTCCAAGAAGCATTTATTTAAGGTGTCAAGAAACTTAATCTCTGCATCCTGTACTGAGGAAGTGTACCAAATCAATATGGGAGTAGTTGAAATCCCCCACATTGAGTTTTTTTTTATTTTTATAGCCTCTTTAATCTCCACTATCATTGTCCTAGTCAGATGGTCAATAAAATATCCCCACTGCTATATTCTTATTATTAGAGATTCCATGAAACATTTTGGTTCATTTACGATTTTAATTTATTGAATTCTACATTTTCTTTCACGTATAGTGCCACTCCCCAACCAGCATGACCTGGTCTGTCCTTCCGATATATTTTGTACCCTGATATGACTATGTCCCATTGATTGTCCTCATTCTATGATGCCTATTATATCAATATCCTCTTTAAATATGAGGTACTCTAGTTCAGTGGTTCCCAATCACTGGTGCTGTGGCACACTGCCAGGCCATGCCCCCCAGCTGTTAATGGGCCCCTTCTGCTGGGGTTCTCCATAAGGTGCACGCTTGTATGCTCACAAAAAATTATCTTCCTGCCCACTTCCCCGCGTGGTACCAGGCTGAGTGGTGCAGCAGGCAGCAGGGTGTGTGGTGGCTAGAGCCAGGGCCCTAGAGAGGCTGGCCCTACTGGAGCAGCCTCACTATGGCCCGTTCCAGCTCCAGTGGCCACTATGCTGCTCGGCTGGCAGGGCTGCATGGAAGGCAGCTGCTCTGGGTGGCCGGGGCCAGCTCCACATGGCATTATAATTCAAGGTTTCACCATCTTTATTCCTCTGATAAAGTCCACGTGACTACCCCAGCTCTGCCAACCCAGGATACACAAAGCTGTCACTCATTTATGCGTTCATGCATGCTGCAGTTTCACTTATTGCCCCAGCTGGATGCTGCTGACGTGAGTGTTAAGAGCCCACTGCCCCATCCTGTGATGTCATTAATGTTTTTTTGACAAGAAAGCACTGTCCATGTTTTTGGTTATGTTTTACAATTCTTGAATACTACTTTTTTTGGGGGGGATAATAATAATAAAATTCCATTATAATGACATGTATTGTGTGCACATAGATGCAATGTAAAATAACATGTGACCACTTAGAATTAATTATCATAAGGAATATGCAAATGTTTCAGAGTGGTCCGCCAAAAGTTTTTGAATGAGTTTGCCGTTCCGCAATCCAAAAAAGTTTGAGAATTGCTGCTCTAGTTCTCCCATCTTATTTTTCCCATATTATTTGCTTTAGGTCTTTCATACTGGTACATGAGTTCAAAACCATATTTTAGAATGGTGAAATGTGATTATAAAACCACAGAAATTGGCTTCAGCACTCATGGATGACCATAGTATTCAAAACATGTGATGCAGTGTTAACAGGTTCAGAGGGAGAGACTTTGGAAGGAATCCTTTTTTCTCATCTATGTATTTCTAGGCACCACTCCCAATATTTTTAGGTTTATATTTATCACTGATACCATATACCTGACCTTTATGGATGATTAACAGAAGAAAAAATGTTATAATAAAAGCTTACAAGAGAATTAGGTAAATTCAATAGCTATTAGCCAAGATGGTAATGGGATGAAACCCCATCCTGTGAGTGTCCTTAGACCCCTGACAGCCAGAAGATGAGTCTGGCTTATGGGATAGATCATTTAGTCAAGGCTTCTTTGGGCTGATTTTGTGGAGCCCCTGTATACAAGTATTTTTCCTAATTTAAAACAAAATGATCACATGTGCAGGGACGGAAGCTGAGGGCTTTCCCGTAGGCTTTGGGGTGGGGCCAAAAATGAGGGGCTCAGAATGCAGGAGGGGGCCCCAGGCTGTGGCGGAGAGTTGTCATGGAGAGGTGAGGCTTCTGACCGGGGGTGTGGGCTCTGGGGTGGCACCAGAGATAAGGGGCTAGGGTACAGGACAGGGCTCCAGACTGGGGTCAAGGATTTGGAACAGGAGCAGGCTCAGAGTAGGAGGTTGGGGTGAAGATCCTGGATATGGGCACTCCAAACCCCTTGATGCCTGCCATCGTGGATCACTGTTCCCAATCACTGGGAGCTGCAGGAAGTAGTGTCCTGGTCCATGCTGCTTCCCACAGCTCCGATTGGTCAGGAACGGCAATCTACAGCCACTGGGAGCTGCAATCACCTGTACCTGGGGATGCAGAGGTAAATACAGTGGTGGCAGATTGTCAGGGGCTAACCCTGGAGAACCACCATTATTTTATTGTCTTCCCTTATCTTGGGGTCATTGTGGATAGTTCTCTGAAAACATCCACTTAATAGGCAGTGGCAATCAAAATGCAAACGAATGCTGGGAATGATTAAGAAAGGAATACATAATAAGCTAGAGGCAATATGGTATTTTCTTTCTAAATCCATGATAAGCCCCCATTTTGAATACCAGGTGCAGAAGCTGTTCTACATTTGATTTTAACAAATAGGGAGGAACTGGTTGAGAATTTGAAAGTGGAAGACAGCTTCTTGGGTGAGAGTATTATGAAATCATAGAGTTCATGATTCTAAGGAACAGTAGAAGGAAGGGCATAACAAGTGGGGTTGTGTACGCGGTCTGTTTTGGGAGTGGTTCTATTCAATATCTTCATTAACAATTTAGATATGGGCATAGAGAGTAAGCTTATTAAGTCTGCACATGCAACTGCTTTGGAGAATAGGGTCATAACTCAAAATGATCTGGATAAAATGAAGAAATGGTCTGAGGTAAATAGGATGAAGTTTAATAAGGACAAATGCAAAGTACTCCACTTAGGAAGGAACAATCGGTGTAGCATATACAGAGTGGAAGCGACTGTCTAGGAAGGAGTACTGCAGAAAGGGATCTAGGGGTCATAGTGGACCACAAGCTAAATGTGAATCAACAGTGTGACGCTGTTGCAAAAAAAGCAAGCATGATTTTGAGATGCCTACAACACTCCTGTTAATGTAAGACATGAGAAGTCATTCTTCCACTCTACTCTGAGCTGATTAAGCCTCAATTAGAGTATTGTGTCCAGTTCTGGGCACCACATTTCAAGAAAGATATGGAGAAATTAGAGAAGGTCCAGAGAAGAGCAACAAGAACGATTAAAGGTCTAGAGAACATGACCTATGAAGGAAGACTGAAAGAACTGGGCTTGTTTAGTCTGGAAAGGAGAAGACTGAGAGGGGACATGAGAGCGGTTTTCAGGTATCTAAAAGGGTGTCACAAAGAGGAGGGAGAAAAACTGTTCTCCTTAGCCTCTGAAGATAGGACAAGAAGCAATGGACTTAAATTGCAGCAAAGGAGAGTTAGGTTGGGCATTAGGAAAAACTTCCTAACTGTCAGGGCGGTTAAACACTGGAATAAATTACCTAGGGAGGTTGTGGAATCTCCATCTCTGGAGCTACTTAAGAGCAGGTTAGATAGACATCTATCTGGGATGGTCTACAATACTGGGTACTGCCATGAGGGTAGGGGACTGGACTTGATAACCTCTCGAGCTTCCTTCCAGTTCTAGTGTTCTATGAATCTATGTGGTTGCCTTGTCTCAAAATAGATATATTGGAATTGGAAAAGGTGCAGAAAAGGGTAACAAAAGTTATTGGAGTTATGGAACAGCTGACAGTAGGATTGCCAGGTGTCTGGTATTGACCCAGACAGTCCGGTATTGACCCGGACAGTCCGGTATTTTCACCTTTTTTCTCCGGTAAACCCAAACTGTGGTAGGTCCTAGAAAGGCACATGACCTTGCCACCTGGTACTGGAATCCTGCTGAACTAGATATTTTACCATAGGAATGGGGAATGTCAAGGAAAGGGTTCCTGTTCTGGGGGAAAGCATATTAAAGCAATAAGAAAACAATCAGCCTTTGTCTTCAGCTGGCTTTTGAAAATGCCTGGCAAACCCCAGGATACAAAGGAACTTTGAAGAAGCTATAGAGTTAGACCCAAGTCAGAGTAAAAGATCAACTCTTATTTGAGGCTTTTACCTGAAATAAGAACAGTGATATACAGGGTAACAATTTTCATGTTACAAATTTCTTAGTGGATTAGAACCAGCTAAGTGTTTTTTTGTTCATTTTTATTTCGTAACTTACTCTTATGTGACTATTTTTATTTGCAACCACTTAAATCCTACTTTTTGTACTTAATAAAAACACTTTGATTATTATCAAGCTCAGTGTAAAGCCAGCTCCTCAGAAACCAGAGTGCACCTTTCTTTGTAGGTAATTAGACCATACCATACTGATCCAGACACAGTTTTGGAATTTTATAGAATAAAATGACATATTTGCAGGATTTGTAAGGAAGCTATGTTTGTAAAACTCAAACTATGGGAAATGCAGGACAATGTAGCACTTTAAAGACTAACAAGATGGTTTATTAGATGATGAGCTTTCGTGGGCCAGACCCACTTCCTCAGATCAAATAGGAAGTGGGTCTGGCCCACGAAAGCTCATCATCTAATAAACCATCTTGTTAGTCTTTAAAGTGCTACATTGTCCTGCATTTTGCTTCAACTACCCCAGACTAACACGGCTACATTTCTATCACTATTCAAACTATGGGAACACTGAAGTGCCTTGACCACCAGCAATAATACACAGAACAGTGAGCTTTCTAAAGCTATGCCAATATATATTATCTGAGGATCAAAGTTTACCCACATGAGTAAAAATGTACTCCTATGATTAAACATATACTAGCAGAACTCCTTACTGGAATATTAGGAAAAATCACCACATACTAATAAGTCAGTGGAATTAGTTTACCTACTAAAATAAATTTATCACCATTAACTAAATTAACTTTAGACAGAAATAAATAAGTGTATGAGAAACGTCGACTCCCAACCTCTGAAACAGAAGATTAAAGACAAAAGTAGTCCCATATCACTTCTTATTTAATTTAGATTTGGGTGGAGATTCACAACGGAAAACTGTTGTACAAAAATAGTTAAATAATAATGAAAGCCACATTATATAAAAATCTTTACATCTACCATGAGGAATTGTTTTTGTTGGGGAGGGGGAAGAGGGGATAAAATATTAGTCATCACAAAACTAGCTGGGACTGAGGAATTTGTTTTAATGGGAAGACTCTGTCACTGTGAAATACATCTGTAGCTGTGTTTTTTATGGTCGCAGGTTCAAAACCGCCTGTGGCGGTTATACATGCATAAGAAAAACACAACTTACAAGAAAAAGAGAAACATCTTTTCAGACAACAGAGACAACTATACTCTCCTTTACTCCTTGCATGCTGAAATGCCCTGCCCATTTGTAAACAAGTAAGAAAGAAACATGGGGCTTCGCCAATGTTTATAATACTTGTAACTTTTCGCCATCCAGATGTACAGAGCCTTTCTCCTAATCCTGTGTAATGTGAACTTGCTTTCAAACATCAGCTTTAATATATGCAGCAGGCCAGGCTTAGTCTCCACGTGGCGACGGAGTGGAGGAATCCTGAGCCTGTTGCTGCTTTTAAATAAGATTCGTTTCCCTCTGAAGGCAGGCGGGCAAAGCGCTGTTACCTAATAGGAGGAAGGAGAAGACCCACTGGAACACGGCAGCTGTCTGGAGTCTCCTGGCCAGGGGAATGTGAACCGGAGCAAACTCGACTTTCATGTTGTGCGCGTCCTGCTTGTCCCGCAGAGGTAGAAGCCTCGCTCCTCTCCGGGAAGGCGATTAGCCGCAGAAAGAGGAAAGCAAACTACCGCCTACGCCCAGTTCCGCTCCCCCCGGAGCAAAACGGATCCTCCGTGTTCCCCGCAAACTCGGGGGGGAGTTCAGCTCGGCGCAGGACCGGCCGTTGTCTCGGGGTGCAACGCTCGCTGGATGCAGCCAAAGCCGCGGGGCTTGTGTGAGTCAGGCCACGCCCGCAATGCACCTCCGTAAGGGAACGCGCTGGCCGCGCCTCCTCTCGCAGGGACCCCGCCAGCTGCAGCGGACGGGGGCAGTCCCGGCCGGGGGCTGCGCGCGGAGCAGGAAAAACTTTGCTGTGACTGGCAGCTGCAGGATGGGCTCGGCTGGGGGCTGCCTGCCCCTGCTGGGCAGAGGCTGCAGTTCAGCCGCGTAGGGGCAAGCCCTATTGGTTGCCGGGCAACGAGAGTAATTCAGGCCAGGGGGAGGGGCAGGTCAGTGAGTTAGGGCAGGTGGCAGAGGAAGTTGTATTGAATTCAGCACATAGGGAAGAGGCAGGTGGCCCCTTCCTTGTGCAGCTCTACCCCGCTCCCCCGCCCCATTCCACCGTGGAAAAGGTGCCTCGGATTAGGGGGCTGGGCCCAACAAATACCAGCAAAGTGAAAACAGGCAAAAACCTGCACAAGTGAAAAAGACACGAGTCACACTCCAAAAAACCATGAGACTGGCCCAAATGTTAGTTCAGTTACACTGTCCTTTTGAAACAAAATGCAGGACTATGTAGCACTTTAAAGACTAACAAGATGGTTTATTAGATGATGAGCTTTCGTGGGCCAGACGCACTTCCTCAGATCAAATAGTGGAAGAAAATAGTCACAGCCATATATACCAAAGGATACAATTAAAAAAAATGAACACATATGAAAAGGACAAATCACATTTCAGAACAGAAGGAGGATGCGGGGCATGCAACTGTAGAAATGGTTGAAATGGCAAGCAACTGTTTTTTCTTTGTGATCCTGTCTAATGTCTGTTTTGTGGGCATTGATTCTTTGGCGAAGTGTCTGAGACGTTTGTCCAATGTACATAGCAGACGGACACTTTCGGCACATGATAGCATAGATTATATTTCTGGAGGCACAGGAATATGTATTCTTGATTTTATAACTCACTTGGTTAGGCCCAATAATGGTGTCATTCAACCAGAAAGGACACTGTCTCAATGACCTACTCACCTGCATCTTACTTCAGAAGACATTCAAATCTGCACTTGAAAGAGAATCCTCTGAACTGGCATTCATGCTAAAATTCCAACACTCTCCGCAGGGGGGCTGAACAAAGACTCCAGCTATCTTACCCATTACAAAGATAGCTTCCCCAATTATCACCTCTAATACTATTAACTCACAGACATCTACCCTTCCCCAACTCTAATATCAATAACTCACAGGCATTCACCTTCCTTTCCCCTCCCCCCCTGCATCCTCCTTCTGTTCTGAAATGTGATTTGTCCTTTTCATATGTGTTCTTTTTTTTTTATTGTATCCTTTGGTATATATGGCTGTGACTATTTTCTTCCACTATTTGATCTGAGAAAGTGGGTCTGGCCCACGAAAGCTCATCATCTAATAAACCATCTTGTTAGTCTTTAAAGTGCTACATTGTCCTGCAGAGGAAGTGGGTCTGGCCCACGAAAGCTCATCATCTAATAAACCATCTTGTTAGTCTTTGAAGTGCTACATTGTCCTGCATTTTACATAGTCCTGTATTTTGTTTCAGCTACACCAGACTAACACGACTACATTTCTATCACTGTCATTTTGGTCTGTCTTTTGATTTTTTTAACCCCATGTCTACACTGGTGTGTGTGCTTGAGCACACAAATCTATTCCAGGGGAGTGCCTGAGTCAGTTGCACTATTAACAACGCTCCCTAATTTAGGGTGTGGCTGTGTGATGCTGGCAAATCAGGGGCCAGCTCTTGCCAACACTTCAGTCCCATGCTGACCAATTCATTGCTGGAAAACAGTCTATTTGACTTGTGTGTTAGTCTGACTAAAGTGAATGCCTAAAATTGTGTTTAGGTTTTGAAATGCTTGTAAATTTCTGGGTGTGTTCATCTCACTTGTATCTTTATCACTTGCTATAAAGCAGTGGTTGCCAACCTTTTAAAGCAGGAGATCACTTTCTTAATTTAAGTGCAACCCAAGATCTACCTCAAACCCAAATACCCTTGCCCTGCCTCCTTTGTACCCCTTCTCACTCCATCCATCCTCCCTCCCTCTCTCACCCTCCTTCACTTTCAGCAGGCTGGGGCAGGCAGTTGGGGTGCTGAAGGGGGTTCTAGGTGCAGGCTCTGGGAGGATGTTTGGATGCAGGGGTGTCACATTATTGGATTTTAAAGTGAGCAGACAGATCACTGTTGCACCCACGAGTGGTGTTTTCCCCAAATTCTGTACAAAGTTGGCCACTAGAGGTGTCAAATGGAAGCTTATGCTCTACTGATTCTATGTGACACTCATGCACTTGTATGATTTTTGTATGTGAAGTTATGAATATGGGCTCTGTTCTTGTATTTCAAATGTTCTCTGTCTGGGAGGGAGCAATGGGCCTGGAGTGCCTGTTGTGAAAAAGGATTGTTCAGTGAATGGCTGTGCTAACCAGCATTGCTTCATAGACAAGATGGAGATGGCCTCATGGGATTTTTATATCCCTGGTGTCTCCCAAACTGGAGTTGGTCACATGATCAAATGACCTGTCTGTGTTTCACATGCAAGAAGCCATAAGTCACTGGCTGGCATTGTTGTTTTTGTCTGTAACAGACTAATTCGGCTATCCCGAAGCATTTTATTTTCAGCTTGCTACCGAATGTACAGGGGTAAAGGAGAATGAGGCTTAGTTCTCCAAATGCAGACCTGACACAATACCTGCAGAGTTCCAAGCACTTTCTCAGATGCACTTTTATCACTTGAAATATCCAGCTAAAGATGCCAGAAACTGCACCTTGCTGCTACCTCAACAATCCTCCTTTATCGCTGTTTAGAAAGCCCCAGGGCTGCAGCTTAGCTCTAATGATGGCCGGGGGAGGTGGGAGGAGCCTTCATTGTAAGTGGGTTGGCAGAAATAGGTGTCAGTGTTTCCATAGCTGAATTCCAGCCTGATACGTTGGGGTACAACATGCCTGGAAACTCAGCTGGTGACCATTCCAACGGGGTGAGCATCACCATGGAAGACCCCGCTACACACGTGCCAGCACAGTCACAGGTGCAAGGCCGGGCCCGCAAGCGGCACAGAGCCGGGAAGAGGCGCAGGGCCATTGCCCGGGGGCGGCAGGGCTCTAACACTATTCCCCGGCCCTCCAGGGGCGCTGCCCAGCCCGGGGAGCGTCGCGGGCAGAGTCACGTTCCGCCCCGCCGCTCAGGGCAGAGGCCGGGCCCAGCGACCCCAGAGCGGGTGGGTGGGAACCTCCCCTCTCGGCCCGGGACGCCTGCGCCCGCTACCCCAACTGTCAGATCCCCCCGCGTGCACTCCACGCCACAGCCGGCCGACTGACGTAGCGGTCTGCGTTCATAGCTGGCCAGGCTCTGCCTGATGCCATCAGCTGCTTCCTTCCTTCCGTTCCGCTCGCGCGCCGCGGGTCTCGCCAGGAGAGTGCGGCTACAAGCCGGCCACCGGCGCGGCGTGAGGCAAGGGCGGGCAGCAGCGCTGGTGCAGGAGCAGAAGGGAATTCTAAAGATCAGGCTGTAGTTTAGCCAGCCCCAGGACCTGACGAGTGAGGCGCACTGTGAGCGGGGTCCTTCCTGCGGCGTGTGCGGAAGTGCATGCGCAGTGCATGCATGTAGCTCCTAGACATGCCGACAGTCAGCGTGAAGCAGGAGCTGCTCTTCCAGGCGCTGGGCAGGCGTTATAGTGAGTGCGGGCGGGCGCTGGGCAGGAGCTAGGGGGAGGGGGTGGCTCTGCCGCTTTGGCCTGTCACCAGCTTTCAGGCCGCTGCCGCTGGGGACTGACTTGTTTTCCTGTCCGTGTGTCCGAGGGCTGCTGCCCGCCGAGCACCATCTGCGGGGTCTGCCTTTGCTCTTGCTCAGGGCCTGCCCCGGGAGCAGCAAGATGCTGCCGATCCGATGGTGCTGGGTGTCATAGCGGCCAGTCGGGAAACTGACAAGACTCTGGGCCGATTTCATTGGGGAAATCCGCGCGGCGCAGTTTGTGCAGTGTGGAGTTGTCTGTGTGCGGACTTGGGCGTCACTGCGATAACTTTACACAGAATTCCCATCGGGAAATGTGTTTGCACGGACGTAAGGCTTGAGTTCTTCAGAAGTGCACAGCATTTGCCTGGGAAAGCTTGCTTGGCATGGCTTGATGAGCTTTTCAGGTCCTGTGTATACATACCTGCTATTTGCAATACAGGTATATCGTTAAACACTGCAGTCTAACTTTAGAACAGTGTACTAGGAAAGGAAGTTTTTCTGAATTGTGTTCTTCATTGTAATAATTGATGGGTTCAGAAATACAGACCTGGCAGATAAGTCTATTTAGCCAGATTGCCTTTTCATCCAGCCTTTCCTTGTCCCCCAAATTGTGTGGCAAATCAGACATCTCCACATATCATAACGTGGGTCATGCATCTTAATTTATGCTCAGCTGACTGAATAAGAAAGTATTTGTTGTAACAAGTGCACTGCTTCTCATAGACTTGGCTGTTGTTTTGCTGATGTGATGTCTCCTGTTCTGTTATACAATGTGGAGGCTAGCCTGAAAAAAGCTACTGGTGCAACAAGTTATATTCAATACAAAATGGTATAGTGTGTGCTAAATATTTTGTTTGCTATGCATTTCACAAATCATTAAGTACTATATGTATAGCAGAAATTGATATTAAAATAAAAGTAATAACATTCTCAGTGATACACCCTCTTTCTCTCCTTGTAAATAGTATTTAATATTCTATTCAGTACTTTTTTAAAGTTATCTTCAGAAGTCTGAGATCTTTGTATTGGAAACCAGAATTAATGGGTGAAATTTCTTTTCTTCCTAGCTGATGAAGAATTTGATGAACTTTGTTTTGAGTTTGGTTTGGAACTTGATGAAGTTGTAAGTATTGTTGTCATTTGTCACATTTACATTTGTCACTCTTTGGCTGTGGGGGATTGATTGGAGTTCTGTTTTGATAGAGGAGGCCAGTCTCCTTTGTCTTTGGCAGGTTAGCTGCCCATCAACAGTAAAAGATCCTTTTCACTGAACATCATAAGGAGTGTAAATAACCCAGAGACACTGCTGTTCTGCAGTGGCTAAGAACTTCTAATGTTGGTATCCCAGTTACAAGTTGTGTGTTGCAGATTTTTTGCAAACTCTACTTTGGTTTTATCTTTTTCTGGAAGGGTGTAGAACTACTGCAAAAGCTTAGTGGTTTGGGTATTTCATATTTTGACTGAAAAGTAGAGGTTAAGGTCTTGCTTCCGCAAGTTCGTTTTCTAGCTCTGGCACCAACATCTTTGCAGTGTATTAGCATATTAAGACTTCTAGATTTAAGAGATGACTTCAGTTAGTACAATTTTTGGTGCTTTAAACAGCCATTTCATGTATAAATCCACATTATGCTCTTTAAACTAAATTTATTAATGAATACTAATTTATTTTAGATTTAAAAGTATGCTGTTTTTCAAAGCATCCTTTATATTAATTTACTTCATGATCAGTGACTTGGTTTTTATTTATTTGTAGACGTCTGAGAAGGACATAATAAGCAAAGAACAAGGTGATGGAAAGGCAGAGGGTGCATCAGATATCATTCTCTATAAAATTGATGTTCCTGCTAACCGATATGATCTTCTTTGTCTGGAAGGATTGGTCCGCGGGCTTCAAGTTTTTAAAGAAAGGTATTGTAGCACAATGAAGTATTTACTTAGGTTAAACTCCTGCTTTTTAACATTAAGATGTTTAATAAAAGTTCCTTGACCCATTAGGGATCTATGATATATAATGTCACTGTAGTTGGTAAAATGTTCTCTAAACGCTTGTCTGGAGAGACTCACAGCATTATTCTTTCAGAGTAAACGTCAGCTGTGTCTGATATGCATAGTCTGGAGAAGGAATTGTCATTCTAAATTTGCTGAGTAGGTCTTTGTTTGTTGGTTTTGAAATATTGTTTACTATATATTACATACCCACAGTTAGGGATGTAAGTAAGTAGCCAACTATCCAATAAGCCTAGGCTTGTCAGGTAGTTGAGTTGACTACTCACATTTCCCTATGCTGTCTGTATCAGAGGTAGCCAGGCGGCGGGAAGCAGGAGCCAGTGCTTTGGGGAGCTGGTTTGAAAGCTGGTTTCCTCCCAGCACCGTCTCCATGATACCTCCTGCTCCTCCACCCCTTTGCTGCTGCCTCTCATAGAGGTAGCAGTGCTGGGGTTGGGGAGGCAGGGGAGCTGCGCTGGCAGCAGCTCCTGACCACAGGCAGCCTGGCTCAGTCCTGGCTCATGTCGAGTCTACCCACGCTGTGCCTCTGCAGTTTAAATGTAGTAGGAGCCAGGTTGCCTGCACACCTGGCTCCTACTACATTTAAACTGCAGAGCTGCAGTGGGGGTAGCTCCTGAACCTGGTACAAGCCAGGACTGAGCTGGGCTGCCTGTGATCAGGTGCTACTGCCAGAGCAGCCTCCGCTACCCCTCCACCCTTAGCGTTGCTGCCTCTGATAGAGGAGGCTCAGGTGGGGCTGGGGATGAGGAATTTAGTATACAGGCCCCGGGGAGAGAGAACAACACTAGTCCTTTTTCACCTCAACAGCTTGGGACCAGGTGAGGAGAGCCAGTCCATGGCTGCTGTAGCTGCAGTGGGCACATCTGGGGGAGAGGATCTTGTCCCCCAGCTGCACTAGATAGACAGACAAATGCACACACGTACACTCACTCTCTCAAATATACAGCTATCTACTATCCCTTTCTTTGCTTCTGCCCCCTGCTGCCCTAGTGGGATTATAGCTGTCCCATTCCCTATGTCTGGCCCTTTGCAGTTCCTCTTTGGTCATTATATCCCAGCTAGCAGAGTCATCTGTTTTCATTTTATGAGAAACAATCGCATTCCAGATAATCCCAGTGTCCTGGCAGACTCAAACCCTTACATTACTTTAAGTTATAATGAAAGGAAGCTGCATACCAAATTTGGTAGTCTTAATTCATACCATTCAGAAGGAGTTCTTGAACAGACACGCTTGCTCACTCAGAGTACATCTATATTGCACGGCTACCCCGTATTTCAAAGTATTTT
Source organism: Pelodiscus sinensis (assembly GCF_049634645.1). Lineage (NCBI taxonomy): Eukaryota > Metazoa > Chordata > Testudines > Trionychidae > Pelodiscus > Pelodiscus sinensis. The sequence continues at coordinate 15,967,471 of NC_134720.1, read as the reverse complement.
TCAAAATAATAGATGCACTATATTGGCATTCTAGTAAACCTCGTTGCGTGAGGGATAAAGATTGGCTCAAAATAGCACATAATTTCGAAATTTGGTGCTGTGGAGACGTGCCAAATTTCTAAATAAGCTATTTCAAAATGGATTTTTTTTCAAATTTAGGGTCCTGTGTAGAGACACCCTCCACCCTAAGTGTCATTAGAGGAGGTTTTGGAACAAATAGAAAAACTTAATGTTAACAAATCTCCGGGACCGGATGGCATTCATCCAAGCGTTCTAAAAGAACTCAAATGGGAAATTGCTGAGCTATTATCTGTGGTTTGTAACCTATCCTTTAAATCGGCTTCCGTACCTAATGACTGAAAGGTAGCCAACGTGACACCAATATTTAAAAAGGGCTGTAGAGGCGATCCTGGCAATTACAGACCGGTAAGTCTAACTTCAGTACCAGGCAAATTAGTCAAAACAATTTGCGGGATAGCTCAGTGGTTTGAGCATTGGCCTGCTAAACCCAGGGTTGTGAGTTCAATCTTTGTAGAGGCCGTTTAGGGATTTGGGGCAAAAGTTTGTCAGGGATGGTACTTGGTCCTGCTGTGAAGGCAGGGGGCGGGACTCAATGACCTTCAAGGTCCCTTCCAGTTCTAGGAGATAGGCAATCTCCATTAATTTAATAGTAAAAAATAAAATTGTGAAGCATGTAGAAGAACATAATTTGTTGGACAAAAGTCAACATGGTTTCTGTAAAGGGAAATCCTGTCTTACTAATCTGTTAGAGTTCTTTGAAGGGGTTAACAAACATGTGGACAAGGGGGATCCAGTAGCTATAGTATACTTGGATTTTCAGAAAGCCTTTGACAAGGTCCCTCACCAAAGGCTCTTGTGTAATTTACATGGTCATAAGAGGGAAGGTCCCTTCTTGGATTGAGAACTGGTTAAAAGACAGGAAACAAAGGGTAGGAATAAATGGTAAATTTTCAGATTGGAGAGGGGTAACTAGTGGTGTCCCCCAAGGGTCAGTCCTGGGACCAATCCTTTTCAACTTATTCATAAATGATCTGGAGAAAGGGGTAAGCAGTGAGGTAGTAAAGTTTGCAGATGATACAAAACTGTTTAGGATAGTCAAGACAGAAGCAGACTGTGAGGGACTCCAAGAAGATCTCACCAAACTGAGTGATTGGGCAACAAAATGGCAAATGAAATTTAATGTGGATAAGTGTAAAGTAATGCACATCGGGAAAAATAACCCCAACTATACGTACAGTATGATGGGGGCTAATTTGGCTATGACAAATCAGGAAAGAGATCTTGGAGTTATCGTGGACAGTTCTCTAAAAACTTCCACACAGTGTGCAGCGGCGGTCAAAAAGGCAATAAGACCCAGAATATCTTACTGCCCCTGTATAAAACTATGGTACGCCCACATCTTGAATACTGTGTACAGATGTGGTCTCCTCACCGCAAAAAAGATATTTTGGCCTTGGAAAGGGTTCAGAAAAGGGCAACTAAAATGATTAGGGGTTTGGAACGGGTCCCATATGAGGAGAGGTTAAAGCGACTGGGACTTTTCAGTTTAGAAAAGAGGAGACTGAGGGGGGATATGATAGAGGTATATAAAATCATGAGTGGTGTGGAGAGGGCCGATAAAGAAAAGTTATTTATTAATTCCCTAAATAGAAGAACTAGAGGACACCAAATGAAATTAATGGGGAGCAGGTTTAAAACTAATAAAAGAAAGTTCTTCTTCACCCAGCGTGTAGTCAACCTGTGGAACTCCTTGCCAGAGGAGGCTGTGAAGGTTAGGACTATAATAGAGTTTAAAGAGAAACTAGATAATTTCATGGAGGTTAGGTCCATAAAAGGCTATTAGTCAGGGGATAAAATGGTGTCCTTGTCCTCTGTCAGAGGTTGGAGAGGGATGGCAGGAGACAAATTGCTTGATCAATGTCTTCGGTCCACCCTCTCTGGGGCACCTGGTGCTGGCCACTGTCGGTAGACAGGATACTGGGCTAGATGGACCTTTGGTCTGACCCATTACGTCCTTTCTTATGTTATGTTCTTATGTACCCTCACTCTCAAACTCTCTCAAATATGTAGTAGTTAATTATTGATGTTACTGAAATTTTCTTTCATATTAATATGTGCAAGTAATTAGCATTAATGAGTGATCTAATTAGACAACCTGGGATCGATCCTGCAAGGTACTAAGTATCCTCACGTGTCCTTGATGGTAGGGGAGATTGAGAGTGCTCAGGTTCAATTCTCCTGAGACAGAACCAGTGTTCTACAAATTGGTTTTCTTTAAATCTAAGGGTATGTCTACACTGCAAAGTTAATTCAAAATAACAGCCGTTATTTTGAATTAACTTTAATAGCGTCTATACATGCAAACCGCTCTTTCAAAATTAATTTGAAATAGCAGAGCACTTAATTCGAATTTGGTAAACCTCATTCTACGAGGAGTAACACTTAATTTGAAATAGGGGGCTCCAGCCCTTCCCAGGGAGCCCTGGTGGCCACTCTGGGCACAACCAGGAAAATTTACTCTCCTCTCCCCCAGCCCTGGAGACATTAAAGGGGTTGACCCTGGCCACAGTGCCTGTGCCAGCTCCAAGCCTGCCAGCCCAGAGCCAGCAGTGGCCACCGGGGCCCCTAACCCAGAGGCTCCAAAACATGAGCCAGCAAGCCACTGGCAGCCAGCCCTCCACCGCTCCCAGGAGCCTGATGGGTCGGAGAAGGCGGGCGACTTCCTGGTCCAGGTGGAGATCATGGACCTTATTCAGGTTTGGGGGGGGATGCCCCCAACGTCCATGATCTCCGCACTAGACGGAGGAATGCGGCCGTCTATGGCAGGATAGCTGCCAGCCTGGCCAGCAAAGGCCACATGTGAACCCAGGAGCAGGTTAGCATGAAAGTCAAGTTGGTCCGGCGAGACCCCCAACCCTGAGCCCTGAGCTTCCCCTCCGCCTTCTTCTTCTTGCTTCTCCCTTCCAGGTCCCTTCCTCCCAGGTTTCCCCCTCCCCTCTTCCCATTTCCCACCTCCTTTTCTCAGTCTCCCCAGAGGTTCATCCCCCCTCCCCCAGTTTTGTTCCATAAACCCAGTTTCTATTTTTGAACATACATGTCTTTTATTTGACATCCGGAAGGGGGGCTAGGAATGGGTAAATGGAAGGACGTGAGGGAGGAATGGGGCACAAGCTCCTGGTGGGGAGGACCGGGGAGGCTCTGAGAGCTCCTCAGGGCATCCTAGATCCTGACAGGCCCCCGATGAACCCCTCCCCCCCGGTTGGCAGCCTGCAGCAAGCGCAGCCGGGCTGATGGCAACAACCCTACGAGATACACTGGCATGCCCAAGGGCAGCTCTGGCTCCATGTGGCCGAGTGCTGTGGTATCCCAAGTGCGGGCACTCAGCACTCCGAGACAGGACTGCTTTGCTGTCCCTCATCAAGATAGACAAGCAAGCAGGGAACCCTGAGAAGTTAATTCGAAATAGAACTGTAGTGTAGACATACCCTAAGAGTTTTTGAGAAATCTTTGACTGCAGTGGAGTTGTCTTTTTGAGCATTTCTATTTCATAGTCCTCTATATTTTAGTAAAATCCTCTTAGGAAACTTTAGCTATATGTTAGCAGTTATTATAGATCTTTTAATACTAATACAAATTTATAACATTTTCACCATAAAGTGCAGTGACGCTCCTCTAAAGTTTCTTCTTTGTGTTCTTTTTAGAAGAATGTTTCATCCTCAGTTGTGAACTTTATTTCCATTTGTGTTTTAGGATAAAAGCTCCTAGATATAAAAGGATTATGCCGGCCAATGGTGAAATTCAGAGGCTGCTAATTACTGAAGAGGTGAACTTTTTTGCTGAACTTTTGTCCATACTGTAAAAGCATCATCACCAGCAAGCATACTCTGTAGTAAATGAGTTTGTTTTAAATTGTATTGAGCTAAGGTTACTGCTTATTTTAAGTATTTTTCTCAGTTACAATATACATTATAAAACTAGTGATCTTCATGCTTGCTGATATGGGAATACTGTAAAAAATACTTTAGAACAAACTTCATAAAAGGTAACCCATGTAATTTCAGGATAATTCATACCTATGCATCTCTGATGATTATCTAGAACCATATTTTCAGTAGAGAAAATCCTTTTTCCCTTACCAAACCGAAAGTAGATTATTTCCTTCAGGGATGTGTGTTGCATTTTCCATTGTTGTATTATACATTTTATTAACAAGTGGTAAGCACTTTAAAAAGTTCAATATGCACAATGAAAACAAAGTGGGAAATTAATGTTATGAATTTTATGTATATGATATTTTAATAATTTGTAATTGTACTGCTCTTATAAACTGTAGACTGACCAAGTTCGTCCTCATGCTGTAGCTGCAGTCCTTCGTAACATAACTTTTTCCAAGGCTCGCTATGATAGTTTCATTGACCTACAAGAAAAACTACACCAGAACATTTGCAGGTTAGTTTTCAATTCCAGTGAGAATAGATTACATGGTATATCACTATTTATTTTGGTTTAATATTTTTTATTGTGAAACATTTTATTTTTGAGGTGGACTGCTTTTCCCTTATCTAAAGAGGTGTTCTGTCTTACACTCATGGTTAGAAAAATATTTTTTAAGCAATGCTCTTAGATATTCTTCATTTGATTTATTTGACCCTGGCACTTTTCAGTTTATCTCAATGTCATAAAGAAGGTGACATCTGCTACTACATCAGCAGAAGCATCCTCTTGGGTAAATTCTTTGCCTCAGTCCCATTAGATTTACATTTGACTGTTGTGGGTGTGGTTACAAAGCCAATATACTATGCATACTGCATGCAGAATGCTATTAGGTGTAAGTGCTTCCACACTTGTAAAAATCCCTATTGTTCTTCCATTAGATATGTGCATATTTGATTCTATGATGCTTCAGAGGACTTTTCTTCAGAGGAACTCCAAATATGGATAGAAAAGTCGTTGTTATTTTGCCTTGATTTCTTTGTAGGAAAAGAACGTTGGTAGCGATTGGTACCCATGACCTGGACACTATCTCTGGTCCATTTACTTATACAGCTAGACCTCCTTCAGAAATTAAATTCAAGCCCCTGAATCAGGACAAGGAGTATACTGCTTCTGAAATTATGGAGCTATATAGGGTAGGTGTCCTTTCCTAACTCTTCTTGTGTAGTTCTGAAATTTCAATTTCTAGAGGGATTGCAAGACTTGGGATTTGCACCGCTGCAGATACTGCCAATGGTGGTGGTAATTTTGTGTTGTTGCCCCTTCTCAGCTAGGAGCTGGGAACTAGACCAAAAGTTCACTTTTATGCAGAGTACCAAATATATACATGAAAATGTGACTATTTGTTTACTGCTGATGTGAGATCACAGTTTAATATACTCGGAGCTAAATGTGAAATGGTGTACTAGTGAAAAGGCTCCATGAAGAGTTATTTCAGTCCTGCATATGGCTGTATGAAATATGACAGATGTTTTATTTGAAGGATTTTAACCTGTGTATTTATCTGTCTTCTCTTTAATTTCACCTCATTATAATCCTTTTGTTATCATGGGACAAAATATAGATCCATCAGTTGTCAAAAAAATACCTTAAAATTCCCATGTGTGCTCACTAGAACATATTATAGTGAACAAAGTATTATTCTCTTATGCTGGTGGAACTGGTTTTAAATCTTGTTGTGATTGCAGTTACTGTACTAGTTACTAATATGATGTTTAATATAGCATGAGTGATTGAAGTAATTTAGCCTCTGTTTGAAGCTTTACTGTTTTGAGTTGAGTAACTTGTGTTTCTCTCTCACATTGATTTGATGTTATTCATTACCTATTTCTACCCATAGCTCTTGGGGTGAAATCCGGCCCCATTGATATCAGTGGGACTTTTGCCATTGACTCCAATGGAGCGACCATTTCACTGTTGATCTTTGACTTGTCCGTGAGCAGTTGGTTGTATTTAATATTCAAAACTTGTGCTGTAGTCTTCAAGTTTTTACACATAGAAGTCATATGGTGTCTCTTGGATAAAAATAACTCTTACAGTCAGTCTTCTGGTGCAGACAGTCATGCTTATCAACACAAAGCTGGCTTTCCATGAACATTTTACCTTAATGCTCATGGTTCTGAACAAGCCCATGACTATTCTAGGAATGAGCTTGATGACAGGAAACTGAACACATGAAGGGTGAACGCACAGCTGAAGCAAATGCAGTTGGTTTTTTTTAATTTCCTCGGGTATTTGCAGAAGATGTTGAAATATTCACCTGGCTGTAACTGGAAAGGGAAGCTGTTTAAAGAACGTAGGCTTAACAAGATGCCATTCTTGGCTCCCCTCTACAGTTGAAAGTACCCCATATGTGGGCTGATGAATAGTGCAAAGGAGCTATAGCAAGACTGTTTTAAATAGTAACTTTTCTAGTATGACAGTGTTCATGTTGCCATTTCTAGAAAGCTCCCTGGGACACATGAACTTTTCATAGCAAGTAGAGAGCCCCAACATGCTCTGCCTAAACTGACATGACAGGACCCTAAGGGAGAGGAACAAGCAAGGAGGAATAGAGAGACTTGAAGGAATGCACAGAAGAAAACTGTGTTGTCTAGTAGAATATGTTTCATGTTCTGACAATAGATGTTTATACAGGCAGTCCCCGACTTACGCGGATCCGACTTACGTCGGATCCGCACTTACAAATGGAGCTTTCTCGCCCCGGAAGTCGGGGCGAGAAAGCCCCGTTCGTAAGCTGCTCCGGTGCCCCTGGTCTGCTGGAGACCGTCTCCAGCAGACCAGGGGCACCGGGCGGGTTCCCGCGCTTCTGAGGCTTTGCCAGAACAAAGCCTCAGAAGCGCGGGAACCGCTGCTGCTGCCCCTTGAGATCCGGTGCCTGTGGTCTGCTGGGGACGGTCCCCAGCAGACCACAGGCACCCGGACTGAAGCCGCAGCCGCGGGGGGGTCCCGCACCTCTGAGGCTTTGCCAGAGCAAAGCCTCAGAGGCGCGGGGAACCGCCGCTGCTGCCGCTTCAGTCAAAGCGGCAGCAGCGGCGGTTCCCCGCGCCTCTGAGGCTTTGCTCTGGCAAAGCCTCAGAGGCGCGGGACCCCCCCGCGGCTGCGGCTTCAGTCAGGGTGCCTGTGGTCTGCTGGGGACCGTCCCCAGCAGACCACAGGCACCCGGACTGGAGCGGCAGCAGCGGCGGTTCCCCGCGCCTCTGAGGCTTTGCTCTGGCAAAGCCTCAGAGGCGCGGGACCCCCCGCGGCTGCGGCTTCAGTCCAGGTGCCTGTGGTCTGCTGGGGACCGTCCCCAGCAGACCACAGGCACCCAGACTGAAGCCGCAGCCGTGGCGGGGTCCCTCGCCTCTGAGGCTTTGCCAGAGCAAAGCCTCAGAGGCACGGCACCCCGCTGCCGCTGCGGCTCTGCTACCCGTGTCCCTGGTCTGCTGGGGGGGGGGGGGGGGGGGCGCAGCTAGTGTGCTTCCCCCCCCCCCCCCCCCCCCAGCAGACCAGGCTTTTGTTTTGGACTCTGGGGCAGAGCAGCTGGGGCGCTGCCGATTTGTCCTGCAGCGCCCGTGGGCACTACTGGACCAACCCGGCAGCACCCCAGCTGCTCTGCCCCAGGTCCTGATTCAGCCGCTGCTGGTCAGTTTCAGCAGCGGCTGAATCAGGACGTCTGGGGCAGAGCAGATGGGGTGCTGCTGGGTTGGTCCAGTAGCACCCCAGCTGCTCTGCCCCAGGCGTCCCCAAGTCAGCTTCTGCTGAAACTGACCAGCGCTGACTACAGGAAGCCCCAGGCAGAGTTGCTCTGCCCCGGGCTTCCTGGAATCAGCTGCTGATCAGTTTCAGCAGCAGCTGACTTGGGGACGCCTGGGGTTCTTAAGTTGATTCTGTATGTAAGTCAGAACTGGCGGTCAGTTTCAGCAGTGTCTGAATCTGGACGCCAGTTCCAACTTACATACAGATTCAACTTAAGAACAAACCTACAGTCCCTATCTTGTACGTAACCCGGGGACTGCCTGTACTTAAAATAACCTCTCTTCACTCCATATCATGGCTCTTTTAACATGAAATCATTTGTATTAGATACTGAAGAGTATTTCACTATAAATACATCAGTACTGAGAGACTATTTTTTTCTTTATTTCTGTGAAGCTAACTTTTGCCACCTTTAAGACTAATTGCTGCAAAGCAGTAACAGTTACTTTAGCATGCTTAGTGCTCTCTGCTTAGGACAAGAAATTGAAGTTCCTTTATGATGAACAGTCACAGTGCTTGACTTTAGTAAGCTGGTGGCTGCGATTCTCCTGCTCATAGATTGAGAAATAATGTTTTGAAGTTACTGTTAAATTTCTGTTTTCTCATTTTGTTTCTTGGCTTCCTTGCTCTTTTTAAACAACTTTCTGTAGTGAAGTAGGCTTTGTCTAGACTACGTTCTATTTTCAAAAGAGGATATGCAAATTCCACGGTACCACTTTTGAAAGAGGATCCACTTTTGGATCTTTCAAAAGTGAAAGTAGTCTGGACATGGGTTTTTTTGGGGAAAAAACCCTTTTTAAAAAAACCCCGCTTTTCCTTAAAAAATGAGGTTTACTTGTTTTTTTCAAAAAAGGGGTTTTTTCCCTGAAAAAAACATGTCCAGACTACTTTCACTTTTGAAAGATCCTCTTTCGAAAGTGAGATTGGAAGATGATTTGCAAATTACCGCAGAATTTGCATATCCTCTTTCGAGGGGGGGGCAAAAAAAAAGAATTTAGACATACCCATAAAATCCACAAACTTAATCCTTTACTCAGGCAAAATTCCTACTAATGCCATATTTGAGTGATTATGCCATATGGTGGTGATTCGTGATTAAGATCATGTAAAATTCAATTTTGTGCTTTATTTCTCCAGACTGACAGCCAACTTAAGCATTATTTACACATAATTGAAAACAAACCACTTTACCCAGTTATCTATGATAGCAACGGTGTTGTTCTTTCCATGCCGCCAATCATCAATGGTAAGATTACAAGTGTTTATTTTATTACTGTTATTTTTTCTGATAGTACTCAAATGTTTATGCTAGATTCACTATGTGAATTGTTTAATTTTTTTTAAAACGCTGTCACTTTTTTCATTTATTTTTCACTGCAAATGTCATATATATTTCTGGTACCCTTTCCACTGGGAACTAAATGGTGGAGCTGGAATTTTCATGAGCACCTCTGGGTTAGGCATAACAGATACAGGCTTATTAGTCATCAGTCTCTTGGCTGAAGAGTTTATTTCAAGGTGACTCAATAAGCAGTAGAATTTGAGTGTCTCATTGTGATGTAAAAGTGATCCATTTGTCTGGTTATGAATCCAGTCTCATTGTCACACTGTGAACCAAGTACTATGAGAGCATTTAGTCTAGAAGGCTTTATTTACATTAATACATACATTTGGGCTGGAATTTTTGTTGACGTGGTTTCTAACAAAGCATTTCCTCTGAATATTAGAGAGAGTCATAGGTGATTTGGGAAAGGCTTTTCTGGTGAATAGTGCAGCGGATCAATGCCAAGAATATTTCCATAGACAAAAATAGGTAGTTTCATTACATCATAGTAAGAATTTAGATCAAGAGTCAGTCGCTCTGATGTAATCAGGGTCCAGCACTCTCTATAGTGACCAATTTAATTTCCAGTGACAGTCTCACTTTGGATGTGTGTCTCTAGTCATCCCTACAAATCTTAAAACAGCTGCCCTGAATCTTATGAGACAATGCACTTCTATCGATCTCTGATGTTTCATGGTTGTTCCAAATCCAAATGTGATGTCAGTCACAGTCTGTCATCCTTTTGGAAATGTTCTTGAGTAGGTTCACTGCGGCTTCAGATTGATCTAGAAGTAAACATTCCAGTTGTTTGCATTTTAATAAATCAAAACGCTAAATTAAGTTTCACATATCTTGGTATGTTTTAAGGGATGATAGTTGAAAGATTTTTCAAAATTCAATTTGATGCATCTTACTGTTCTTCAAATGTAAACATGTGAATGCTCATTTTGGATTATTGTAGGAACACTAATTAGAGTTGGGCAGAAATTTTCCAGATAAACATTTTTCATTGGAAAATGCTGAAACAGAATTTTTAGCAAATACATAGCTAAAAAGTTTTTGTAGAGAGAGGTTTCTCAGGCCAAGGATAAATAAATGGGGTGGAGATAGAGGGTGGAGAGAGCAAAAAAGTGAGTAGCCTGGAGGTTAGGGTACTTACCTGGGATATGAGAGAGGCAGATTCAAAATCCTGCCTGTTGTGGGGTGGATTTCTCTCTGGTCTCTCTCAAAAAATTTCAAAAGGTTTCAGGTTGCTATGATATGGAACACACACAACAACTTATATCTAACCCAGGGACAAGTTTTTCTGGAGCTTTGTGTATATTACAAGAACAGCAGCAAATAAAAATCATAGCTTTTCAGGGCAGAAAGTGTGTGCTTTTGCCATGGTGCGCTCTGCATTTTAGGATCCTTGAATCCTTTCTTTCAATCTGAGAGAGTACCAAAATTTTATGTGCTGTTTTTTAGTTTTTGTGCTGAAAGTTGGAATCCCACAAACTGAACTGGCCAAAAAAAAAATGTGACAGCATGTTAGTTATGTGTAGCAACAAACTCCAGTGAAAGATGCCGACTCATCTGCAGTGTCTCTCTACATGTGGCAGTGAAAAGCTCAGCTGAGGGAGTAGGACACAACAAGAAAAGAAGAGCTGCTGGAGCCTTTCAGTGCTGCCTCTCTGCTGTCAAGAGCCTTTCTCTGCTTCTCAGGTCTTTCACAGCAGCAGGAAAAAGCTCTAACAGAGGGATGCCATAGTGCTAAAAATAGCAGTACATATGTGGGAGGCACTTCTTGGTTGTCTAGAGAGCCACAAAGGTTGTAAACTATGCTGTTCTTTATAACCATGTTAGCTGGGTGTGCAGTTTCTGTACTTCACTCATCTCCACAAGCATAGACCTACCTTTAGGGCATTTGTCAATCCGAATGACATTTTTAAAATGTTCATTCTTTTTATTCAGGAGTGCTTTCCTAACCTGGCAGCCTAATAAGCCATAATCATGATATTGGGACATGCTAGAACAAGGAAAGCAAACCACATCCTCTAAGAATGCAGTGCTAGTTGTAACTATGAGGTGGGAGTTGTTTTGCTATTTTGCCTTCTCTGACTGGACATTGATATTGCTTTTGTAGCTCCCATAGACCCATACAACCTCCCGAAAATGGATATCCCAAGTTCACTATGAACACCAGTCTTCCACACAAGAGTGTGTACTCTTGTAGTTGTAGAATCAAATTTTCCACTTCCTGCTGCACAAACATCTCTTAAAAGTGACTTTGTGGCTGGTGGAAGACACAGCAGTGCCACTTAATTATAAAAAAGGTGTATCGATACATATGTTGTTCCAAGAAAAATGCTAACATCTTTAATATGTTTTTGTATTTTCTTTATTGTAGGAGACCATACAAAAATAAGCCTAAATACAAGAAATGTGTTTATTGAATGCACAGCCACTGATATTACAAAGGTAAATGAAGCTTTACTGCTTTTGATATACTGTCAAATCTGGTGTACATATAGCTGTTTTCTTCTGGGGAACAGGGCCATGACACAAACCAATATCATAGTAGAGAACCATATATTTTACATTTTGGAGCAGAAATAGTAGAAGGGTGATTTGGGGAGTGTATTAATTAACTTCTCCTTATACTTCGATTTTATGTTTGCTGTGGGAATAACTTACATTTTAAAAAATGTTTCTAGTTCTATTTGTTCTGCGGCAGGCATTTTTGTCCTTGCATGGATCCTGAATTTTCAATTTGAGAGTAATTCAGATTAAATACTCTTTTTTGTTGATAGCTTTTCTGTGCTTGACCAATTCTGAAAAGTGAAAAATATCTTGAGATTGTTGTATAGTAACAGAGTTCTTTTTACAAAGAACGATTTCTCCCCTTGACTCTCTAGCAGTAAAATGTGTTGGAGATATATTTTTTTTTTTTCTTGATAATTGTATTTTCATTTGTTTAAAGAGAGAAAGTTAAATGAAAATGAAAATCAACTTTCTAAGCATGGGTTCATTTACAAAGAAGCATAGTTTTCATTTTGTCAACCCAAAGGTAGCCTTTCCCCACCCACTTTTAGTAATTACAAATCCAAACAACTAATTAAGATGAATTTGGCAGTGGCTGTGCTAGCACTTTTGTGGATGCACATTGTTCACTCTTTTGAGAATTTTGGCAGTCTAATTTAAGCCTTATAAAAGCAAAAATATTTTTACAATAAATAGGTACACAAGGGTTAAATAACAGCAACAAGGAGTCAAGTATACGAGGAGTTCTGTGGCACCTTATAGACTAACAGATTTATTGGAGCATAAGCTTTCGTGGGCAAAGACCCACTTCATCAGATGCATGTAGTGGAAATTCCAGGGGCAAGTATAAATGTACAGGCATAAGAAAAGAGTACCAATCAAGAGTAAGGTAGAGATAACGAAGTCAGTTCAGTCAGGGAGGATGAGGCCCACGTCTAGCCACTGATGTGGAGGTGTGAACACCAAGAGAGGAGAAACTGCTTTTGTAGTTGGCTGGCCATTCAGTCTTTGTTTAATCCTAAGCGTTAAATAAATTTTTGTGTTTTGTGAGGTCATACTCAGAGCTGATAAAAATGTAATTTACATGTTGAGGGGGGGTCTCATTTTTTGAAAGATAGAAGTAGGGAAGCTAATGAATCATAACGTGAGAACCAGGGGTCACCAAATAAAATTAATAGGTAGCAGGTTTAAAATGAACAGACGGAAGTATTTCTTCATGTAGCGACAGTCAGCCTGTGGAACTCCTTGTCAGAAGATGCTGTGGAGACCAGGACTTGAACAGGGCTAAAGGGGGGAGGGGGAGGTGCTGGGAGAAGGCTTGAAAGGAGGGGTGGGCGTGAGGAAGGCGGGGATGGAGCAAGGCATGTGTGAGGGCACAGGGGCATGAGGGGAATGGGGGCAGAGGATGGTGAGGGGGTGGGCATCCGGGAAAAAGAGTGCAAAGGGCGCAGGGGCAGCGAGGGAAGGGGGAGGCACCAGGAGGGTGCAGGAGTAAGGGAAGGTGAAGGTGCCAGGGGATTCTGGGGGTGAAGCAGAATGGCAGACACCTGCAGGGGAGGGACCAGCACCAGGAGGAGAGAAGCGAGGGAGGTGTTAGGAGAGGGGATGAGGAGGGGGTTGCTCACATGATCAGTGTGGGGCTACTGGAGGAGTGGGCATGGGGGGACGGACCCCTTTTTTCTGTTTTTTCTCCAAAAGGGGAACCCCCACGATATTGTGCTGTCCTGGGCCCCGCAAAACTCTCATCCGCCCCTGCCTCCAGGGAGCATTCTCTTGTTCCTGGGATGGGGAGGGAGAGCTCAGTTTTTCCCCTCCCCCCCCCCTCCGCCCATGCAGCAGGGAACCCCGACTGTCCCCGCCAGATTAAACTCTGCCACTTCCCCAGCAGGCTGGGGAGAGAGAGCGACAGCACATGGGGGCCAGCAGAACCCAAGCGCACCCCGAGGTGGGGGCAGGAGAGGCCAAGCACACCCCAGGTGGGGGTGGGGAGGTGGCAGAGCCTGTGCCGGGGTCCCCGCAGGAGACAGTTTTAAAACTGGGAGTGGCTCCTCAGCTCTGGCCACCTCCCCCCTTTCCAGCAGCAGCGGCCGCTGTAAAAGCTTCTGCCTACACACATGGAGGAGGAGGCTGCAAGGCACCGGAGGTCTGGTGGGACAGGGGCCATACTGTGGGCTTGCGGAGGGTGGTGGGGGAAGCCACAGCGTAGGATTACCAAGTAGACCCCTCCCCAAATACTGGATACATTTGATCGAGGCTGGTGGGGGATACTGGCCAGGAGGGGGCGGGGCTGGCTGGGAGGAAGGGGAGGGCGGGAAGTGGGGCTGGCGGGAGGGTGTCGGGGGGGCCACGGGGCTGGCAGGGAGGAAGAAGGGGACTGGGGGCGTGGGCTGCAGGGCTGGCAGGGAGGAAGCGGGGGTAGGAAGCAAAGCTGGGGGGAATTGGTGCCGGAGGAAGGGGGATGGGAAGCAGAGTTGGCGGGGGGGGTGCAGCCACTGGTTGCAGCCGGAGTCCAACAGGCCGTGCCCCCAGCAGGCACTCCTTCTAGTTGCTAGTAGAAGGCGTGCGGGGGCGGTAGAGCCACTCCCCCGTCCGGCTTCTGCATGCAACCAGAGGCTCCCAGCTGGGAGCCTCTGGTTGTATGTAGAAGCCAAGGCAGGGTGGACTGTCAGGTAGAAAACCGGACACCCAGCAACCCTACTGTAGTGGGAGTTGTCTACGGGCTCTGCAGGGGGCGGGGGAACAGAATTTTTTCTGATCTTTCCACAGCACACCTCTGACTGCCTTGCGGCACACTGGTGTGCTGCAGAACACAGTTTAAGAGATGCTGATATATATTAAGTGAGAGGGTTTCTGTGCAGCTTTGAAACTGTGATGTATCCCACATCCTCCCTCCTCCCCATCCCCACCATGTTTGGTTCTGATCAACTGAAGGTAGCATTGCTGTATGCCAAATAAAGTTACCTGAGTGGTGAAGTCTGGAGTCGGAGTGAGTTTTTGGGAAGCTGAGTGGAAAGAGGCCTTGAAGGGAATCCGAACAAAAAACTTTGTGCTTTTTTTTATGTACTACTTTAGAACTTATGAACATTACAAAGGGTGGTGTCCAGTATGTGTAAAGAAAATGTCTGCTTCTGGCTAAATAGGTTTTTTGACCTCTCATACAAACTGATTTGAATCTTGTGACTCATTTGTTACACTAACTTTTCAAAATATCCTCCTCAAAAACAGATTTTACATTTTAGATTGATCTGATAATGATTTTGCAGATAATGCACAGTTCTAGAGATTATAAACTTCAGTAGGATTCATTAGAGTAAATCTTTGCAAGATCTATATTCATAATGTAATGATGACTCTTGTGTCTTTGGGAGCTAAATTTAGCTAAAATCTATTTACTTCGGTGCCATTCAAAGCAAAAGCCTTCAATTTTTCATGTCTTTGATGGAATGTCTTTGTTACAGAAACCAAACGTTTTTTTTTATTTTAGTTGAATGTGACCCGTGAGACACAAAGTTGTATCATGCATTCTAGGTTTCCAATTTTTTCATTAAAACAATAAACAGAATAGAGTGAACACTGCTTTAAGTTAAACATTTTGATTGTTATTATTTGGATCTGATATTTTGCTTCATTCAAACTAAATATCAGAACCCATAGATTTTAAATGTGGTTGTATTTCTTTAATCTTTCAGGCAAAAATTGTCCTTGATACCTTAGTCACAATGTTCAGTGAATATTGTGAGAAGCAATTCACGTGAGTAGTATAATCCTTCACTGTCAATGAGATTAAACTTTTTGGTCAAACCACACATTTTACACGCTTACTTTTTTCTCTCAGTGTTGAAGCAGCAGAAGTAACTTATTTTAATGGAAAAACCTGCATCTATCCAGTAAGTATTCTAAAGGTGACAATGGAGGGGAAGTAGGACTGTTAATGTTGTCTGATATCCCAAAAGTAGGGAAAGATTTTAAATGGGTTTGAGGCCACTGTTCTAGCTTATAATCCATTGAAATGTTCTATGTCTGATCTATCAGTAAGTATAGTTACTATCAAGGCACATAATCTAGGTAAAAAACCTATAGAATCTGCTTTTTCCTATAATAGTTGCTTAGTTGAAAGTTTTTTTTTGTTTGTTTTTTTCCTCACAACTGTCACCCACTATGAGCTTCTGGACAACTGAAATTAGACATGACTTAACTTTTTTGATTTATCACATCTGGAAAGTTTTTGATGCCTTTCAGTTAAATAGCTTTAATGCTATTTCTTTGGTCCTTTACTCTTGGAAGCTCCAGTTGTGCAAGGAACTGCCCATAGGCAAATGCAAGCACAGGGACTTCAGAGGGGATCTGCATCTGTTCAAGAGCCCACACAGGGTACATCTAGACTACACTCTTCTTTCGAAAAAGATCGTCTAGACAGCCATCATTTTTTTTGTAAAAGCAATCTACTTTTTCGAAAGAGAGCACCCAGGCAATCTGGATGCTCTCTTTCGAAAAAGCCCTGTTTGTGTTCAAGAACACCTTTTTTCGAAAGAGCTCTTTCGAAAAAAGGCATTCTTCCTCCTAAAATGAGGTTTAATTTAGAAAGAACGTGACGGCAGTCTAGATGCAAGTGAAGTTTTTTCGAAAAAAGGCCACTTTTTTTTTGTTTTAATGCTGTAGTTTAGACATAGCCCCAGGGAGTTCTATGCAGGATCAGAGTAACAGTCCCTTTTTTGCTTTGTTAAATACAAACGGAGTGGAAATGATCCCTGAAAGCATCTATGGACAACTGGAGATCTGGGTGGCTTAGCACAGCTACCAAACAAGTGAAATTTAGTTACTAGAGAAGGAAAGTGTCCCAGACATCTTTTAGTCGTATCTTTTGTGTTGATAGTACCTTTTTGACTTACTGTGGGAGATGAACAGTAGGAAAAAACCCTCTTGTTAGATCCAAATTTCTTCCCCCTTCAATTTAAGAATCACGTATCTACATCTCTGGGTCAAACTTCCAGCAACCAGGAAAAAAAACCCAGACGACATTCCAGATATTTCTGAAGCAGAATAAAAACCTTAACCCACAAAGTTTCCAGGCCTTTATCCATCAAAAGAACTAACTCACTTTTTACCTCTTGAGATAATACTTGATGAGGGTTTGTTTTGTATTTAAACAGTTTTGTTAATGAATTTATCACATAGTCTTGTGTGTGTGTGTGTGTGTGTGTGTGTCTCTCTCTATCTCTCTCTCTCTCTTCCTGCTTCTTTCTGGCTGCAACAGCTGCATTGAGTTTTACAGAAGCCTATGTCTGATCTGATTTATACATCTGGTAAAACATGCATGACCCTTGTTTTTGGTATTCTTTTTGTCAGCTGTTCAGAGAGGTATTTCAATTATCTATAAACATATAGGTTAATTAAAGTAACTTGATTCTAGAATGTCAGGATGTTATTTTGTGCTCTGTTACATAAAGTGTTTTTATGGTTATTTTAAAATATTATGCCCAGCCCCACATTACAAACTTCTCTTTTTTGTTGGTCAGTGATGTCAGAAGAAGCTAGATTAGAAAGATGTCATAGTTGGAAATTAGTAGATAGAAATTTTATCTTTGTGTAAATCCTTATTTTTTCTTGCAGGAACTGGCTTATCGAAGAGAAAAGGTGAAACCTGATTTAATTAACAAGAAAATTGGAATCAGGTGTGTTGTCCAAATCTAGCTTTTATTAATTGAAATTATTGAACTGTGGTATTAAGCACCGGTTATTTTTTATATTTTTATAACATATTGTGTGCTCAGTCAAGTTTTAAATTGAACTAAAAATTGTCATGTTAACTTGAATAATTACATCAACTACTTAAGATGCTCTGTGTATTTTCATCTGAGCAAGTGATTTTTTTTCATTCCCTCCTATAAGTGTTGCTGGCAAGGAATGGCTATCCTGTTTTCTCTCAAGTGGCAGAGATATATATAGAGAAACATACATTTATAATTTGAAAGATACGTTGAAATTCTTTAACATGGAAGGCACTGTGCAAATTAAAGATAGCATTTTATTTTAAAGCTAATCAGTGTGATATAAAAGTCCCTGAACACTGACTCTGTTGTCTTGTTTTAGCGAAACACCATCAAGTCTTGCAAAGCTGCTGACCAGGATGTGTTTGAAGTCACATGTCACAGGGAATGGGAACAATATAGAAATTGAAATCCCTCCGACCAGACCAGACATTATCCATGCATGTGATATTATAGAAGATGCAGCAGTTGCTTATGGTTATAACAACATTCAGATGACTATTCCAAAGACATACACCATAGCCAATCAAGTAAGATTGTCCCTATAAATAAGTACTCTGCTGTCAGTAAATGACTAGTGTATGCCAGAGGGTTGGGGAAAAACAGAGCCAAAGAATTAACCAATATTTGGACACGCTTTGCTGTTAGAGGCATTTACCATAGCTAGGATAAAAAACAGATGCCCATCTGATCTGAGTAGGGCCAAGACCCGTCATTGCTGATCTTGGGGGGAAAAAAAGACAGTGTTTAAACTTGGACCAGATATTGAATCTCTAATTGGAATATTAATTTTCTCAGTCAGCTTGTTGGTGCTTTTTGTTGTTTTTTAAAGCATGCAAAGTATGGTTACCTTCCTAGCACTGTAATATACCATGAAGAATTGTCCAGGAAAAACATGACACATTTTCAGATTTAAGATTAAAACTGTCTTGTTCTTCTTTTAGTTTCCTCTCAATAAGCTCACAGAACTTCTGAGACAAGACTTAGCAGCTGCAGGATTCACTGAAGCACTCACTTTTGCTTTGGTATGTTTTATTAATGTTGGGAGTTTGGGGTTGTACATAGAAACAATTATGGAGCCAAATCAGTACATAATAGCCTTATGGTATTATGCAGAGTAATGAAGCTATGTTGTGCGATATTGTTTTGGCACATCCTTGTTTACTCGTATTTTGGTATTACAATATAATGTGTTGAGTGAGCTCATGTCCTCAGAGGAATTAAATGAATGACTGCTAATTTGGCATATATTTCAAAGAACAGAGGTGAAATATGGATGCTGAAATGGACTGTTTTAAGTTTAACTTAAATAGTGCATAAATAATACTGAGTTAGAAGACTGCAAGACTATTTCTTAGGATTGCCAGAGTTCAATAGCATACCAAATGTATATGCGGCGAGGAGTCCTGTGGCACCTTATAGACTACCGTATATTCCGGCGTACAAGACGACCTCTGATGTTAAAAAACATCCCCCAAAAATCGGGGGTCGTCTTGTACGCCGGATGCCCCGCCGCCGGAGCCCCTCCGCGGCTTTGAAAGCCTCGGGGGAAGCCGGCGGGGGGGCATCCCAGGCGCGCATGGGCTGCGCCCCCGCCGGAGCCCCTCCGCGGCTTTGAAAGCCTCGGGGGAAGCCGGCGGGGGGCATCCCAGGCGCGCATGGGCTGCCCCCCCGCCGGAGCCCCTCCGCGGCTTTGAAAGCCTTGCGGGGAAGCCGGCGGCGGGGCATCCCAGGCGCGCATGGGCTGCGCCCCCGCCGGAGCCCCTCCGCGGCTTTGAAAGCCTCGGGGGAAGCCGGCGGGGGGGCATCCCATGCGCGCCTGGGATGCCCCCCGCCGGCTTCCCCCGAGGCTTTCAAAGCCGCGGAGGGGCTCCGGCGGGGGGGCAGCCCATGCGCGCCTGGGATGCCCCGCCGCCGGCTTCCCCCCAAGGCTTTCAAAGCCGCGGAGGGGCTCCGGCGGGGGGGCAGCCCATGCGCGCCTGGGATGCCCCCCCGCCGGCTTCCCCCGAGGCTTTCAAAGCCGCGGAGGGGCTCCGGCGGGGGGGCAGCCCATGCGCGCCTGGGATGCCCCGCCGCCGGCTTCCCCCGAGGCTTTCAAAGCCGCGGAGGGGCTCCGGCGGGGGGGGGGGGGGGGCAGCCCAGGCGCTCCTGGCGGCTTTGCTCCCGGTGCCTCTGGTCTGCTGGGGACCATCTCCAGCAGACCAGGGACACCGGGAGCAAAGGAGGCGGAGGGGCGCTGGGGTATAAGATGAAACCCTATCTTTTAATTAAAAAGATAGGGGGTCGTCTTATACACCCAGTCGCCCTATACGCCGGAAAATACGGTAACTATAGACCATCAGTTAGACTATAAGGTGCCACAGGACTCCTTGCTGCTTTTGCAGATTCAGACTAACACGGCTACCCCTCTGATACTTGACAAATGCATACGGTTATAGTTTAATAACAGGGAAACAAAATTGGATAGTGATATCCTGTACATACCACTGCAGTTCAGAGTTCAAGGCCATTCCATTCTGAGCCCTTGGGTATTGTAACTTGTCAATGAATACTTGCTTGAGAAGCAATGGTAGTACATAAGGCCTCAGATGTAGACTATTATAGTAGAGCCCAGGCCTTTTCCAAGGAGTCAGAGTTCCACAGCAGAGAATACTTCTTACTACAGTTATATCCATAACTGCAGTTAATGTAGTTTTGAAAACTAGAGTTGTGTAGACAATTAGTTGATAATAAAGACTAGTAACTTTTAAAAATATATTTTTAAAAATTACCATGTTTGGTTTGGCAGATGAGATATTATCAATGTACAGCAACTCTTGAGAGTAGATTTTAAACCATTTTTAATATGCTAAATCTATTCTTTAAAATAAAAATACTTACAGTGAACATTATGGTGGATCCACACAAGCTAATGTGGCCATAGAATTTGAACCAGTGTGTGCCCTTGGACTTGAGTAGCTCTAGATGTAGAAAGGGTTTTCAGAAATGCATGAGATTTGCATAAGTAATAATTGACCCTGTATATGGTGCAAAAAATACATGCACAGGCAGTCTAAAAGTATAGTCATCCTTTCAGAGACCATTATCAGATTCACACTTAATATTTGGATAACATTTTCAAATCATTTAAGTGGCTTATGACACTGACTTTCAGTTGGAATTAGGTTCCTACAGTGCTTAAGTGCATTTGAAAATTTTACCATTTGAAACTAAGTACCATAATACCAATGTAGTGGGAGAACATAAAACTATAAAATTTGCTTCAAATTTTTGTCTCTTCCACATGGTTCAGATGTGATTCTAGACCAGACTTTTCAGCTTTGGCCAATCTAACTAGTTCACAGCCCCTGTCAACTAGCCAGGATAATAGCCACGTTATTTTTCTCTATACCAATATGCAGTGTAGTAGTACAGTAATACATTTTGGATGAGAAATGGCTATTATTCATTCTCACGTGTAATCTGTTCTTTGGTTTGCGCCCAAAACTATGGCTTCAAAAGAGTAACATTGAGTTCTTATCAACTAATACATTTTAGCTAGACATATATATGATCATTTTTTTAAAAATATTTTCTGCAAAGTTCAACAGTAATTTAAGATTACTTGTTTTCATTCAGAAGCCTACTCTTTCCAAGGGTGTCAGCTGCCAACTTTTTTTCACATTTGATCAATCCACAAGTAGAACATTGTGGGAGAACTGCAGAATATTAGCATATTCTCAATTACATGAAGACTCTACATGTATCAGTTTCCTAGTGTTTAGTAGTGTGCTACATTCTGGAAATCTGAACAGTGAATCTTAGGCCATATCTACATTAGCACTTATGTTGGCAAAACCTTTGTTACTCGAGTGTGAAAAAACACCCTCTGGGTGACATAAGTTCTGCTGGCATGAGTGCGCACGTGCACTCAGTCCTGAATTGGTGGGAGAGGGTCTCTTGCCAGTGGGGATGTAAAATCCCATGGAAATTATTAACCGGTTAAACTGTGGGTTTAACCAGTTAACTGCCCTCTGTGCCAGGGGCAGGGGAGTGCTGGAGCAGCCCCCCTGTGGCCTGGTGGGCCCAGCTTCACCATGAGCTATAGCACTCCCTGCCTGCAGCTAGGGGCATGAACCTGGCTGTGTCAGATAGGGCCCACTACACCACGGGCGGGAGACTTCTCTGGTTCGGCCAGGATGGAGCAGCCCTCCCAGCCAACAGCGCAAAGGGCCTAGCTGCGTCGGGTAGGGCCTGCTGCATCATGGTGTGGGTGGGGAGCTGCTCCGGCCCAGCCAGACTGGACCTCACCCCTATAGCTAGGCATGTGGGTCCGGGCTGGACAATGTCCTCAGTGCTGCTCCGTGGGTGTGGGGCTTCTCCAGTTTGGCCAGGCTGAAGCAGTCCCCTCCAAAGCCTGCAGCGCAGAGGGCTGCTCGGGTTGGCTGGACACTATTTGGTTAACCAGTTAAACCTTTACATCTCTGCTTGCCAGCACAGCCACCACCACTCGTCAAGGTTGTTTTATGTCAACAGAAGAGTTTTCTCCCGTCAGCCTAATGTGGCTGCAATGGCCTAGCTGTACCAATGGTAGTTTCTGTCACTCAGTGTGCACAGTTGGTTAGTGAGCTCAACAGGTCACATGTACTATTTTAGTTAACTAGCTTTTTGAAAATACTTTGAGAACGTAATGGAGCCATGATAGTTGAGGGCTAAGTTGTGTGAACCTTACAATGCACAGTAGTACATTTTTCTGCAAGTAGTCCCAGTGGGATTGTTTTCTCTGTGCAAAGACCCAGTGGAGAGAATGAATTGCACTGGGACCACTTACAGAAAAAGTTCCTACTGAATGAAATCAGAAGGGAGGAATCTGTCCTCTAATTTTTAAAGTATTTTATAATAATACTTATAAAAGCTAATGAACTCTTGCCTTTTCCTGTTAAACTAACATTCTTTTGGTTAGTAATTAATGCATAAATAAACCAGCTCACTTAGATTAAGGCTGAGGCTTCATTCTTCACTTTCTTTTATGTTTACAGGTAAGTATTGCAGATCAGAGAGGGTCATGTTAAGAGGCCTCAGAGCTATTGCTCATCTTGCATTGTTTGTTCTTGTTGTTAAGTTCCATCATTGGTTCTCTGTATATTTTAACCCTTTGACTGGTGATTTATTTTTCTTTTGGAAGTGTTCTCAAGAAGATATTGCTGATAAACTTGGTGTGGATATCTCTGCAACAAAAGCAGTACATATAGCTAATCCCAAAACAGCAGAATTTCAGGTGAGAAGTTTAACTTCAGGTCTAATTGTTGAACTACCAGATTCTTTAATGATCTTAGAGGGTAGTTACTAATTGACAGGATAACATTATAGCAACGTATTTAAAGTCCAAGGAAAGAAAAAACGCTTAAAATGTGGTGGTAGTTTTTAATGCAGTTATAAATCAATAGAGAGCTTATGCACGTGTAAAATAGAGTTGCTTGCAGTTACTTCTGAGAGTCTAATTCTGTTTCTCTTTACTTAATATTCTACACAGAGCAAATTTAATGGAATAAGATACTACTCAGTGGAATTAGGCGTGACAAAATTTGGCCCTGTTTAGTTACAATAATTTCCATGTTTATGATCTATTAATCTTAAATCACTAACTGTCCATTTGTATCAGCAGAATCTAGAGCAGTTACAATGTCCAAAATTCAGCAGAAAGATTAAGTTTCACTCAAAATATAGGTTAGAGAAACCAGACTTTTTGAGAATCTAAGCTCGTTATAAGTGTTTCCATGATTTGTAAATTCCTCCTGAGGGGGACTAATCTAAAAAACTAGGGCACTTTATTAAGACTGCATTTTAAGGCAGTACACTGACTTGCATTTGAAAAAAAACATAGGGCTGTTGATTAATTGCAGTTAAAAACGATTCGTGATTAATTGTATTAAGCAATAGAACATCATCTGAAATGTATTAAATATCTTTGAATGTTTTCTATTTTTTCAATCTTGATTTGAGTTACAACTCAGAAAACAAAAATGTATAGTACTCATCTTGTATTATTATTTTTTATTACGAATATATGCACTGTAAAAATGATAAAAGAAATGGTATTTTTCAGTTTACCTCCTACAAATACTGAAGTACAATCTCTTGATAGTGAAGTGTCAATTACAAATATAGATTTATTTTTTTTGTGCATAACTACACCCAAAACAATGTAACATTTTAGAGCCTACAAGTCTACTCAGGTCTATTTCTTATTCTACCAATCGCTAAGACAAACAAAGTTTGTTTAATTGACAGGAGATACTGCTGCCTGCTTCTTATTTACAATGTTGTCAGAAAGTGAACAAGGTTATTCCTGTGGCACTTTTGTGGCTGGTGTTGCAAGGTATTTATTGCCAGATATGCTAAACATTCATATTCCCCCTTCATGCTTAGGCCACCCTTTCAGAGGATATGCTTTCACTCTGCTGATGTGGGATTTTTTTGTACATAATTTTATATTTGTAAGTTCAACTTTCATGATAAAGATGTTGCTCTATTGTACTTGTATAAGATGAATTGAAAAATACATTTTTTGTTCTTTTCAGTGCAAATATTTGTAAACAAAAAATATAAAGTGAGCACTATTGACTTGATATTCTTTATTTTAATTGAAATCAGTATATTTGAAAATGTAAAAAACTTCCTTAACAGTGCAATTTATCACACCATTAAGTTTTTTGATTGTGCAACAACCCTAGAAATAACACTGAAAATACCTGGTGTTTGTTTCCTTGTATATCTATTATAGGTATTTCTAGTTATCAGTCACTGTAGACTCTCCATATATTTTAAGCGTATTGCAGTGTAGTATCTAATGTTATTACCTGTGCTATTGGAACAGCAGTCATATAGATGATTATTCAGAAGTCATCTTAATATTACCTTCTGGATAAACAGGAATTATCTTTGTAGGATCAAACTTTGATATATTGCCCCCAACAGCTTAAATCCAAGTTTAAACATTAACTTTAAACCCATATTTTAACTTCTTTGCATACCTGGCTGCCACCTTCCCTACTCTCTTTGCTGATACTTTTACACCACTCAGTCTTTTGGTTGATGTCTTGAGTTTTTAAGGTTGGTTCACAGCTGTCTCATAGACTGATAGACTTTAAGGTCAGAAGGGACCATTATGATCATCTAGTCTGACCCCCTGCACAGTGCAGGCCACAAAATCTCACCCACCACTCCTAGAATAATCCTCTCACCTATCTCTCAGATATTGAAGCCTTCAAATACTTTGAAGACCCCAAGATGCAGAGAATCCTCCAGCTGTGATCTGTACCCCATGCTACAGAGGAAGGCGAAAAACCTCCAGGGCCTCTGCCAATCTACCCTGGAGGAAAATTCCTTCCCGACCCCAAATATGGCGATCAGCTAAACCCTGAGCATGTGGGCAAGACTCATCAGCCAGACACCCAGAAAGTTCTCTATAGTAACTCCTATCATCCCTTCATTGACCTATTTCCCACTGATAATGAATGGTCAATTAGTTACCAAGATCATGTTGTCTCATCAAACCATCCCCTTCATAATCCCATCTAGTTTAATCTTGAAACCAGATAGATCTTTTGCCCCCACTACTTCCACTACTCATAAATAAATAGCTTTCAATTGTCCATTATAGATCCACTTCTGCAAAACAGAGGAGCTGCTGAGCTCCTGGCCACTTGATCCTCTACTCTGGAGCAAGAACCACTGACCATGAGAAGTAGAGGAAGCATCCCATCCCTCAGAGATTCTCTTGCTTAAAAATTCATGAGGAGCCTTGCAAAACAATACATTCCTTGGAAGTATAACTGACCATACATGTTACTTTGCATAAAAAATATGTATGAATTATTTTAGTTCATTAGAAAAATTCTCAATCTGTGTATTTGAAAGCAGTGTTAGCTGGGACTGGGAATGAGAAGTCCTGGGGTTTCTTTCTTTCTGTATCATGGATGTACTGTGCAAGCTAAGCTGCTGAAGTGTTCTGTGGTTTCCTCTGTAAAATGAGGATAGGAATGTTCATGCACATTCATAAGATAGTTTAAGATCCTTGGGCAGAAAGGGCATAACATCTACATTTTCAGGTTTAATCATTCTAACATGAGAGAGAAAAATTGCTACTGCATCATTTCATTTGGCCACTTTAAAATTAAATCCAAATAAGCAAACTTAGAAAAGACAAAGCACGTATGTAATAAGCAACCTGACAGGTTGTTTCACATGTGCAATTTCATGTTTGACCTGCAGGTGGCACGCACCAGTCTCCTGCCTGGCCTCTTGAAGACCATTGCTGCTAATAGGAAGATGCCTTTACCTCTGAAACTTTTTGAAATCTCTGACATTGTCATAAAAGATTCCTCCAAAGGTAAGAGAACCCCACTGAGCATGCACAAGAGTTTTTCATATACTCTGTGCCAAGGATTCATGATTTTCTGAAAGAACCCTGGCCTGCTCTCTTAAGAGGTGCTATTTCTGTAATTGTTTTTCTATTTAGACAAAGTCCTAGAGTGTTAATTATTTTAATTTTTATAATATCCAACCTTTTAGATGTTTTAGCCTACATCCTTCAGGAAATATACCCAACTTCATAAGCAAGTAACTCCAGAAATGCTTATTTACTTGATAAATGGTAATAGTGGGTAAATCCTTGTTCATTAAATAACTTTACAAATCTGGTCCAGAGTGTATTAGAGCTCTTGAGAAATTATAATTGTATAACTGAAACCCTGTCGCTCCTCAGAGTGCATATAGACATGCTTGCTTTCTGTACATGAATAACTGCTGCTTCTTTAGTCCTCCCGGCATATTTCTTATTGACCTTGGTCAGGCAGATTGCTTCTTTTGCTTGTAATTCTTCCAAATTAGGCCTTGTCACCAATGTTTCCTCTAATCCAATGGTTCTTAAACTTTTTGGGCTCCGGAGCCCTTTACATGCATAAAAATTTATGCGGAGCCCCAGAGATCCACTGATTGTATGTGTTGTACCTATTGATGTTTCCAGTTTGTCAACCTTGCGGAGCCCCTGGAGATGTCTCACAGAGCCTTGGGGCTCCACGGAGCACAGTTTGAGAAACACTACTCTAATCCTTTCCATCCATCTGCAGATTTTTTCCATCCATGTGCAGAATAATTTTTTCATGTGCACTAAGGTATTTGCAAATGTGCACCAGCAGTAGATATACAAAACCTAGCTGTGGATGCTCTGCTAATCAGCTGGGCAGCATTTGAATCTTTTGAGAAGCCACACAAGTACATGGCTTACAGGAAACATTGCTTGGTGCCCTTCTTGCTGCTGTTAAGGTGGAGTGCCTGAGTAAGGCTGCTGTTACTTTCAGGGAGCTGGGTCACTTATCACAAACTAAGGATTCCAAAGTCTTGGCTTGTCCCCCATAGAGAACTAAGTAGGTAGGAGAACTATAAGAAAATTCAGCTATTAGCCTTCTTGCCCCAGGGCAGGATCCAGGCCATAGTAAATTTGCCAGTGAGGATGTTGTTGTCACTCATCACACGATAATTCATACCATACTAGAAAAGTTGGGTTTGATAATTGCAGTAGTATTTTTAAATATCTGTAGCACATCTCCACTTTTGTGTGGGCTGACCTCCCAATGGGGGGTGGGTAAGGTATATCATGCCAAAAAAGCAAATCTGAAGCCCTGGGAACTTGAGACATAGGAGAGAATCCTAGAGGATAATACCATCAAATCTGCAGAATTCTAAGTAACTTTTTAACTCATAAAAGGGGGAAAAAAAGTAATTATCTGACCTGACAGCTTTGTCTAAGTACTCTTTATTTTGGGGGGATACCTCCCTCCACTGCTTACTAAGAGCAAATTGTTCCTTTACCATTATAGTAGATATGTAACCTATGCTAGATCAATAATGGGGCTATGCATACCCTCCCCTTGTGTAAGTGGGTTTCTTGCAATTACACTTGTATTACTAGTTCTTGGTGAAGACTGGGGAAAATCCATGTGCAAAATGAAAAAAAAAGATATTCTTGGGGTTTTAAAATTCCCACACAGCTATCAAGTCATCTTGAGAGTATGTTCCCATTTTAAGCAACATGCCGAGATAGAAGCACATTTCTTTTAGTATCATACTGCCACCTTAGTCGTGTTATATTTTAAAAAAAGCCAAAGCAGCCAGTATATGTTTCAAAAATTTGAATGGGATTCTGCCTAGTTGGAGGGTTCTGTTTGCAGGATCAGGGCCTAAAAGCATAGTTTTTATTTGGAAAACATATAAAAGTGCAGCAAGCTGTAAGGTGGCAAAAACCTAAACTCCTAGAGGAAAATAACCACTCAAGTTACTGAATAGGTTTTTCCTCAGACAGTGGCTTGTTGGGGAAGGGTTTATATGGATCTGGTTCTCTTCTGACAAGACCCTGTGTGCTGAGTTGCAACCTGGGAGAAAAATTTTGCCACTTCTTAATGAAAAATGCTGACACTTAACTTAAATACAGTAGTGGAAGTGGGTGCTGTTGTGTTATCCAGTTTCAGCTTTTAATGCTGTGTTTAACCTATTTAGTGTCTATGAAACAAAGGTTTATATAAGACGTAAACAAAATGGCAAGTAAATTGCTTTGTTGATGGACTTAATTTGTGGATTGCTTAAGAAAATTGCCAAGAAAAATAAGTAAGTTTAGCAAAGCATGCAGACTCTTTATTAAATGCAGACAGTTTGGTGAGCCAAGCTCCTTACTTGTTGGGCAGGGAGGCTGCTAGCATGCACAAAACATGGTACAGAATGGCAGACTAGCTTTAGCTTTCTTCATAACTGGTTTAGACCTTATTTATGTTGGAGCGGAAAAAGCATTACTTCTGGATGCATGAAATGTACTGTTTTAAATAAATTACTGTTATTTCATGGGTTCTCAATGTAGATCTTTTAAGCTTCCACTTATACAAATGGTCACTTATAAAAGCCTACTCTTGCAGTATACTTGAAATTTAGCAATAATAATTTCTGGCACATTAAAGATAATTTCTTTGTGATAAGGATTTTGTATTCTTGTGTATTTGGACAGTGCCTGGTACAGTTTGAGAATCACCAGATAAAAAAATTGTTTTAAGTTATGAATTTTCAATAAATCTGCTAAATGTGCCTTTGCCAGATTGATTTTCAGGCCTTAAATCTAAATATGTCATAATTTCCAGGGGACAAAAGGAATGAGAAATCAACAGCAGTTCTGTAGACATTAAACAATATAGGGTCGTCCTGTTTTCACATATGGATTTAGATTCCCTGTAGTACTGTAATGTTAAAAGTCTAACTTAATTTTACTATTTCATATTTTTGGCATGGGGGAAAAAAATAAAAAGTATGGAGAAGAGCACCAAATATGAATAGGGATGTGAATGACTAGTCGACTATCAGATAAGAAAATGCTTATCGGATAGTCATCAGGCTAGTCGAGTAGTTGCTTGCCCCCTGTTCCCCGGTTGCTGCCTCTGTCAGAAATAGGCAGCAAGGGGGAGGAGAGAAGCGGCGCTTCAAAGCGGCAGTGCTGCATGGAGCATAGGGCCAGACCCTGGGCTCCAAGTGGCATACTTTAAAATGTTGCATGCAGCCCGGGGCCAGCTGGGAGTCCCCAGCTTGTTTCAAAACAGCAGCACCACATGGAGCCTGGGGTCAGCAGAGGAGTGCCCAACTGATCCCCGGCTCCATGTGGCCCCGTTGCTTTGAAATGCTGCAGGAAGTCTGACCCCGGGCTCCCTGCAGCATTTCAGAGCAGCAGCACTGCAGGGAGCCTGGGGTCAGCTGGGCACTTCCCCGATGATCCTGGGCTCCATGTGGCTCTGCCACTTCGGGGTCAGTGGGAGACTGGTTGAGTGCCCCAGTGGCCCTGAGCTCCCTACAGCACTTTCGCCTTTTGAAGTGTAGTGGAAGCGCCATTATCAGCTAATCAGATAGTCGATGCTAGTTGCATCGACTATTTGATTAGCCAAAATAATCAAAATTTTACATCCCTTAATATGAAGCAGTCACTTGTACATAAATGAATATCACTGTAAAAATGCATTATTCTTTAATAAAAACATTTTTTGCACACAACTCATCTTTACTAAGGTGAGCCAAACATTCTTCTCCTCCTAACACCATACATAGACGTTGACTTGGAAAATTTGGAAAATGCACGCCAGATTTAATAAAAATAAATCCCAATCTGACTGGAAAATTTTCCTTCTCAAAGGATGAGAGTGAATGCAGGGGTTGAGTTGTGAGTCACCCAGTGTTATGTATCCTCTGCAGAGTTGCATAAAGTATTGTCTTAGGGTTTGGTCTTCTTGTTAGGTTGGTAAGTCTTCTCTAGAGCTATGACTAAATTATTGCTGCTATAAATCACATTAGACCAGACAGAGAAATATCACATCCTCTCTTACCACTATGGCAATATACATTTTACCCTGCTCTAGAAGTTCTATCTGATGAATTACCTAATAAAATGTTTCTAGTCTGCTTCTAACATGATTGAGATAAATTGTGAATGCAGTTGAAGTTGTTGGCATGCATTTCTTGCAGGCCTTATTGCAATTATATATGAAACATGGATTTCTGTTAAATTGATTGATTGTGAGACAAGTGTTTAACTGAGCAGATGTACTCTTTCAAAATCCATCTTTTCTAACTCCTCTTAAATTACTAGGGGGCAGCATGCACCACTCTTTTATCTTTCATTACATTCTTCTGGCTTGCAAAGTCCTAGCCTGCTGCCCATCCTTTAAATTATTTTAGAGCAGCATCTCCAGGCAGCGCTTTGAAGTTGGTGAAATACATATATAATTTAGGCTGACACATTTGGCAGGCTCACAGAATTGTTTCGTGGCATGACACAAGTGCTCTCTTAAATGAGTTACAAAGAACTGAGGCATTTCCAACAAATCCCAACTTTGGCATAAAGTTCTGAATACTTTTTTTCCTGTAGTGTGCAGTGAATGGACTTCCTGTGATGTAATGTACTGACTCTCCGAAAGACTGAATTTTTAAAGCTTGGAAGGGTTGAGTGAACACAAAATGCACACATTGGTTAAGATTTGTACAATATCCTTTTCGTTAAGGTTTGTACAGTGAAAATATAAAGTTAAAACAATTTGAAGTATATTTATCATGACTCCCTTTTTGTTCAGCATAATGATGTGACGAAGTTATAAGTTACTTGGGTAATTATGAAGTAAAATTCAAACTAACTTTTGTTGTTAAGGTTACTAATAGCACTTACAGTATGCAAAGTACTGTACAAAAAGACGTCTCCGAAAAGCTTCCATTCCTAAAGGACAAAATAGATCAAAAGAAAGGGAAAGATGAAGTAATAAACAAGGTTTTCTTGTTACCAGTTATTTATATATGGCATATCTATGTATAAGTTGTCCTACACCTGATGATACAGTTTTTTATAGGCATCAGCAAAAGATGGGACACAGATAAAGAAAATATTGGATTGGAATGGCAAACTGTGGATGCTGAGAGAAAAGATGTCAGATGTACCAGGCCTCGGATCTGTTTTTCTAGGTTTGCCATTCTCATATCAGGATTTAACCCTTGTGAAACCACACTTACTACTTACGAGCTACAATACTGGTATTTAAGACCTTGGTGGATAACAGTACCCTTCACAGAAGGCAGTCTCTGCAGAGGCCTGCAAGTCTAGTTTGTTACTGTTGTGGGCCGCATCTAGCACTGCCTCTAGAGCCTTGAGGATGTCACGTATGCCACAGGTTGAGAAACATGGTGCTAGATTATCAGCCTGCTGCTTTGTAAATATCTTCTGAAGATACAAATGACTTTGTCAGCAAGGATGAGCTTTTATCTTGCCTATAAGCTTTTACTTCTGTACTTTGTATTCCTCTTTAATGCAGTACTTTGTCACCTAGTAACTGAGGTTTTAAATGCCATTTTGTTGTTCACTGGGCATTGGTACAATAGGTGTAGGTTTGCTAAATGTCTTAGTTCTTGTTTTGTCAAGATTAACCACTCGGAGTTTCTCCAACACATGGCAGATTTTATCTTTGAGTTTAGACTTGGTGTAGAATAAAGAGAAAAGTGTCTCCAGAGATCTTTTGAGTACAGCTCAGGTACTCTGCATGCAGCTGTGATAGCTACCAAATTTACTACTTTGTGGTAGAAGAAGAGTGACACTGAAGAAACAGGTTCAAATAGTGGTTTGATCATTTGCAGCAGGATCAAACCAAAATCCAAAGAGCCTACTCTGAATTTTCTGAGAATTTATCAATGAAATGGCCTCATAAATTACCTAACATGTGAGATGAAATACACCTTCGTTCTATATCTATTGTTGAGGATAAATGGGAGAGAAAAAAAGCTTAGTTATACCCCCTGATAGTACTCCAAGACTTGAATGATTTTTATCTTTCTTCATCCTAATTGCTCGAACTATTTACTACCTGAGCCCAGTAGAGATCTTGGGGCATTCTGAGGTTGGAAACATTTTCCCTAGGCCCATCAGGACTCTTGGAGAATAGCTGCTTTTTTTTTTTTTAATTGCTCAACCTCCAGCTGTTAGGGAATTTTCAAGCTTCCCTCCAAGTGCTTCAGGGATCCTTAACACAGATGCTCTTCCCACTCCAAGAGATGAAATAAGATCATAGGGGACAGCTCCTTCATGCCAGAAGCCAGGTCCTCTGGGGCTGGTAAGATGGTATCAGAATTACTCGGAATTATTCTGGTATCAGCATTTACTTCTGGTATCTGCATTCACAATTTATCTCAATCATGTTAGAAGCAGACTAGAAACATTTTATTAGGTAATTCATCAGATAGAACTTCTAGAGCAGGGTAAAATGTATATTGCCATAGTGGTAAGAGAGGATGTGATATTTCTCTGTCTGGTCTAGTTTGTATTCTTCTTTAATGCAGAACTTTCATCACCTAGTAACTGAGTAATGTCATTTTGTTGTAGTAAATGCCATTTTGTTGTTTACTGGGCATTGGTATAATAGGCATAGGTTTGCTAAATGTCTTAGTTCTTGTTTTGTCAAGAATATTACTTAATTCTATCCACCATTTTTGATAGAAGAGGTATGCATAGAAAGGGATGGAAGAGGCTTGCTGACTTCATCTGGGCTCTAGTGTTGAGGCTGCTGCTTCTTGAGTCCAATATATGGTGAAGAGACACAAACGTCTAGTATTCTGTCCAGACGTGGCAGACATGTCAACTGAGCACATATTATTTGTCCATGGTCAAGTGTTGTCACACATTCCACCAAAAATGCTCTGATGTAGGAGGTGACCTACCTTCTTGATGTGGTATGGTGTTGTCTGTTAGCAAGCCTACTCAAGTATCTTAATCACTAACTTTGCTATAAGTTCATGTCACCTATTGCAAAAAAATAAACTAATTGAAAGTTGAGCATCTCAATTGTCCTAGAAGATATCAGCCAAACACTGTATATGTCTTTATTTGTGAACCAAGCTATCAGTGCAAAGAGATAAATGAAGCAGTTGAAGCTGATAAAGAAAAGGGAGATAATAAAAAGCAGGATGCTTGAAGAGTTGGCCTGCTGCCTACCTAGCATAAGTGGATTTAAAAATAACATTTTTCTTTTATAGTTGCTATGGGTTTCTTTTATTTGTTTAATTTTTTAACTCTTCAGCCTTGAATAACATTAACATTTAAAATGCTAACCTAACATTGCTAAAAAGATAATTATTCAACGAACATTTTTCAGAGTTAAAATAACTCATTTAAGTAATTTAGTTTTTGTAATTGGAAATGAGTATTTACCTTACTCCTCAGGAGATCACAAAGGATTAGTCTGTTTGTTACTATGGTTACTGTTTAATAAATTTTGTTTTTTAAAAAACACATTTGACCATTTTTGACATTATTTGACCAAATGTGCTGAATTGACCAATTATTTTTGGAGCAAAGGTCCAGCCCTAACTCTGACAGGGATTCCAAATTGCTGTTCCAAATCTCTGTAAGATTGCACCTGGCATTTGAATGACCGCCATCGCAGAGAGTGGTGCACAAGTGATCTCTCCCATTGGCTACATGTGGATGTTGAATGAAAGGCATGAGGGGAAAAGCATATATAGTAGGGACGTGAATAACCCTGAGCTTATCAGTTAATCCTATTGACTGCATGCATTCCCCCCCCCCCCCCCCCCCCATACAGAGGCAGCAAGCAAGGAGAGGCTTTTAAGCCAGCTCCCCACGAGCACCGGATCCTGTGGAGCTTCCTGTCCCCCCTCAGCCCCAGGCCGGAGCTGGTACACATGGGAAGCTGGCTGTGTGCATGTGCCCCTCCCCACTTGCTGCCTCCCACAAAGGTAGGGGGAGCAGGCAGGAGCTGGTGCTCAGTGGGGAGCCAGCTTAAAAGACGGCTCCCCACAAGCAAACAGCCTGCCTACCTCTGCCCTCCAGGGCAGGAGAGGCTGCCAGAAAACAGGAGCAGGCCCAGGCTCACAGCGGAAAGAGGCTGCTCCATGGATGCTGGCACAGGCTCTGTGCACAGTAAGCTGCTGCCTGGCTGCTGCTGCCGTTCCACTCCAGTTTTTAATCATATAGTTGACTGTACGTTCACATCCCTACTATATATGCTTTTCCCCTCGCGTCTTTCATTTCTGATACAGATGCAGCAGCAGGGGGGTGGCCTGGGCCTCCCCAGGAGTGGAGCTGAGCGTGCACTTATTTTGTAGTAAAATGAGTCTTATCTTTAAAAATAACTAACTTTAATTTGGGGGGCTTATAAAAACATGGCTCATGAATGTATTTTCTCCAAAAGGAGGTGCATAAAGGTAACCCTCTTCCCCCTTCAAAGAAGAATAGATGGTCAGCAGGGAGGGCAGAGAGCAAAACCTTACCAGTAAACTAAATGTACAATTTGAAAAAATCCATACATCTTGTGTGGTGTTGGACAAATGATCAGGCTCTGGCTGGTATTTTGCTGAGAGCAAATTCTATTATAAAAGAAAGAGTATGCCATTGAAGGCTAGTCTGCACTTCAGTGCTGTGCCGTGCCTGATGAATACACACTATGCTACCAAGAAAACTCACTTGTGACAGCATAATTACTCCACCTCCTGCAAGAGGTGGAACCTGTGTTGAGGGGAGAGCGTCTCCCATTGATGTAGAACTGTTATGGACAACAGTTAAGTCTCTGTAACTTGTATCTCACAGAGAGGTGTCTTTTTTGCTCCCTGAGCAATGTAAGTTAGATAAAATTAAGCAGTAGTTAGACCAGTGACAGAGAGCTCTTCTAAGGCCCACCACTGGCATAGCCAATCCTGCAAAACCCACCCTTGGCACACTCAGCCCAAGGGTTTTTGCTGAATGCGCCATAAAGCAGCACTTTGAATTTCATCAGATGTGAATTGACAGATAAGACACATATTACCCTTTTCCTCTCAAAAAATTAAAAGCAGAATTCTTCATTAGTTGAATCTTCTGAATAAACTTTGACAGAGCCAGGCAGAATGTAGTCTAGTCTGGAGATGTGGAGAAATATTATAATACTGTAATACTTGTGTATGTCTAAAATGTATCCATGTGACATGGACTAATCAAAACTAATTTAAAGTAAAGGAAGACTGATGATTGTTTTGGCACTTTGTGTGAACACAGGATACGTGGTAATTTTGGAAATTACAAAACTTTTTAAAAACCCCTCATACAAGCTCAAATGTGTAATTTGCCAGTTTTAAAATCTGGTATCCACATAACAGGTGCAGCACACATGACTATAGCCAGTCTGCTCCACCAATATTTCACTCCTCTTGGAAAGCTGATGTGAAAATACAGTGCATTCTCATTTGTATTATGGGAAGGAGGTAGACAGCCCTTGGTGGGGAAAGAACAAGTTAGGAACTATTTAGAAAACCTAAACATACACAGATCCATGGGCCCAGATTTAATGCATCCAAAGGTACTGAGGGAGTTGGCAAATGTCATTGTGGAGCCTTTGGCCATTACCTTTTGAAAACTTGTGGAGATCGGGAGAGATCCTGGATGATTGGAAAAAGGCAAATGTAGTGCCCATTTTAAAAAAGGGAAGAAGGACAATTCAGGGAATTACAGACCAGTCAGCCTTACTACACTGCCCAGAAAAATCATGGAGGGGATGCTCAAGGAATCCATGTTGAAGCACTTGGAAGAGGGGGAAGTGATCAGGAATAGTCAAAATGGATTCACCATGGGCAAGTCATACCTGACCAATCTGATTAGCTTCTATGATAAGGTAACTGGCTCTGTGGATATGGGATTGTCAATGGATGTGAGATACCTTGACTTTTGCAAAGCTTTTGGTACGGTCTCCCACATTATTCTTGCCAGCAAGTTAAGGGAATATGGATTGGATATGTGAACTGTAAGATGGATAGAAAGCTAGCTAGACTGTCGGGCCCAATGGCTAATGATCAACAGCTCGATGTCAGTTTCTAGCGGAGTGCCTCAAGGTTCTGTTCTTGAACCGGTTTTGTTCAACATCTTTATTAATGACCTGGATGAGGGGATGGATTGCAGCCTCAGCAAGTTTGCAGATGACACTAAGCTAGGGGGAGAGTTAGATACGCTGGAGGGCAGGGAGAGGATCCAGAGTGACCTGGACAGATTTGAGGATTGGGCCAAAAGAAATCTAATGAGGTTAAACAAGGACAAGTGTAGAGTCCTGCGCTTGGGATGGAAGGATCCAAAGCATTGTTACAGGCTGGGGACTGAATGGCTAAATAGGACCTGGGGATTACAGTGGATGTAAAGCTGGATATAAGTCAACAGTGTGCCCTTTTAGCCAACAAGGCTAATGGCATATTAGGGTGCACTAGGAGGAGCATTGCCAGCAGATCCAGATAAGTGATTATTCCCCTTCATTCAGCTCTGGTGAGGCCACATCTGGAATATTGTGTTTAGTTCTGGGCCCCCCACTCTAGAAAGGATGTGGATGCATTGGAGAGGGTCCAGCGAAGGGTGACCAAAATGATTAGGGGGCTGGAGCGCATGACCTATGAGGAGAGAGTGAGTGATTTGGGTTTGTTTAGTCTGAAGAAGAGAAGAGTGAGAGGGGATTTGATAGCAGCCTTCATCTTACTGAAGGGAGGTTCCAAAGAGGATGGAGAAAGGCTGTTCATAGTAGTGACAGATGGCAGAACAAGGAGCAATGGTCTCAAGTTACAGTGGGAGAGGTGTAGGTTGGATATTAGGAAAAATTATTTCACTAGGAGTGTGGTGAAGCACTGGAAAAGGTTACCTTGGGAGGTGGTGGAATCTCCATCCCTAGAGGTTTTTAAATCTCAGCTTGATAAAACCCTGGCTGGGTTGATTTAGTTGGGATTGGTCCTGCCTTGGGCAGGGGGCTGGACTTGATCACCTCCTGAGGTCTCTTCCAGCTCTATGATCTTAGGCACTTCTCAGACTACCACGGAAGTTTTCAGCTGCGTGGATGGCTTCTGTGGGGCTACGTCTAGACTGCAAGCCTCTTTCGAAAGAGGCTTTTTCGACAGAGAACACCCAGGCAGTCTGGATGCTCTCTTTCGAAAAAGCACAGTTTGCATTACATAGCACCTTTTTTCTAAAGAGCACTTTCGAAAAAAGGCGTTATTCCTCATGAATTGAGGAGTACCGCCATCGAAAGAAAAGCTGCGTTCTTTCGATTTAATTTCGAAAGAACATGGCTGTAGTCTAGACGCAGGTGAAGTTTTTTTGGAAAAAAGGGTACTTTTTTCGGAAAAACCCTGCAGTCTAGACACAGCCTGTGTGTGGAAACCTGTGTGCTTGGAATTAGACTTAGGCCAACACCTCTCTTCACACAGCTCCCTTCCCTCCTCCTGCCCTCCCAAACATCCACAAGAGTATAACTATATTTGGCTATTTGCAGAAGTGAGCTAGCTGTGTATTGGTACAAGGCTCTGTTTCCCTGTTTCATAAATATCTACTTTCACTACCAATCTTAAATTGCAAATGTTAAAAATAATAGATTCTAAGCATCAAGGTCTTATTGAATATACATATTTTGTTTCATCTCTTTTTTCATTCCCTTAACCTTTTAATAATTTGTTGGAAACATTCTGATTTCTGTTGCTGATGTTTATTTTGCAAGATATTTCTCTTTACCACAGTCCTTTTCCATCTCCTTCCTAATAAAGCACAGTATTTAAAATCTGTGCTTTATGATTTTCCAAATAATGGGAGACCTCTGGGCTAAAGCATGGCCAGTGCCTATAATCATCTCCCCACTGTGTGGGATGGCTGTCTCTGGCAGAGGCCATTCTGCAATCTCAGTTTCCCCCTGAGGTACAGATGTCTCCATGCACAACTGAAAACTGATGTGAAAGGGAAGGATAAACACATAACAAAACCCGGAAAGTGCAACTGTTTGTTTCTTCTGCAGATGTAGGTGCCAGGAACCAGAGGCATCTCTGCGCCATTTACTACAACAAGAATCCTGGGTTTGAGGTCATACATGGATTGCTGGATAGAGTCATGCAGCTGCTGGCTGTGCCACCAAACAAAGGGTGCGGATACCTAATCAAGGCAGCTAAAGGTAAGAGGCATGGAGAGGGAACTATTAAGGTGTCCTATGATCCCATTACTATGTGGATTTAATTTTATATTGCCATCAACAGTTGACACTGCAGTGTTAGAGTTGTTCTGATTATGTGTTAGCATGCTGCAAAATACTGTAGTGCAAGTGGGACTTTGTATTCTCAGGCCTCTTACACATTAAAGCATGGAATGGACTCTCCTCCTACCTCCTCCCCTCCCCCCCGAAGCTAGTCTGAGTATTTTTAGCCAACTTCTGTTGTGGTAATTTTTACATAAGAGAATCCTAGTACAGTGATTATCTCTTAAATGAGTAAGCTTCAGGGCTACGTCTACACTGGCATGATTTTCTGGAAATGCTTTTAACGGAAAAATTTTCCGTTGACGCGCTTTTCCGAAAATGCTTTTTAGATTGGCAGGACGCTTTTCCGCAAAAGCACTTTTTGCGGAAAAGTGTCCGTGGCCAATCTAGACGTGCTTTTCCGCAAAAAAGCCCTGATGGCCATTTTCGCGATCGGGGCTTTTTTGTGGAAAACAAATCTCTGCTGTCTACACTGGCCCTTTTGCGCAAAAGTTTTTCGGAAAAAGACTTTTGCCCAAACGGGAGCAGCATAGTATTTCTGCAAAAGCACTGACAATCTTACATGAGATCATCAGTGCTTTTGCGGAAATTGGCCAGTGTAGACAGCTGGCAAGTTTTTCCGCCAAAGCAGATGATTTTGCGGAAAAACTTGCCAGTCTAGACACAGCCCATGTGTATAGAAATTGCTCATTGTGAAGAGCACGTTAGTTCATCAGTTTAAGGATTAGCTCTCAGTTAACTGAATGAGTTTTAATAAACATCAGGTATCCACTGCTTTCTTATTGCCTGGGAGCCTCTAGTTGCTCTCAGATCACAGTTGCAAATCTCCTTCTGTTATGAAACAAGACACCTTTCAAATTAAATACTTCTCTCAGATGCATGTTCCTGAATTGCTTAGCTCTGGACCATGCATTGAAAGGGCTTTCCAAAGCTTTCAGAACTTTTTTTAGAAAGTCTCAGTAGAAAGAAATTATAAATGATATGGAGAATTCTGTAAGCATCTCTTTCCATCTATCCTTTTCTACCCTGTCTCCCATGCAGAGCCATCTATAAGCATATGTGAAATATGTGGCAGAGTAGGGCACCTGAAAATTTGGGACACCAAATGTTAAGCTGATTCTATGCAGCCATGTGTTCTTGTATGTCTGAGGGCATGTCTCTGTTCATTCCTCTCTAGCCCCTCCCCGCCTCTGCTCTCTCCTATTGTCTACAAGGCTTCGCCCTTCCCCCCCACATGCTCCTCTTGGCCCACAGCAGGAGGCTTAATGATGGCTCCCTGCTGGCAGACTGGCTGCAGAGAGGAGCTCCCAGCCTCTGCGGTTCTGCTCCAGCCCCAGGGTAGCCACCAAGTGCCACTAGAAGTTGCTGGAGAGGTATGTGTAGTAGGGAAGCTTGGTGCACAGACAAGAAGAGAAGCCCCAGGCTCCTGACTGCACAGTAGGGAGGGGGTTTCCATTGTGTAGGGCCCTGTTGTTTTAAGAATGGCTCTGCTCCCCTGTGTTAGTGGAGGAGCTGTCCACTCAACGCCGAGCTGTCCACTCATTCTGATTGCACCCAGCTTCCCCAGCCTTACAACCCCTTTTACTTTGTCTTTCTGACTGCTTGTCTTTCTTTTAAGGAGCAGTTTAATTCCTTGGTATACAAAATTAGAGAATGTACCCCAAAAAGCTTGCCCCCCAAGCCCTACATAAATGCAAATGTTAGATGAGGGAGAAGGGATTTAATTAAATAGGTGAGTAAAGATTCATCCACTATATCGTAATTTAAGCAATTCATAAATCATCTTGAACTTGCTGCAAGGTTATCTTGAATGCCTCAAATAGCATAAGAGGTAATTGAAATTTCGAGAGAGTTTTAGTTCTCTGTTTTCCCAATTTTGAATGAAAGGTCAATATATGTGTCGCCTCTCAAGGGTAGAGCTATATAGCACAGGGATTTCAGCATTCCCAGAACAATGTTGTTTTAGAAGCTAGTATTCCATATTCAGCCCTTCTTCCACTGTATTTTTATTAGCCACAAATATGTTTATCTGAATCACTTTCTGGGCTAGGAAAAGGCCTAGCAAAGACTAAGACTGCTACCTACTATACATTCTTTCCCACAGGCGCTGGAATGTTCTTGCTCCTCTATTTCTTGTCTTGGAAATTTACAGTAGAACTTTAGATCAGAGAGTTGTTACTTGGGGATGACGATGACTTCTCTATTCTTCCTCCATGGGCTTAAAGTGCAGCAGGGGAGGTTTAGATTGGACATTAGGAAAAAATTCCTAACTGTCAGGGTGGTCAAATATTGGAATAAATTGCCAAGGGAGGTGGTGGAATCTCCCTCTCTGGAGATATTTAAGAACAGGTTAGATAGACATCTGTCAGGGATGGTGTAGACGGAGCTTGATCCTGCCTTGAGGGCGGGGGGCTGGACTCGATGACCTCTCGAGGTCCCTTCCAGTCCTATTATTCTATGATTCTATGAATCATTCATTGAATGAGTGGTTTTGGGATTTTTTATTTGTGAGATGTTTGATAGGGTCCAAGACCCAAAAATCATGGTAGTTTTTAAGATTACCCCTGAAGCAAGGACTAGTTGGCTTCATAAAAAATCAGGAATCTGTACAAAACAAGATGAACAGTCAAGTCATCTGTTTTGTTTCTTAAAATGACAAAATCAATATGATACAGGAAAACCAGGACTCACCATTCATTCGTATACAAGCATGTGAGGGAATGTCTACATTAGCCACCCTGGTCTGAACTAGGGTGGCTAATGTAGTCATTCGAACTTGCAAATGAAGCCCGGGATTTAAATATCCCGGGCTTCATTTGCATGTTCCCGGGCGCCGCCATTTTTAAATGCCCAGTAGTTTGAACTACCTGCCCACGGCTACACGCAGCACAGGCTAGGTAGTTTGAATTAAAACTCTTAATTCGAACTACTGTTACTCCTCCAAAAAATAAGGAGTAACGTTAGTTCGAACTAAAGGCTTTAGTCCGAACTAACGCGTCCCAGCGCGCACTTACTGGTTCGAATCAGCTCTGATTCGAACTAGCGCGCCGGCGAGATCATGTTAATGAAGCGCAGGATCCCCGCTTCATTAACTATTTCGGTCATCTCCATTTGCATCCCTAGTCCGAACTAGGGATGCAGTGTAGACGTACCCTTAGATTCCATACAGTTCTACTGACATTGAAATTTTACCTTGGTAACATTGCAGATTGCTGACACTCTGGTGCCAGAGTGAATGCAGTGATGCTGCACCAAGTTACTTGGAAAGTCCTTGACTGCAGAGAAAGTTGGATGTCAAAGTGGCTTTTCTTTACTTGCCTTTCACCCTGCCAATTAAGCATATATGAGAGATAGAATGTCAAACAGATGATGGAGTAAGGTCAATTGTGTGTGTGGGGAGGGGGGGGGGGAGATATCTTGTAACATTTTAAAAGACTGCAGAGTTCTGAAGGATTCAAAAAAGAGTCGGTACTATACGCTGCAGTGGTTTTAGACTGGGATCTTACACCATGTGTATTCTTTAGGGTGTTAGGGTGGGTTTTTTTTGGGGGGGGCAATCAGTTTTATGATCTACAGCACATTAAAATTTGTACAGTTTAAAAATGGGTTTATCATATAAAACCATTTCTGAGCTGGAAGAAGTCAAAGACTTTTTGTTTTGTAGTCCTCATCCAAATCTTGAAACTCATTTGTGGTACAGGCAGTCCCCGACTTGCGCAGATCCGACTTATGTCGGATCCGCACTTACGAACGGGGCTTTCTCGCCCCGGAGGTCGAGGTAGCGGATTGCTACCTGCGAGCTCCGGGGCGAGAAAGCCCCGTTCGTAAGCTGCTCCGGTGCCCCTGGTCTGCTGGAGACCGTCTCCAGCAGACCAGGGGCACCGGGCGGGTTCCCGCGCTTCTGAGGCTTTGCCAGAGCAAAGCCTAAGAGGCGCGGCACCCCGCTGCCGCTGCTGCTCTGCTCCCCGTGTCCCTGGTCTGCTGGAGACGGGGGGGGGGGGGGGGGGGGGGGGGGCGCGGATAGTGTGCCCCCCCCCCCCCCCCCCAGCAGACCAGGCTTTTGTTTTGGACCCTGGAGCAGAGCAGCTGGGGCGCTGCGGATTGGTCCTGCAGCACCCGCTCTGGGCACTACTGGACCAACCCGGCAGCACCCCAGCTGCTCTGCCCCAGGTCCTGATTCAGCCGCTGCTGGTCAGTTTCAGCAGTGGCTGAATCAGGACGCCTGGGGCAGAGCAGCTGGGGTGCTGCTGGGTTGGTCCAGTAGCGCCGAGGAGCGGTGCTACTGGAGCAACCCAGCAGCACCCCAGCTGCTCTGCCCCAGGCTTCCTGGAATCAGCGCTCATCAGTTTCAGCAGCAGCTGACTTGGGGAAGCTTGGGGTTCTTAAGTTGAATCTGTATGTAAGTCAGAACTGGCGGTCAGTTTCAGCAGCGGCTGAATCTGGACGCCAGTTCCGACTTACATACAGATTCAACTTAAGAACAAACCTACAGTCCCTATCTTGTACGTAACCCGGGGACTGCCTGTACAATATAAATATATATTTAGTCCTCTGAGAGTCCTGCATTCCTTGATTAACTGATTGCAAAGGTTTTGATTTAATTTGGGACATAAAGTACTGATTTCATTTCAGAAATTGTCAGAGGAGACAGGTGATTGCATATTTAAATAGACTTTTCAGAAGGCTTCAGTGCTGCTTTGCCTCCTTTCTGAATTCACTAAGTAAAATGAAGGGCCTGTTGTGTCCATTCAGTTCTTTACCATATGTGCAAACCATGGTTATTGAAGCACCTTCTGTTATACTAACACCTAAATGCTCATTGACTTAACCTTAGGATCATAACCTTTTTGCCCCTGTAGCAACACCTGTGGAAAAATTACAGATGCTGGAAAATATGGGTGAAATTGTGATGTTCCTCTGGCCTTCACACCACTCTTTAGTGTAATCTGAGCTGCACAATAAATGGAAAAGAAAAGATGTTGTGAGCAGCTTGCAGAATAGACTGGTTTTTAAGTGACTGAGTTGAAGGATTTCTACATATATCTGATACTTAGCTTCCTTTGAGAAGCTGAAATCGCTATGACCAGTTAAAATATTTTTTTGCTGTTAGTAGTAGAAGTATTAAAATTATACATTCGTGAACAGGGACAGTTCTACACCACTTTTCAAAGAATACCGTACTGACATATCTGAAGGTTAACCGATCTTCTAGCTATTGGTTTAACAAAATGTTTTGCTTTCTTTGTAGCAAATAAAAATTCATATGTCTATTAATAAATTATAAAGGTAGCTATGTTAGTCTATAACTTTATAAACATTGAGTATTCCTATGGCATCTTAGAGACTAACAGAAAATATATATAGAATCATGAGCTTTCCTGAGTAAAAACTCCTGGATCTATATATAATTTTGTTAGTCTCTAAGGGTATGTCTACACTACCCCCCTAGTTCGAACTAGGGGGGGGTAATGTAGTCATACGGAGTTGCAAATGAAGTCCGGGATTTGAGTTTCCCGGGCTTCATTTGCATAAAGCCGGCCGGCGCCATTTTAAAATGCCGGCTAGTTCGGACCCCGTGCCGCGCGGCTACACGCGGCACGGGGTCCGAACTAGCCAGCATTTAAAAATGGTGCCGGCCGGCTTTATGCAAATGAAGCCCGGGAAATTCAAATCCCGGGCTTCATTTGCAACTCCATATGACTACATTACCCCCCCCTAGTTCGAACTAGGGGGGTACTGTAGACATACCCTAAGGTACCACAGGACTACTTATTTTTCAATTATAAATGAATTAAGAAGAGTAGAGTTTTGTATTGGTCCTCTAATCGGATTGCTATTTAGTGCTGTTTCTTTAAATAAAATTCCTTTAGTGACATTTGAACCAGTTCCATGTAATTAGTAATGTAAAGATTGAAATTTTATGGACTGTACAGCCATCAAGGAAAAAGAATCAGTAAGTGGTCTAAACCCTTTTCAAATGACCAGTCTGTCAAAGAGAAATATCAGAAAAATACGAGCTGAGAAGAGCTATTTAGTGTACCTGGATATAAATTGCCCTCATTCTTGAATCATTTTTCTTTGTTGTTGTTTCACTGTCATGAAATGAAAACTACAGGTTGAACCTTTCTGGTTCAGCCACATCTGGGGTCTGGCATGATTTTCGTTAGCTGCATGTCCACTTATCTTGAGTGTGGACACGTTTCCAGCAGTGCCATAAAGTTTGTTTACAGTCACCAGTCCTGGCTCTCCATTTTCCGTACTGCTATTTGGTTTTAATTTACCCCTAAATGTCTTATAAGAGCCCAATAAACAGTGGAAGTGTTGGTAATGGTGCTACACAATAATTACCTCCCGTGATCCAGCAAATTCTCTGGTTCGGCACTGGTCATGTCCCGAGGGCGCCAGACTAGAGAGGTTCAACCTGTAAAGGCATTTAGACAGATGGATTGAAAGGTGGGGTAATGTGAATGCAAACTTGTAATCTCTTGATAAACCTAAAATAACTTTCTCCAATAATATTGGTAATCTCTTGTTCCACTGGACCAGTGTACTAGAGAACTATTTTTCTTTCCTGCAGTAACTGAGGCCAGTATCAGAAAAGATGTCATGCTAAGGCTCCATCCCATTAGTCTATAGTGGAGGTCTGAAACTTAAAAATAAAGATTTTTATCCTTAATAGCTGCATGATGTTCTGCTTTGAAATCCTCAAAGGCAAGGTGCAATTGTAGTAAAAGTCCAAATATTTATGGGATTATACCAAGTGTTATTAAAATG
Organism: Pelodiscus sinensis; assembly: GCF_049634645.1. Taxonomy (NCBI): domain Eukaryota; kingdom Metazoa; phylum Chordata; order Testudines; family Trionychidae; genus Pelodiscus; species Pelodiscus sinensis. The sequence goes on along the minus strand of NC_134720.1, from coordinate 15,922,742 downwards.
CAGATATTTAAAAAGGGTTGTTTTCCACACACAAGACCTCCAGGGTCTTTTATCTGATTCTCCAAGAACTTGTCAAACATCACTGAATTAATCTTAATAACCTCTGTTTCAAGAAGGTAAGTAAAATTATCCATAATGTACACATAGGTAAGTGAGACCCAGAGATGAAATGACTTGCCCAGACTGACAGAAAAAGTCAGCAGCAGAGCTAGGAATAGAAACCAGATTGCTTGACTCTGTCTGTGTGTCTTCATAACGAGCTTTATCAGAAAGACTAGGAATCGTGTTTACTGTGGGTAAGTCTACACTGCAACATTATTTCTAGTTTTATAACTAGCTTTATTTTGAAATAACTTAGTTTGTGTCTACACAGCAAGCACTTATTTCAAAATACAGTAAAACTCCGATGGTCCGGCATCTGATGGTCCGGAATTCCTGATGGTCCAGCACCATCAGGAACCCGGAAGTGCTCCGGGCAGCCGGACCATTGGAGCTGCTCTGCCCCCAGCTTCCCGGATTCAGCCGCTGCTAAAACTGACCAGCGGCTGAATCCGGGAAGCCGGGGGCAGAGCAGCTGGAGTGCTGCTGGGTAGGTACCGTAGCGCTGCCCCTCGGGGCTGCGGAACCAACCCAGCAGCACCCCAGCTGTCCCCGATTCAGCTGCTGCTGAAACTGACCAGCGGCTGACTACAAGAAGCCTGAGGCAGAGCTTCTCTGACTCTGGCTTCCTGGAATTCAGCCCCTGATCAGTTTCAGCAGCAGCTGACTTGGGGACACCTGGGACAGAGCAGCTGGGGTGCTGCCGTGTTGGTCCCCACAGTGCCGAGGTGCGGCGCTGCAGGGACCAACCCAGCAGCGCCCCCGCTGCTCTGCCCCAGGCGTCCTGATTCAGCCGCTGCTGAAACTGACCAGCGGCTGACTCCAAGAAGCCCGGGGCAGAGCAGCTCTGACTCTGGCTTCCTGGAGTCAGCCGCTGATCAGTTTCAGCAGCGGCTGACTTGGGGATACCTGGGGCAGAGCAGCTGGGGTGCTGCCGGGTTGGTCCAGTAGCGCCGAGGAGCGGTGCTGCCGGACCAACCTGGCAGCACCCCAGCTGCTCTGCCCCAGGCGTCCCCAAGAGCAGCTGGGGTGCTGCCGGGTTGGTCTCGCCGCGCCAAGGGTCGGCGCTACCGGACGAACCCAGCAGTGACCCAGCTGCTCTGCTGCAGGTATCCCCGATTTAGCCGCTGCTGAAACTGACCAGCAGCAGCTGAATCAGGGACGCCTGGGGCAGAACCAGACTATCGGATGGGGGGGCTATGAGTGGTCTGGGGTCAGACCCCTCATAGCCCCCCTTTCTGATAGTCCGGCATATTTGATAATCCGGCACCCCCTGGGTCCTAAAGGTGCTGGATTAACGGAAGTTTACTGTAATGTCAAAATACTGTCAAGCTGGAGGACTTCTTACTCAGTCCTGTAACCCTCATTGTACAGGAGTAAAGAGAGTAGGAGGAAGAGTGTTCTATTTCGCAATAAATGCTGTGTAGACACTCCTAATTTCAAAATAAGATATGCAATTGACGTAGCTCTATTTGCGTACTTATTTCGAGTTAAGCCTAGCTGTGTAGACACATCATTCAACAAAAAGATTTGTAAAAGATCTGCTTGTGTGTATTTGTCTGTATGAGCCTGAGTCCACAGCATATGCTGCTTTTGTATCCTCTGATTCTTGTGTGTTTTTTTTGGTGTTTACTTCAACCGAGCTTTTACAGGGCCTTTTTAATAAGAGTTCAGTTCATGTCAATCATTTTTGTAGTGCATGCAGCAGCTTATACTGTAGATATGCTGGGAAACGAGCCAGTTTAGATTCAACTTAAAAATTACATACTTACAAATCGTTAGTTTTGCTTCTGTCACTAATTGACAGTTGTGTAGTAACATTTAATCTTTACAAAGACAACATTTCTCTCCTTCACCTGTCCCCGTTTAATTAAATGAAAGGTGTGGTAAAGAGTAGAAAATTTTAATGACACAGTAAATCACAGTAATAGCTTTTCATCTAATAAGGTTTGACTGTGAAATTATAGAAGTATAGGTAGTTATCTCTCCATAACTAAAAATGTGATGAACATTTTTGTTTTGTTTTTCAAAAAACATGCAAAAGATCTGAAGACTCTCTTGAATGTAATTGATCTTAATTCACAGTCTGTCCACTATCTGTTGTGTAATACCTACATGACCTTTGAGAGAGGAAGGATGATCCAGTGGTTAAAGTGTTAATCTGGGCCCTGGGAGAGCCAGGTTCATTTTCCTGCTCTGCTACAGACTCCCTGTGTCATCTTGACCAAGTCATTTAATTTGTGCCTCAGGTCCTCATCTGTCAAATGGAACAATCACACTTCCCTTCCCCTAATGACTGTTGTGAGGATAAATGTATTAAAGACTCAGGGGTGCTCAAATACTACTGTACCATGCGGGGTGGGGAAGCAATATAAGTAGCTAACGTACAGTAGGTAAGTACAATGGCTACATGGCGGGTGTGCTATGATTGCTGCTTAATCTTCTGTTCATAATCATCTCATTATTTTGGGCTCCCCTTTCTGTTTGTAGCATCTGCCAGTTATGTCTCATAAGTGCAAGGCCTTTGCAGGGTCTTTTGCAGCAGGGGCTGACTTTTCATTGTGTGTGTATGTACAGTGCCTAGTCGAATGGACCCTGACTTCTAATGTTACTTTAGGTACTACTGTAGTGGAAATATAAACATGATTTATCATTGTTTTTATGCCTCTGTAGTTTCAGGCCTTTCTTCTTAGGTAATCTATCTTGTCTGTTAATATGTAGAAAATGTACAGCTCTAGTGTTCAAATGATAAAATACTGCAGGATAAAGGAATAAACAGTAGTTTGACATGGTTACTAAATGTCTATCCACTGTTAATAAGGTAGGAAGCAGCTGGTTTTCCCCCAAGCTTGACAGTGTTCAGATAGTGATGGCCTTCATTATTGCTAACACAAAATCATTAGTTTTGAAACCTTCTCCAAATGTGGGGCACTTCTTAAGATGAAGATCTTGCTTACCACCTTCCCCAACTAATCTCACAATCTAATTCTCTTGTGCAACTTGCCTTGTGGCACCCTGTTTGGTTACATCAAAAAGCAGGAATAGGACCATTTTAAGAAGATGAGATGAAACTAAACTCACTTCAATGAGATGGGTGTGTCTGCTTGTCTACTGTCCCATTTTTTTTTTAAATCTGTTTATGTCCTTCTTATATTTACTCTTCAGTACTAAATTTTCACTTTTTTTTCTTCACACCCCAGCTGCTCTAATCTTTTCAGATTGCTGTCATGTTAATTTGAGCTACTGTGTATGTGCTGTCTCTCCCGTTTGGTGCTACAAATCTGATCCTGGTTGAACTTACACCCAGGGAAACACCTAACAAAGATGTGAAGAAACTGCACAGGGTGTGGAGAATTGTTTTGTTATAATTAGCTGAAAAGCCTCTGGGGTTCCAAAAAAGAGCTGGGTTGCTGCAAGTAGCAGGGAGCTTCATAGCTTGACTGGCAGATGTTTAAGGGATTGTAATGACTGCAGTTATGACAAAGCACTCTGCAATACTCTGGAAAGGGGAGCGGTCCACTGATCACAGCCTGAAACCCACTACACTATCAAATTATCTGTGGCTTGTAGTGACTCTTGTTTCTGAAAGTCGAAACTTCAAGGTGTGAGAGAACCGTCCATTGCAAAAAAAGATACTGTATGTAGTATCTTTATGCTGTACAGCCAGTCATAGATCCTCTAAAAGAAATACAAGTAGATGCTAGTGAGATTATTTTTGCCTTATTTCTAGCCTGCCTCTGAAAGTTATTGACTGGAGTATTCTTGTCCTATTCCCTCCAAGTTGTCTGGCTGCAGTGGCCTCATCTCAGAAAAGAAAATGCTCTAAGGTAGAAGGAGAGAGGAAGAAAGGGTTTGATCTTAGCACAACACAAAACAATGAAGTGGTTGATGGACATGTAAAACAACAACACCTTGTAACTTTTTAATAGTGGCATACATGAAAACATGATACCGGTGGCGTGGTGTATATGTGGCGGTGCAAAGGGAAAAAAAGAAAGTCTCCCAAAATTGTTTTCTTTCTTGACCTGAATTGCTGTCATTTGCATTGACCAGTTTGGTAATAACTTTCTATGGTCAGGCATGGGAATGATGGTAGAAAGCATCTCAGCAAGGATTTCTGGTGAAAAGTCATTGGAAAGACTGTTTGGTGTTTGCTTCATTGTCAAATCATCTTTTGTGCAGAAAAATATTTTTCTGTTCCCCTTCCTTCTGTCATAAGTGTGAGGATTACCTTATTTTCCTGTTCACGTGTGATTTTCTGTATCACTGGGTGGAAACATTCCAAATTATAAAATTCTCCATTGCATTGAAGTACACTGAAACAGTTATTTACTACTGTTTACCCATTCCACGTGAGAAGTCTTCCTTAAGACCATCTGTGACCCATGTATTCATATCTCTGTCCTGGTTTTCAAGATGGCTTTTCTTCTCTCTGCCATTTATTCTTTGCTTTGTTGCTGTTTGATTGTGGAGACTATTTCTGGGCTTAATCCCTTGCTTTCCCAGTGTGACTATCTTTTTCTAATCATATACATTTTAGTAAGTTTAATAAATAGTGTCTTCCTTAGTCTAGAACCTCTAGCCTGGTTCACATATCAGAACATTAGTTTGTCACTGTCTTCAGCCCTCTCCCTCTTCAAATAACAAACTATTTCATTGCTAGATGAGATACTGTATTTTCAACTGTTCTGTGTTCCCTCCACAAAGATGTCTTATCTAAATAGTTAAACATCAGTGATTGCATGCAAACCAGAAACCTCCCTACTTTGGGGAGTAAGCATGGGCCAATAGACAGGACAATACATTGAGATCTCAAAGATCTGGGGTACAGTTCTGTCCCCATTCAAGTCAATGATGAAACTCCCATTGACTTCACCAGGGCCAGAATTTCATCTGGCCCAGTGCTTGCACTGATGTGTTGTGATCTTATGCAAGATGCTTCCCCTCTCTGTGCCTCCACTTTGTGCCCATATGCTCTGTTTGCTAATTTACATTTTAAGCTATTTAGGACAAGTACTGTGTTCATATATTTCATGCATCATCTAGTACAAAAGTGCCTTGATCTCAGTGGAGACCTTGGTGTAAATACATGTGTAAATAATGTCCATTTTTATATCTTCAAATTAAAAGTCCATCAAATGGGTAGACGTAAAAAGCAGTAGTGTAAATACTGCTTTTAAGATAGTTCTAATTTTACTAAGTCCTGATTAGTCTGTATTTTGTTATTGTTGTTTGGGGAAGGGGGAGTTGGTGTAACTTTTTAAGAACTGGTGTAGACCTTTTCCCACGTATACATCTGTTGTGACAGAAATGTAGAGAAACATTGCTTGCCATCTGTTTTGTGAGATTCTGATTCTAAAGTTTGGGGCTCATCCGCCTGAAGTATGCCGCAAAACACAATGTCGGGCTCTTTGTAATTCAACATACAATTAAATAGTTTAGCATTCCAACAATTTTTTAAAATAAATGCCTGAAGGAAAACATTCATCTTGAAATTGCTGTAGAATTCCTGATCAAAGCAAATCTTTCTGTTTAGAACACACTTAACTGGCAAGCATTGAGTTGAGGATTTTCAGACCAATCATATCAGCAGATCACAAAGGAAGATGGCTTACTCTGAGGCTTGAAATAAAATAAGCCAAATATAATAGCACTTATTTAAGATGGTCAGGAAAATTAGTCTTTCTGATGTATATGTAGACTTGACTTGACTCTACCCTTATTATTTAACATTTATATTGGGTTAGTGTCTACTTGCCACCCATTGTGCTCGGTGCTGTACAAACATATAATAAATGTACGGTCCCTGCTCCAAAGACCTTTAGAAAATGTGGCTTGATAATACTTTTGTTCCCTGAACTGTCTGACAGATTCTAAGGACTGTAATGTTTTGAAAGGGTTTTCTTCTTTTTGATGTTCATAGGGGGTAGAAGGTAGCCATTGAATTGGGGGATTAAGCTTTGAAGTGTTAAAGACTTTATGTTCTCTAAGTATTTCATTTCAAGTGTAAAGTTAACTGGTTATACATCTGAAAAAGTCCAGTTTCTATGATTGTTTGCAATTAGGGATTCTCCAGTCTCATAAATGAGCAATGACATAAATAATGCCAGATTAATGTTTGGACTAGACAGGATGTAAGATTTCAGTATACGTCAGTGCAAAACCGCTGCTTAATCATGTACAGATTTACTGAGATCTGGATTTCAGAATGGTCCCTAGAAACAGACAAAGCTGTAGCTGCTTCATAAAGCTAGATTATAATACAGGTAAATTCTGATGCAGTTGTCACTCTCTGTATTATGAAAATTGGCATATTAATATGCATAACTTGACAATGATTTATGCAAAACAGATCATGTAACGTATCATTTTGTGCACATGCGGCAGGTGTAACTTTATTCTATTTTTGTTCATGTATCATTCTTGTACATGAAATAATTTAAATATACTTTGTGCATGGCTTTCAAAGAAACATTTAAATCTTGTCATTGAAATCAGTGATCCAAATCACTCATTTCCCATAGTCATCTTCAGCATCCACCCAGATAATTAGGCTCTTGCGGGAGTGGTAGAACTACGTGATTTTTAAAGATCTTGACGTTGGAGATACTGTATGAATCCATACATTTTATTTTTTATTTTTTTACTGCTCCTGTTTTGTTGTTATATTTCTAAGCTACCAAATGAAATAATTAAAATACTATCCGTAGTTTATTCTAGAACTTCAATTACTACTGTTGCAGAGACCAAGAATGAGCAAGAATACTAGGCTAGAGTTTGGAGTAGATGGAATGTGTCTTGGGTACTTTAATACAGCTGGAAATACTGATGTAGCAAAGGCTTTGAAGCCTATATAAATAATATGGTTCCTTGGCATGGTTGTAATCAGGGTTTGACGAACGGCAGTGAAAGCCACTCGCCAGCCCCGCTCTGTGCATGCTCAAGACCTATATTGCGAATGCACGTGCCAGAAACAAACGGGGCGCCCATCTGAAATCTATTCACCACGGGCGAGTAAATTCAATGCTTTGTCGAGCCCTGGTTGTAACCATTGGGACCACAGTTAAACAGTGTTATGACTATGGGCTACAAAAACTATATTTGAAAACTCTTTCAGGCATTGTTAAAAGGCATAGTATGGACGGGACTAGGGTTGCCAACCCTCTAAGAATGGCCTGGTGTCTCCAGGAATTAAAGATGAATCTTTAATTAAAGATTGTCATGTAATGTAACCTCCAGGAATACATCCAACCAAAATTAGAAACTCTAAACATGATCTAAATAGAATTTCAGTTAACATATTACAGCAAAATATACCCAGATCTGGGGAGGAAGAAGGGGTGTTATAGCAGGCACATCCATAGAAGTTAAATTATTACAACTAAGAGTGTTATAAAATAGAAGCTTACACTTTTAGATCTAGATATTTCTTACAAATATAGAGTTGTATTTGTATATTGGGGATTCTGGTGGCATAAATAAATGATGTAGCTTTTGTCTGAGTGCTTATGTTTTCACATAAAACAGTTGGATAAAAACATAGTGAGTTTCTTATTTAAAATTTGCATTGTGAATATGCATTGTTTATGATTCTACAATCCCTTCGCCTGCTCTCAAGGACTTGTGAGCTGAGCCCTATTTAGGGGTATCCAGTGTACTACACAGGTAGAGAACTGATTGTGCCATACCCCTTCCCTGCTACACCGTTGGTAGTAATGCCTGTGAAAATATAAGAGAAAACCAGTATGGTAAATATGCATTTAATTTAACACAGTAGGTCTTAGGGAAGTAATCACATTTTAACATCCTTAGTAGGTGGTGAACCTGTTAGAGTGTAGTTTCTATTTAAATAATTGTAACTTCATAATTTTTTTGACTTTTTCCCTCTAAAGTGTTTATATTTAATTTGACCCCTTTTCAAAAGAATTTAAGGAACACACTTAGGGTACATCTAGACTGTTTTATTTTCAAAAGAGGAATTTGCATATCTTCTTTTGATTCCTTTTTCGAAAGTGGGTCTTTCTATAGTGAAAGAGCCTGGATGCGTTTTTTTTCGGGGAAAATAAAAACCTTTTTCGAAAAACCACGTAAACCTCCTTTTTAAAAGAACGGCTTTTTGGAAAAAAAGCGATTTTTTTGTCCGAAAAAATTGCATCCAGACTACTTTCACTTTCGAAAGACTCACTTTAAAAAAAGCAATTGGAAGAAAATATGCAAATTCAGTGGAATTTGCATATCCTCTTTTGAAAATAAACTGTAGTCTAGACGTGCCCTTAATGTGATTATATTATTAGCTGATTCCTCCCAGCACAGTCTCTGCAGTGCCGGTGGGGGGAGGGTGGAGCAGAGCTGCAGGAGTCCCTGAGCCGGCGCAAGCTGGGATTGCTAACCCTTCTGCGGCTCTGCATTTTAAATATAGAGCTGCTGGCTGGACCCTTACTACATTTAAAATGCAGAGTCTCAGCGGTCGTGGAGCCAGTGCGAGCTGGGACTGCTCAGTACCAGCTCACGACACCCCCAGGAGCTAACCCCTCTGTGGCTCTGCAGTTTAAATGTAGTAAGAGCAGGCTGCCTGTGTGCCCAGGTCCTACTACATTTAAACTGCAGAGCCACTGTGGGGGTAGCGAACACTCCCTCTAATCAAGTAATTGAGTAGCCAACTACTCGATTTGCTAATTAACCACTACTTAACAGCCTTACTTGTGGGGGTGGTGTGGGGAATCCTGGGTCCTGTCCCAGTGCCCTGTGGTGCATCACTTCGCATTCCACTAACTCTGAGCTTCCATCCCTATATGGAGCCGTCTTTCAGCCGCTTTTGTGCTGCACGCTCTGCCTTTTCTGTCTGCAGGAATGCATCCTGAACTGTTGAAGAAAATGCTGATAAGTCTCACTAACATGTCATGAATGGCAGTCAAGTTATTTCTTAAACTGCAAAGTGACAATGAGTTGGATGCTGATCTTGCCACACATAATAGCTACAACATGACATTTCTTGTGGCATTCACAGAGGTGCTAACCACAATGGAATGCTGCTTTTGCTTTCTGGAAACAAGGACTGAGTGGTTGGATATGCAAGTCTGGGATGACAAGCAGTGGCTGGAGCACTTTCAGATGAGGAAAGCCACTTTCCTGGGTCTGTATGCTGAGCTCCCCCACACCCTCCCACCGTGCAGTGCAAGGACACAAAAATGAGAGCTGCCTGTTGGTGGAGAAGCGCAGTGCGATTGCACCGTGGAAGCTGGTTACTCCAGACAGTAGTCGCCAGTTTGTTTGGAGTGGGAAAGTCGACCATTGGACTCTCGTTGATAGAATTGTGCAGAGCCATCAATCGCATTCTGCTCCAAAAGACTGTGACTCTGGGTAACATGCATGAAGTTGTGGATGGCTTTGCACAGATGGGCTTCCCAACTGCGGCGGGGATATAGATGGCCTTTCCAATTCTGTCTCAAGACCACTTAGCTTCCAAGAACATTAACCAGAAGGGCATGTCTCCATCGTTCTTCAGGTGCTTATGGATCACTATTGGCATTTCGCAGACATTAATGCAGGCTGGTCCACATCCTTCAGAACACTTGGCTGATCAGGATGTTGAAAGCAGGAACTTTTTTCTCAGACCAGAAGATCACAGTAGGGGAAGTAGAAATGCCCATTATAACCCTGGGAGACTCCTCTTAATGCTAATGAAGCCACACACTGGGACCCTTCACAACAACAAGGAGTGGTTCAGCAACAGGCTGAGCATGTGCAGGATGACTGAGTTTGCTTTTGACTGTTTAAAATCCAGCTGGTGATGTTTGTACAGGTATCTGGACTTGGCCGATGACAAGATCTCTATGCTTATAGCCACATGCTGTAGCCTCCATAAGATTTGTGAAGGGAAAGGGGAAAGCTTTGCTCAGGTCTGGACTGCTGAGTCTCAGTGTCTGGAGGCTGAGTTTGAACAGCCAGAGACCAGGGCTATTAGAGGAGTACAGCGCAGGTCTATAAGGATCAGGGATGTCTCGAGGCAGCAGTTTGAGGTTGAAAGTCAGTAATATTAGTTGCCGTGCACAAGAGTGCAGTGGCTGCATTACTAGTGGGGGACAGTGATTGGTCTGTCTGATTCATGACTGACTGTTGCTCTGCTGAGATGTGCTTGCTTGCTTTCAAACCCAAGAATTTCATTCATTAAAAAAAACAGACGTAGGAGACACACACAGCATGACACACCTGCACTTTGTAGGGAGGAAATGGGGCGGGCGGGGGGGGGGAAGGGAAGAGTTGAGGCCCTGTCACATTTACAGATTGGTTTATGTACAGGTATTGTGTGCAGCCCTGCTGTCTGATGTGCCGTACAAAGAGTGCTGCAGTTCAGCAGAACTAAACTTTGAGGACAGGATTGAGACAGGAGTCTGCGGGGCTGACGGTGAAAGGGCAGGCGTAGAGTTCTGCAGGTGCTGATTGAGCATGACACAGTGACCACAATGTGTTCGGCGTATCAGAGAGAAGCATGAAAACAAGTTTGGGACAGCGGCTGCAGGGGTGGGTATCACAGGACCATCTACAGCGCTAGCAGGGCCCGGAGCATGTCAGCTTGATGCTTCATGATGTTAAAGAGTTGCTCTGTGGATTTGTTCCAACACTTAGATTTTCCTTCCATTTCTTCCTTTCATTGGCCCCCCTATTCCTTCAATTCTTTCTTTTCAGCTGCAGCCTGCTGCATAGCATCATGTCCCCTCTACTTCTCTGAGACTGCTTCCTTGTCCTGCACAGCTGTACAGCCATTGATAACAAGGAAGGCTGGGATCCTAAGGTTAAATCTGTGAAGCCAAAATGCAACATTTTACAGAGGAACCATTGTTAATACTAGACCGAGCACTGGCATGAACCATTTCAAACACAAGCACTGTTCACACTCCTATTACTGACTTGCAGTCCCAGGGCAAGCACACAGAAAACACAAGACCCACAAAATGGTGAGTAATAGGGGAATTCATTGTTGCAAGGTCTTATGTTAGGTTAGGCACATGTTCCTTGGAAGAGCCAACACTCCAGGAAGATCTGTAATGAATAATGTCCATACGTTTTCCACAGGCCATGTTCATCCTGGACAATATCTCACTGCAGAGGCTGAGTCTGTAACTTCAGTCCTGGCCCTTACACAGCTTGCTTGTATGCAGCAGTGGTCCCACCCCTCTTACAGCGCAGTAGTGTGGGAATGTTACCCTTAAGGAGACTAGGGACAAAGCAACTCTACCAAGGAACCTGGGGAAGTGGGTTGCCTAGCATCCACATGACACTTTCAATGAGATCTTGGAGGCTGATTACTGTGAAATGAGTCCATGAATTCCTGTTCTGCATCTGACTAGCCTGGTGTCAGTAAAAGCACCACACAGACCCATGGCTGCTTTCTGCAATCCTCCCACCCCCAACAACTCGATTCAGCACTTTCAGAAATCAAAGCCACTGGGGCATCCTCTGCTTTTGCACTTTCCCAGCCTTCGGCTGCTGTGCCTGACTAGCCTCCAGAGTAGAAAACAAGCTCCTGACTGCATGTATCTGTGGACACTGAATCAGCCTGTGGACCCCTCTCCCTCGGCAATCTCATCCAGGATTTCCTTCTCCTGGTTCAGTCAATTCTGGAATGGCCCCTAGGCCCCGAACTATCCTTGGGGGTCTTCATAGTGGAGCTCTGGTAACCCCCAAACATGTCATCCAGCTCTTTGTAGCATCAGCAAGTCATGGGCGCAACATCAGAATGGCAGTTTGCTTCCTTGGCCTTGTGATAGGAGTTTTGCATTCTTTCACTTTGCTGCTGCACTGTGGTGTGTCCCACCATGGCCCCTTTCAGGCTCTTCCCTGGTAGATCTCGTAATTCCTGCGGCTTGAGCGCAGCTGGGACTGCACTGCTTCCTCTCCCCAAATGCTGATTAAATCTCGTACCTCAGCATTGCTCCAAGTCGGGGATCACTTGGTGCATGGATCAGGCATGGTCACCTGCAAAGATGTACTGAGAGCTGTGTTACTGAGGAAACAGACAGAGGACTTCCAAAATTCTCAAGGAATGTAAAGGATGGGTCTGACTCAGTGTTGCTCACCTGAGGGCAGGGCGGTAGAGTTCAAACCAATGACCAGAGAGGCAAGAACCGGCATCGTGGGACAGGTACTGGAGGCTATTCACAACGTTGTAGTGCGTCAGGGCAACCACACTGGCTCCCCAGTGCTGTAGCCACTGTGCAGAAAGCACTGTGCTTTTCATCGAGGTAGTTTACCTACAGTACAGCAATTGTGGAGTTAGTATGCACTAAGTGCTTTGCCAGGGTGGACATGTCAGGATTTACCACCCTGTGATCTGATGTACTGTGCTGTAACTCGCCAGTGTAGCTAAGCCCCAACCGTATTCACTAGGTGTGACAAAGATGGGAGTTTAGGAGGATTTGGTGACAATGGGTTGACCTTAATGGGAACTCTAGAGTCTCAATACTTCTGAAATGTCAGACAGGATTTGGGAGCCTCATTTAAGGTTTCTACTTTTGAACGCCATGAATTGTTTCTTGACAAGATGTCATCATACAGGACAGTGATTTTGAAGTTTCTGCTGCATACAGGTATGCTAATTTGTGCAGATTGTATATTGTTAGTGAATTGTTTTAAATCAATTATCCAAAATACAATATTAGTAACTGCCTTTTTTAGAATAAATCAAAATAGTGATGAACATAAAAACTTTTCTCCTTGGAGTGGAGAAGAAATTGTTTTTAATGTCTTTTTGTTATAGATAGGTCAAAGTGCATAGGGCCTGAATCTGAACTGTGTGTGCAAGGAATGCCAGTTTCTTTTCAGATGTTAACTTATCAGGTATTGGATTGGATCATGACTTTTTTGTGTACTTACAACAACAAAAAAATCTATAAAGTAAAGAACATGATCTAAAATAAAATCTGCAAATACAGAGCGCACATGAGATACTTAAAAAGAGGAATCCAGGATAAGCAAATAAATGGGCAGATAAAGTAGCCAATGGGAATGGGAATTAAGATGAAAGACTTCAGAAGCCACATGCTGGATAACACAGCTCTGTTGCTTTTAGAATTCAAGGTCCACTCAGTTACCCTCTTAAGCTTCAACTTCCTTAGTTCCCTCAAATTATAGGAATGAATTGGTACCTTCTAAAGCTTACCCCAACTCTAGCCCTATAATATTACTTTAATCTTTTTTTAAAGGAGGAGAGGCCAGGAATAGGCAGAGAAAAGAAACTGTGCAAGGTGTTTGACAACGAAGGGCATAGGGAGCTCACCAAGCCTTTTGAAGGTCAATTAGCCAGAAAATGCGCTAAAGATTAGGTACTTCATTGGATTACTGGCCAAAGAATTACCCCCAAAGCAATCAAAGTGGCCCTACTGTCTGAACACAGTAAGACAATTATAGATTTTAAGGAGATGCTACAAAAGCTTTAATTAAATGAATTATTTCCACCTCACTGAGTACTGGAAATTAAATTCTTGTTTTCACTTATAAGATACGGCTTTGTCTGTTGTTGCATGTAGTACATCAGCCTAAGACATTACTGGGTTTAGAGCCTTTCTTTTGTTGAAAGGCATTGTATTGCATTTCACCCCACCCCCTGTCATAGCTGCTGGGTATAATGATGACATGTTAAAAGATGATTTTCCACTGCTACCACCTTTGTTTGGCTTCTTCTGACATGTTAGGAGTCTGTATCTGCAATGACAATTAGATCTCTAACTGGATTTCAAGGTGAATTTTAGACACCTGAACTGGTATTTGCAAATGAAGCTTTTTGAATTTCTACTAGTTAGACAGGTTTGTTTATAGAGCATGAGGGGATTAGTTAAAATCAGAAGATCCATTTTTAAATCTAATAAATGTTAATCATGAAAGTGAATGGAGTACTAAATTGCCATCATTGGGCTCTTAATGAGCTTATGGCACAAGCTGCCAGGCGTTCCTTCAGGAGACTTGCAACATAAACTGCATCAGTAATTATCGATGTGAAATCTCACCTAACTACAAAGAGCTAAGGCACTGTCCCTTACGGTAGCTAACCATTATGGGCATTATAGAGGTAAAGTTTAATGACCTGTAGAGCAACTTGGACTTCTCACCCTTTCACAGCCATCAAACTCTTGATGTGATAGTGAAGATAAACTTCCTGCAGATCCTGCATGCTCATACAAAGACCACAAATCGCCTGCTGCTAGCTTTGCTGGGAGAATGCCATTTGGACCCCTCCGTGCTTCGAGGCTGAATTGAAATTAAATTGCAATCACTTTTCAGTCTTGTATCTAAACAGTTCTTGGCCTTGCTTTAATTCAAATAAGACAGGGACTTTCCCTTCCCTCTGTAGGGTTCAACAGTTAACTGGTTCAGGAGCAAGCCTGAAGCTTATAGTCCTCACCTTGTTTTTATTGGTTATTTACTATGGAAACTCTAACACTTACAGCCTTTGTTATGTGAGTAAAGTAAGCTGCACACCTATTACGTTATACAATAATGGACATCCAGACACAGTATGAACTAAAGATGTTACCTGAGTAATTGGCTAATTATGTAGACAATACAATTTGTATCGACTACACAATTAGTCAGTAAGGAGAAGCGCTCGCACCGCAGCTCTGCAGTTTAAATGTAGTAAGAGCCTAAGCTTATTGGGTAGTCGACTGCTTGACTAGTTGCTTACATCCCTAGTATAAACAGAAGTAAAGAGCTGGTTTGGAGGGTTGAATTCTTAGCATCATGTGTTGGGAGTCCATGGCATGACCTCTATTAAGGGGGATTTTATGTCTAGATCCTCACACTCATGGCTGCTTAGAACCTCAAAGATAAGAGGTTAGATGGCAGTCTCCAAATTTAGCTGCTACTAACACAAGCACAATATTGATATACAGCCTGAAAGAGAACCCCCAGAAGATCTTCAGTGAGTTCTGTCCTATTCCCAGCCACTGATGGCAAGAAGGACTACACCAGGGTTCAGGTTCTAGCTTAGCTTTTTTCTTCCTGTTTGGGGCATTACCTTATTACATGATGGCTCATTAATGATGTAATAGTGCTAAAGAAATGTCTTTACAAAACAAAGATAATCTCCCTGTCCTAAAGATTTGGCAAACTAATACTGTGCTAATACTTGTACAGGCCTGTATTTTAGTTATTGTTTCTATATAAGAAGCTGACTATGGTTAAAATTATACACTGTTGCTTTATTGGGAAGAATAGTCAATTGGGAGTTCCATCCTATGGCATCCTATAGTTTCAGTTTGTAGTTTAGGGTATCTGTCAGTGTTTCAGGGAATATCTTTCTCAAAAAATGCACATAATTTCATTAATAGAAATGCTTTGGGGTAGGAAAAAGCTAGACATAGCAATTCCCTTCCCCCCCCCCCCCCCCCACACACCTAATCTAACTGCTGACTTGGTGGTATGCATATAGAAATGCCTGGTTTCTAGAGCATTCCTATGTAAACCCCATTTCACACAATGAGAAGCAGCACAAAGCCTGAGAAATATGACCATTTTTCATTGTGTCCTCAAGCTTCCCATATATTTACAGCAGCAGTAACATTTTCCAGGAAGTCCATGTATAATACTCCACATGTAGCATGGCTCAGAGCTTTGTATTATGAAGAAAGTGTCTCCTCTTCTAGAATACATATTGGCTGTATGATTCTAACTTTCGGAGCCAACAGTTTTCGAACCAAAGGTACCAATAGTAGTCCCTTTTCAGTAATGCAACCATTCTAAAATCAATTACTTCTGCAGCCCTGCTCATTCTGATCTCTAGCAAAGGCATATCCAGTATGCATATGCCTTTTTATAGTACGGACACTACATGCCTTGCTTTTTGTTGAGAAAATGAGTAGAATATGCTTCTTATTAAGCACAGTGATGATCAGGCCCCTGCATAAATATATGGCTTAGTATTAACTCATTGAGTGCTATAGGCTATATATCCCCCTTCTAATGAAGGGGAAATTATCATGGCTATATAAATGATGTAGGGGACAAAAACTGATTTTGTTTTAGGGTGACCTCAGTACCAAAGTATTATAGCATGATCCTAAGATCTCAAAGCATGTTCAGAAAGGAATTAAACCTAAGGATCAGGGTTGATTTACCCAGTAAACTGAAGCACCGGAGGATAAAGTACTTTTCTACACAGTGAGGTCTATACTGGGGGGAAGTTGAGTTATTTTAGCAGCATGACTCAAGTCAATATAACTTAGATCCATACTCCACTGAGTTGAAAAGAGGAACTTTCCATTTGACTCCCCTTTCTCATCTTGTTTTCGTGGCATACCAGAGTTGATGTCTGAGCAATCAGTGGTCAATTTAGCAGGTCTTCACTAGACCCGCTAAATCAATCCTGGGGGATTGAGCGCCACTTTGTTGATCCTGGCTGTAGTGGAGACAAACCCTAAGTGGCATAGACAGAAACTGGAAGCATAGATGTCACTAAGCATATTGTTAACAGTATATTTTGGTTACTGCTTAATGACCTTGACACAGCATCCTGCTGTAGGACACATTGCTTTGTACTCTTGAAGAGAACCTCATTATATCTATTCACTTAAGATGGTACAATACTGGCTTTATTCACAACTAAGGGTCTTTAACTCAAATAAGTTTTGTTTTTCTTCATTTAAATCACTGCTCTGGGGTGGGGCTAGGGATGAGGAGTTCCATATGCAGGCTGTCCCGGGGAGAGAGAACAGCCCCAGCCCTCTCTCACTGCAGCAGCTTGGGGCCAGGAGAGAAGTGCCTGTCCATGGTTGCTGCAGCTCTGGCAGGCACATCTTGGGGAGGAGTGTATGTCCCCTAGCTGGGGGACAGACAGACACAGAGACAGACAATCTCTCTCTCTCTCTCTCTATCTCTCTATCTATCTCTATCTATCTCTCTCTCTATCTATCTCTCTATCTATATTGTAGATAGCTGTCACTTTCTCCACTCATGCCCCCTGCAGGCCCAATAGGGTTACAGGTGTCCCAATCTCAATTTCTGGCCCCTTGCTGCCCCCCTGTGGTCATTTTACAGTATAACTCCCTCCTGCCAGACTCCGCCCTTTCCATTTTATGAGAAACAATTGAATTCTGGGAACAACCCATTTTTCCTGGCACAACCAAACCCTGACCTTGCTTTAAGTTACAATAAGAGGAAGCTGCGTACCAAATTTGGTGGTCCTATCTATTAGCGTTTAGGAGGAGTTCTCGAACAATGAACTCACAAACATGCACATTTCTAAAATATAAAGAAATAAGAAAGTATGTCATTATTGACTGCATTATGTACTTTATTTCTTCATTAGGTTTTCAGTGAAAGTGGAAAAGACATTAATATACACTATGCTTGTTTTGTTTTTACAAATTTATTTTGTCATATTTTACTTTCAGGTGCTCTGGGTACAATAGTTAGGCAGTAGAAAATGACTGTTTAGCTAGATCAGCATTTCAGTAGAATTTAGGGTGCACCTAATTGCAGTTTTACATGTCCAATATAAATTCATATACCAAAGTTGGTTTGTCCTTCTGTCCGAGATTGCAAATGTGTGATTAGATTGACGGTCTCTCATTCAAAATATTTTTAAAACCATTTCTTTATTTATATTACTACAGTTCTTAAACTGAGCATTAGTAAAGAAACAGTACAGAGTGAAAAAAAATACATATACGTTTTCTTGGTATTTCCCATAGGTTGGCTAATGAAAACTGATATTACCTTCAGATTTTGACAGTTGTGATCTTGGTCTACAAACACTGTCAAGACCAACTTTTCAAAATAAATTTCCATTGACATTTTAAAGAAGAAGATGTGGGGCCCAGTGTCTGTTGGCTCTTTTGAGTTTTATAAAAGATGAATCTGAGGTTCAGGGTTTAATTTGACCTGATATTGCAATTTTAAGTGACTCTTTGTAAGCACATTATAATGACCCGAGCTTATTCCCTCCAGAATTATAATAGCGCTTTTAGAGCAACCAAAGAGAAAAGTGCCATTAAGGAAGTGATTTCTGGCCTTAAGCAGTTCTCAGAGCTTGTTGGCCCCATGTTCTGGTGGGAGATGAGTCAGTGCAATGTCAATAAAACGGAGACACCCTACCCCAGAGGATGTGTCTGCTTAATGACCCCTCAGCACAGGCATGTCCTGTGCATCTGGAGAAGTGGGTGGTGGGAAGATGAGTTTCTCTTTGGCTGTGTCTTCTTCTGGTTCTCACCCTACACTTGAGGCTCCACTAGATTGCATAGTAGAAGGTGGTTTGTGGGATTTTTTAACACATTGAAGAGAGAGTAGGGAGCAGTAGAGTTGGAGATTGACTACTCTCTGTAGTACTGTTCCCAGGTGACTTTCCAGATTTCTGAGTGGCAATCTATTCAAATATTAATAAAGCTGAAAGCTAGATCTCCCTCTGGATAGAAAGGCAGCAGTAGAACATCGGGGGTAATCGATGCAGTTGAGAGGCCTTGCCTTCTCCTTATGCCTTCCCTCCCCCCATTTGAGGGGACAGCACATGAAGAGCTCTGCCAGAGCTACTAGCTACAGTTCTCCTGGTTCCATTGGGTAAATCACTCTGATCTGGAGTTTTATTATTTGATTCCAGGTGGTCCCAGTACAGTCCTAAAAATGAGATCTGTGACTCATGTCCTAATCTAAGAAGAAACCAAATAGACCAGTAATATTTGCTAGCAGCAGTCATGGAGAAGAACTAGCAATAGTTCTACACTTTGTTCTTAAGCGCCCATTGCTAATTGTTGTTGATATTTGAATCCTGCACTTCATTATTAGAGAAGACAGAAGGAAATATTTATCAACTGCTTCAGAAATTTGTCCATAGAGTAGAACTTTCTGTATGTGTGGCATTTAGGGCTTGTGTACACAGGAAAGATTTACTTACTATACTGGTATAATTAAGTGGATATTGTTAAACCAGTGCAATTCAGTGACACTTTTCAGTGTAGCTTAAAACTCTTCCAAAGTGAAACAAGCTAATAAAAAAGGCCACTTTTATAATGGAAGGGGGGTGGAACATGGGTAACTATATTGGTTTAAATTAACTATTAAATTTATCACTTTCACATGTAGGCAAAACCTTAATGTTAGTATATAAGTTCCCAGACAGTAACTGCTCCCGTGAAAACTCATGTTTCTTCCTTTGCTGACTTCCCCCTTTGCTTGTGTATCTATTTAAAAACAAACCCCACCAAATAACATTTAAAAACATGATGCTTAAATTGAGATACACAGAGGAAGATCTTGGGCTTCCTTTGAATCAGGTGTTGCTGTGGCTTTTCAATATACATGAAACTGCTTAAAAGCTCTTCTCCAGATAAGGAATGTAGGTCATGTTACTAGTAATGTGGCATGTAATCAAGTGTGACATTTCTGCTCACCCCTTAGATGACAGCAGGGTTTATTTCCCTAAACATAATAAGGTGGGAAACACGGAGGTTTTGGATAATACTTGAATTATGCCAAATTTCGTGTTAACTTCAGTTTCTCTGCTGACTTTACTCATCTGCGCTGATTTCTATTATAGGAAAAACGCTTGTCAAAACAACTTTAGAGTGGGGGAAAAATGTCCACATGTTTTATTTTTAATGTGAAGTGTTTCCTTGTTTTGTCAATCATAGCGTATCTACTAATGCTAGAAAGTGTGGGAGCCCATTCTTAGCAGAGAAAATTGTTGAATAATAAAAGCTTTGTTCTCACTGGTAAACATCTATTAACTTTTTTGGCCTGGAGAAATATTGATTTTTCTCTCACTTTCGTTTCAGATTCTGCTTTCTTCCCTGGCCGTTGTGCTGAGATTTTTGCCAAAGGTCAAAGCATTGGAAAGCTTGGAGTCCTTCACCCTGATGTTATCACCAAATTTGAGCTCACTATGCCGTGTTCTGCCCTAGAGATCAATATTGAACCCTTCTTGTAAAGACAAGACTGTTATATTGCCTCCAAAAATCCACTTCATATGCAACCGTGCCCTTTAGTCTCTCTCTCTGCAGGGACCATTTACTTATACTGCAGTGTTCTAATAAACTATGAAAACATTGTCTAGCTCCATGAATAAATATGTTCCTTACATTACAAATAAGCTAACATCTGCAATGTA
This sequence comes from Pelodiscus sinensis, assembly GCF_049634645.1. Classification (NCBI taxonomy): domain Eukaryota; kingdom Metazoa; phylum Chordata; order Testudines; family Trionychidae; genus Pelodiscus; species Pelodiscus sinensis. Next base: position 15,902,548 of record NC_134720.1, on the reverse strand, counting down.
AAAATGTGGTATCTAGGGCTACAAAGTGCTATTGGTGTATTTCTCCCAAATAAAAAGTTGGGTAAAACCCAATGTATTACAAGAAAAATGTAATGGCAGAGTACATAATTAGTTTTCAGAATAAAAAAACATTCTACAGACAGAGCTTCATACTGTAACTGATTATGGATGCATAACAGGAATCTCATTCTTTTTTTTACTGCATGAAATAAGATAATTGATTAGAGCAAATGTTGAACGAATGTGAGCAGAACTAAGGAATTGAGCTTTTATTCTGTACGGTTGTCATTTGCTCATCAGTGGTTGGGGGAGGGAAATAAACTTTGTTTCATGAAAACCAGAACTATTTTCTAAGGAATACTTATACAATATCTACCGCAATGCAGTAAGCAAAACCTTTATTTAATCTGTTATCATTCTAAAGTCAAAGAAAAATCCAAGTTGAAATTATTTCATGGCAAATATAAGCCTTATCACTTTGAAGTTCCACACTAACCAAATTAGAGAAACTTAAAAATGAGTGACCTTTTTGCTTAGAGTCCAGAAATATTGATCAAAGATTTTATGGGACTGAGGCCATGATGTATGTTTGCTGAACTTGATACGTTCCATGCTGCACTGACCTAGGATTTCACAATTCCTGCAACCAGCAGATGAGATTGGGCATGGATGCATTTTGCACCTCCTTACCCAGCCTAGTGTGTGCTGTACTGACTGACCATCTGTGTTACTTGCCTTCCACTGACTTGGAAAATGAGTATGTCTCAACCCTAACTTGTAACTCCGATCATCTGAAGAAGTGGGCTGTGCCCACAACAGCTCATGATACCATCTACATGTTTCGTTAGTCTATAAAGTGCTACCAGACCATTTGTTGTTTGCTCGTGTTTTAATCAACTTGACCATTGTACTGAGGTTGCCCATTGTGACCATAATATATCTTGCACCAATTCAATGTACCCTTTCCACTGCGAGAGCCTGCCAAACCTAGTCCCACAAGGGAAGGACAGTATAAATATAATCTGCAGGGTGGTGGTGTACAAGAATGATACAACTACCAGTTAAATAAGGAAGATATGTACAAAAAATGGAGGTGGTAAGTTCAACTCAGTCTTATGAAATGTATTACTGGTTCTACTCAAGAGGGCTTTGAAGTATGTCTTTTAATAGTAAATCTTTCATTATTCTTAACAGGTGGAGGACTGTTAGTATATTATGAAAAATGCATTACAGCTACCCATCTGGAAATCCTATTGTCAGTGAGTTACAGTTACTGTCAGATGGAAGTGTAGATTTTATTTCTCTGCATGACAAACATGAAATGAGAAGGTATTACATACATAAGGCAACTGACTGTACTGCGCACAGTGAGCGAGAACTGCAGCTTGCAGTTTAAAGTCCCTCTGGGATTATCAAGCTTTGTCAGTTGAAAGGTATATTCTCTGTGATGCCTACACAGCGATAACCAGGCAAGCTCTCAGTGTGGGAAGCAATCTTGAACACAGATGGTAAGTATTAAAAACCTCTTTTGATTAGTGTTTGATACGTGGGGATTAGAACCACAATAAGGCAGATTTGCATTCAGCATAGCATAGGCATACTTCTGCACATTCAATATACTTCTGTAACTGAAAGGTTCCTGTAAGTGACTTGCCCAGGATCATCTGAGAAGTCTGACATTGGGCAATTGAGACAAAATCTCTTGCAGGAAGTACAGTGCCTGTACTAGAGTTTATACCTTGCACCAGAAATAAGTCTCTGACCAATATACACATCTGCCTTTGCAAGAGACACTACAGTTGCTCTGACCTATGGCATCCAATGTACTATTGTAGCATTTATTGCCAAAGGAAGCCACATTAATGAGGCTTATTGCTATAGATTTTTTTTCTGCTGCCCTTTGCCTCAATATTTCTTCCTGACACTATGGGAATCCAAAAAGAAGGTGAAACTTTTGAACTGATGACATTGAGAGGTTCAAAATTAGTTTGATCTCAAACAATTATTTCTTGCACAGTTCACTGGCTGGCAATAGAGCCTCCCTTCATTAGCTTTGGGCTCAGGCCACAAGTGAGGCAAAATGGAGAAATGGTGGCAGCATTGGGAAGGATGGGTCAGTATGAAGAGTCTGTATTTTATACAGGTGACAAACAGAAAATGCGGAGGGATGAAGGGATAGACTTGGCTATAGAGTAGAGCTGGTGGGGAAACATGAGAAATGAAAAATAAAAGTTATTTTTGTCCCCAGATAACTGTTAGGAGGCTGACACGTTAGAATTCAATCAAACAGCAGCAAAACTCTGGCAGCAAGAACTGGCTCAGCTTTTTGAGAATGAGATGATAGTTTTCAGGGGAGTTTTGTCAAGGTTTGACCACCAGTAATGGAAACAAAACAGAAAAAGTGATGAGGGCTTTCTTGTTTCTTAGGGTATGTCCACACTGCAACACTATTTTGAAATAACTAACACTATTCCAAAATAACTTAGTCCACAGTTATGCAACAGGCAATTATTTCGAAATAGCGTCAAAATACTTTCAAGCTGGAGGACTTCTTTCTCCGACTCCTGTAAACATTGTGGCTGTGTCTACACTGGCAAGTTATTCCGGAAAATCAGCCGCTTTTCTGGAAAAGCTTGCCAGCTGTCTACACTGGCCGCTTGAATTTCTGGAAAAGCACTGACGATCTAATGTAAAATCATCAGTGCTTTTCCGGAAAAACTATGCTGCTCCCGTTCGGGCAAAAGTCTTTCTGGAAAACTGTTCCGGAAAAGGGCCAGTGTAGACAGCACAGTAGTGTTTTCCGCAAAAAAGCCCCGATCACGAAAATGACTATCGGGGCTTTTTTGCGGAAAAGCGCGTTTAGATTGGCCACGGACGCTTTTCCCGAAAAAGTGCTTTTCCGGAAAAATGTCCTGCCAATCTAGACGTGCTTTTCTGAAAATGTTTTTAACGGAAAACTTTTCCGTTAAAAGCATTTCCGGAAAATCATGCCAGTGTAGACGTAGCCTGTATGAGGAATGAGGGAAGGCAGAGGAAAAATCTATTTTGAAATAAGTGCTGTGTAGATGCTCCCTATTTTGAAATAAGATACGCAATTGACGTAAACTTACTTCAAGTTAAGCCCTATAGTGTAGACGCACTGTTAGACAAGTCAACCTCCTTGTAAGATGGGTGATGAAGTGGGTTTTGCCCACTAAATCTCACGATACTATATATATTTTTGTTAGTCTCTAAGGCCTGGTCTACACTAAAGGAGAAAGTCAACTTAAGATATGAAGCTCCAGAGCATTAATTACATAGTAGGAGTTCAAGTATCTTAAATCACATTTTGATGCTGTCCACACGGTGGGAGGTCAATGGGAACACATGCACCAGTTGGCTTCCCTTACTCCTTGTGAGGAGCAGGACTACTGGTGCTGACAGGAGTGTCCTCTCAGTTCAAATTAGCATATCTTCACTAGACCTGCTAATTTGAATCCCAGAAGATAGATTGCAGCAGAATCGATCTTCTCCATAGTGTGGACAAGTCCTAAGGTGCCACCGGACTACTTGTTTTTGCAGAGAAATTGTCAGTCATAATTAAAACTGACTTGTATTCGGAGATCATAGTCTCTGTAAGAGATTTACTATTGCCAACTGGGAGGCATGCCAGCATATTACAATATTTTACTGTTACCGTATTTTCCGGCGTATAGGGCGACTGGGCGTATAAGATGACCCCCTAATTTTTTAATTAAAAGATAGGGTTTCATCTTATACCCCAGCGCCCCTCCGCCTCCTTTGCTCCCGGTGTCCCTGGTCTGCTGGAGACGGTCCCCAGCAGACCAGAGGCACCGGGAGCAAAGCCGCAGCAGCTTTGCAAAGCCTCAGGGGAAGCCGGCGGCGGGGCATCCCAGGCGCACCTGGGATGTATACCCGGTGTACAAGACGACCCCCGATTTTTGGGGGATGTTTTTTAACATCAAAAGTCGTCTTGTACGCCGGAATATACGGTACATTGGATTTTCAAGTGTTTAGACCAGTCTACTGTCTTTAGTCTAAGTAAATACCAATTAACCACATTCTGGAGAGACAGTTAATGTATTTTATTTCTTCTAGGATATAATTCCCATACTGACCAGTTCTGTGCATATTTATTTACCAGTTAACCAAAAAAAAAAATTAAAGAAACAGGCTTTAACTGTAAGTCACTGACAGAATATACTAGTGCTGAGTGTGAAAGATATAGAGCATCCTTTTCCAGGTGAGGACCCATTTTGACAATTCAGGAAGACGGTGACCCAGGGTAATTAAAAAAATGTGTGCATGGCTCCTTTAGAGCCACCTGGCAACCCAGATTTGAGTCCCGACCCATAGGTTGGAAAACCCTGATCTAGAGACATAAAGGCAAAGCTCTGCTCAAAGAAAGGGAACATAGCAACACCACCTCATGCATTCCACTAACATAACTATTGTATTCACTAGAAAACCTACACTTTCATAATTCATAGGCTCAGTGGCACTGTTTGCTAGGGTGCTGTCTGTATTTATTGTCTATTTGGAATGTTTTTCCTTAAGCTAGTACGAGGTCTGGCTGACATGCATTTATGTGTTGTTACAGGTTGAAGTGGGAATGATGAATTGATGGGCACAGCAGGAGACTGGAAGTCAGAATTCCTGGGTCTTATTTCCACTAACCTGTTCAATGCCCATTGGAAGGTAGCTCATTTCAACCATATGTAAAACAAGTATATAACATGTCTTGTGAGGTTTAATAGTTAAGATCTTCTGAAATTTGCTCTGCACAGTAAAAGGGAGGAATTAGGTGCTATCACTCTAGCCCAGTGGTTCCCAACTGCCAGTCTGTGGACCAGCACGCTGCTAGGCCACGCCTCCAGCTGCTAATGAACCCCGCCCCCTGGGGTTCCCCATAAAGTGCACAGATGTCTGTGCGTGCACAAAAAATTCTCTTCCCACCCACTTCCTCATGTGTCCTGGTGTGCTGCGGCTGGAGTCGGGGCCCCAGTGAAGCCTGTCTCTACTGGCCAGCTCAATGTGGAGGGCAGCTCCAGGGCACTCAAGGGCCAGAAACCAGCTGCCCTGCGAGTCCTTTCTCCTCCTGCCTGCTCTGCTGCTACCAGGCAGCCTCCTCCTCCCTCTCCACTCAGCTGGAGCCTCCCCTGGGCTCCAGTTGCACCCAGCCAGCACACACATGCAGGGACCTGCCACCACTTGGCCACGCTGAGCCCTGGGCACATTATCCTTGGGGGTTCTCATGAATGGGAAGCAAGAAAAATCAGGATTCAGGGCATCTAAAAAGCAAGTCACTTCCTTGATTTTGATGTGCACTAAACATTTATTTTTATTGTCCATTTTGTATTTTTTTATCCATTTTGTATATTTGAAGAGCTCCTTATTATATTGACATCACAATTCAAGAATGTACCATCTTTATTCCTCTGATAAAGTCCCCATGACTACTCCAGCCATGTCAGCCTGGGATCCACAAAGCTGTTACTCCATTTATGCATGCATGCATGCTGCAGTTTCATTTATTGCCCTGGCTGGATGCTGAGTGACTACTGCCCCATCCTGTGCTGTTAATGTTTTTTTGACAAGAAAGCACTGTCCGTATTTTTGGTTATGTTTTGCATTCTCGAATACTACTTTGGGGGGGGAATAATAATTGAAAAAATCCATTACAATGACATGTATTATGTACACACAGATGGGATGTAAAACACATGACTATATAACATTAATTACCATAAAGAATATGCAAAGGTTTCAGTGTCAGTCTGCCAAAAGTTTTTGAATGAGTTTGCCAGTCCATGGTATAAAAAGGACTATGGCTCTATCCTATTCTATGGATACAGTTACCGGTTCTATCATGGGTTGATGTCTGCATTAAGGTAACATTTTGTTTGCAGTTTAAATGTTTCTTAGCTTTGCTGATGGGCACTAAAGCCTACAGCAGGAAATCAGAGAGCCAGGCCCTACTTCCTACTTTTCCCCAAGGACTACTGTGCACATTACAGGGCTTCTATTAAGCTGGCAACTTCCATATGTCATGGGATAAGAACTGCCTCAGACTTATTTTCCTCTGGAAGGAATGGCCATCAGGATGGGTATTAGGTAGGGGACGAACTGAAGATCATCACAGCCCTGTATGTGGAGTGACTGCAAGCTCTTTATGAGAGACAGCTATATATGTGCTTTTTACAAATATTTTATTTGGTGATTTTCTTCACATTGTCAAACACAACACTCTCTTGACACACACACACCCACACAAGGCCCGAGAAAATGTAGTTTAATTGGATTTTTATGCAAGTAAACTCTCTATATGCAAGAGCTCTACCATCTTGTTTTCTCATCCCCTTCTGGCTATTTTGTGATGCTCCCTCTCTAGCATCTGTATATTACAGATCTTAGAGCTTCCTCCCTGTTCAGGGAGCCTAAGGTTTAGAACTTCAGAACAAAAATATCTTTTCCCTTTTTTCCCCTTCCTCGTGCCCCAAATCAGCAAGGCTATGTCTAGAGTGGTATGATTTTCCACAAATGCTTTTAATGGAAAAGTTTTCCGTTAAAAGCATTTGCGGAAAAGAGCATATAGATTGGCACGGACGCTTTTCTGCAAAAGCACTTTTTGCAGAAAAGCATCCGTGCCAATCTAGACGCGCTTTTCCGCAAAAAAGCCCCGGATCGCCATTTTCGCGATCGGGGCTTTTTTGCGCAAAACAAATCTGAGCTGTCTACACTGGCCCTTTTGCACAAAAGGACTTTTGCCCGAACGGGAGCAGCATAGTATTTCCGCAATAACCGCTGATTTCAGACAGTAGGAAGTCAGTGTTCTTGCAGAAATTCAAGCGGCCAGTGTAGACAGATGGCAAGTTTTTCTGCAAAAGCACTTGCTTTTGCGGAAAAACTTGCAAGTCTAGATGCAGCCCAAGAATCTAGAATCCCCCTAACAAAAGAGAATGGGAATGGTGCTTATTTTGCACATAGGTGGTAGAGCAGGTGGAAGAGATTTACCCTAAGGAATTGAGAACACTTAACTAAAAAAGTCAAACACACAGGCTACATCTATACTGCAAGCTTCTTGTGCAAGAACTGTTTTGCGCAAGAGTTCTTGTGCAAAAGGTCTTCCACAAGAGCGCGTCCACACTGCCATATCCTTTTGCGCAAGAGCATCCATGGCAGTGTGGACACTCTCTTGCACAAGGAAGTTCTGATGGCCATTTTAGCCATAGGGGTTTCTTGCGCAAGAAAATCATGTTGCCTGTCTACACTGCCTTCGTGTGGAAGAGCTCTTGCACAAGAGGGCTTATTCCTCGTGGGGAGAGGAATAACTCTTCCAGAAGGAGCCCTGTTTTCCAACACTGTACTGTAAATTTACTTGCACAAGAACGCACATGCAGTGTAGACACCTGGCAAGTTTTTGTGCAAGAACAAGTGTTCTTGCACAAAAAAGCCTGCAGTGTAGATGTATCCATGCAGTATTCAGAAGGCAACCTCAGTATTAGAGGGCAACATCATATTCTACCAGACTAAAATATATGACAAGAGGCAACCTATTCCTACTCCCAGCTAGTGATCATCTTATGCCCAGAGCTATTTGGACTTACAACCTGTCTCCTAGCCTGCTGTCACTACTGAAACTAGATATTGTTTAATTTGTATTTAGGGACCAAGCAATATTCAACAGGTGTAGGTACACAATTAAATATGCAGCAAATGTATGAAAGTGAGCTTCTTACTGTGCTAAATCCATTTACCATAATTGTACTTACTGCTGAAATGGTACACAGGGAGAGAGTACTCTCTAGTAGCATGGAGTCAGTCTTATACATCAACACCTTATACTGAACCTAAAATAGACTAACAATGTTAAAAGGCAGGTAATTCACTAATTGTGTAGTTGATAATATTTAATACGATTAATCGACAAAGGAAGGCTTCCTCAGTCCCAGTACACACCGGGTCCAGGAGCTACCCCTGCTGCAGCTCTGCAATTTAAATGTAGTAAAAGCTGGGCGCACAGACAGCCTGGCTCCTACTACATTTAAACTACAGAGGTGCAGCAGGGGTAGGTCCTGGACTCTGTGCAAGCTGGGACTGAGCTGGAATTGCTCAGTCCCGGCTCACACGGGGTCCAGCAGCCCCTGTCCATGGGGGGTCCCTGTGGACAGGGGCTGCTGCCAGAGCAGCCTCTGCCCATGGCCAACCTGGGACATCGTGGAAAGGCTGTTTTGTGGTAGCCTCTCCCCCGCTTCAACCTCTAATAGAGAGGCAGAAGCGCGGGGCGAGGGCAGATGATATCACGGAGACCGTGCTGGGGGGAACCAGCCTTTAAGCCGACTCTCTCCAGTATTGGCTTCTGTTCCCCCTCGCTGCCTTCAAGAGGCAGCAAGGGGGCAGGGAGTGAATGATTGACTCAACTACCTTAATGCTAGGTTTGTTGAGTAGTCAGCTACTTGACGACTTGCTTACATCCCTAGAATTAAAAATCCATGCCCCATACACAGACCACCATTTAGTTGCAAACAGTTGTATTTTGCACTGGTTGAAATTCCTGAGTACGCCTTGGAGATATCTCAGAAATATTTCCAATCACCCAAAATCATGAAGTCATTTGTAGTTGCTTGAAAGTCTAGGAGCACTTGATCCCCAGATGCAAAATCATCAATAATAGGAGGGTCTAATGCCATTATCTCTCATAAATCTCATCCTTTTAACAATCTTTCGGACTCTTTGTTGGGAATAAAGGGTAAATGTATCAATGTATGGGTTTGTATTGGAGTGTTTGTGAAAGCCATTCAAGATGGACTGTGACCTTTTAATCCTAAGAACTCCATTTTGACCAATGTGCCTGTCAGCAGCTAGAGAACTCTGAGCTGTGCTGGTTCTTGCCGGCTGAAACTGATTTTTCCCACTTGAGCGGACCCTAAACGTACCATCACCTCAGAGTTTTTGCACCATAGAAATAATATAAAGCTCTGCGCAGCTGGTGGGGGTGTGGTCATTTCCATCTTCACTGTGGTCAGCACCCAACCACCAGAACTCCATCAAGGCTGTGACGAGGGAAGGGATCCCCCATTACTCATTGAAGGTCCCCATTAGGATCTCCCCAGAGTTCCTCCCCAAGAGCTTCCAATTACCTCAAGGGTAGAAGATCCCAGGCCGTGGCTGCGCACAGCACCCATTGGTGCCTTTAAAGTGTAAACGAGGTTGTTTGCTTTTGGGGTCTTTACAGTCATCTTTTCTCTTCTTATTGGCCAAAGAGTTATTTGTTGATTAAGGACGCTTACTCGTGTTCTTTGATTTTAGTTCTAATTTGAATTCTCCCATCTTTCCCAGTTATTGTGGTTTAAATCCCTTAATACACTTGTTAACTTACCTGGAATGTCATTCTTTATTTACATCGGATCACATGGGGAGAGTGCACAGAGTAAATATTCCATACAGGTGATAGATATGGGAAAAGAGTGCTTGCACCTTCTGAAACAGGCTATTTCGATACAGGGTCACCTCCTTGCTTCCTGTTTTCCTAGTTGCCTTTATCCAGAGTAACACATTAATATGACAAATTCTATGATTTATGGAAATTCACTTTGTAATTGCATATGCTTATTTAAATACAAGGTGGCGAGAGGGTGCAGGATTCTTTCTAAACTTAAACACACAGAAGTGAAAAGTTTTTTTTTCTATTTTGACCCAATCCTTAAAAAAATTATTTAGTACTTAGACTAATGACTGCAAAGAGTCTTACAGACACACTAGAAAATCAGTACCACAAATAGAGGCAGAATATTTCTCATCACCATGCCCCATAGCTGTGAAGGAGAGGATCACATGTAATTTGAGGAAGAGAGGGGATTTATTCCAGGTTGTTTGTAAGCTCATAATGTGCTGTTTATGTAACAGTTGTTGATCCTGAGAAATACTTATTGGAACCAAGCTCTTGGCTATAAATTAGCACTAAACTTATAGGCTACAGCTACATTGCCTTCTCTTGCACAAGAAAATATGCAAAAGAGCCATTCTGCCGCTTTATTTCAGGAAGAATGGCTCTTGCGCAAGAGGGGGTTTTGCACAAAAAGGAGACGTGTGTACAGCTCCTTTGCGCAAAAATCGTGTCTCATTAAGTATGCAAATGAGGTGGCGATATTCACCACTTCCTCATTTGCATATTTTTTTGCACAAGAGAGGGCAGTGTAGCCATAGCCATGGTATTTTACACACAAGGGCCCATTCTGAATTAATCACAGGTGTAGAAGTGTTAAATTGTAACTACACTACATTCTAAATGGCATGTAAAATTGTGTAAAATCGCTGTTTAGACTTGCAAAAAAAGTGTGGTTATTTTTCTTAAACTGGCTATGCAGAGGGATTTTCTAATTTCTTATGTTTAGGGCCACTATTAATCATGACTTCTTCCATAATTAAAGGTTTGCACATTAAAAAATGTTAAATTTCCTATGGACATCTTTATGCTGCTTGGCAGGCTTTTTAAATTCTTCCAATCTTTACACACACCCCTTGGTGGGATATTTCTAAGTATAGAACATCATCTGCATTAGTGACCATCACACGTCTTCAGTGGAAGATTACAGGTTTACTGCTGATAGAGGTGGCAATGTATTGAGTATTGTTTCAAACTGCAAGACATTACCTGGCTGTATAAACTAATTTCAAAGAATAATAGATGTGTGGCAAGATACAAAGTAAACAAAACCTACCAGCTTTTGGAAATATATTTATTTTAAATTTTGAAGCGAACGAGGTAGGACTTCTGAAAGAAAACACTTTTTATGGGCTGCATAAAAATCACATGAACCTGAATGCTACAAAAATAGAAATGTGCACATACTACATAAATCCACATCTATATACATAAAGTTTGATAGCACAGAAAAGCTGCAGTTCAGAAAAGCAGTATTTTAACTACAACTACATGAAAGACTCAAGACATTTTAGTCTAATTGACAGTGTTAAGGAACCTTCCACTTACTGTAATTTTTTTTCTGCTTTAGTCCCTTCCACTAAGACGTTGAATAATACCTCTATAGGGCTTCAGATTTTTTGCCTTAATGTAGCCCTATATCATAAAATCCTTTATTGGACAGTGTTTTAAGGTATCTCTTGTGGAGTAAGTATTAAGTGCAGTTTGATTTGGCTATAGTCTTCTATACATCTTGGTAATGAAGTGTTCATATTTACTAAACTGGGATTAAATTTTGAATAGGCTATGAATGTGTGTCCACCATAATTTTAAGTACTGTTAAACCACGGCCCTTACAAATCTAAAAAGAAGCACTGTATTTAAAATGGTCATTTTCTATCTCCTATTGTACTAGAGTGCTAACTTTTTCTAAAAGCAAGAGTATCTTCCAAGTCTGCTCAGTGGCAATCATGGCAAAGCCATACTCATTAAATACATGATTCTAAAACTAGCCAACCACTGGTAATTCACCCTCTTTACATTCTTCCACATTTAACTCTACTCATAAATTAAACATTCGTTTTACGGAGGAAAATGCTAGTTTTTTTTTAAATGGCCTAGATCCTCAACATACTCAAATAATGATTAAAAAAAACAGCGACCAATAGGAAAGTGGTGGCTCTACGTACTATAAATGATGAAAGAAAAGGTCTCCAGAGCATGCTTTCAGCTATAACAGTATAACATGTAACTGCGGCAGAGGAGAGACTGTAGGAGAAGTCAAGGTCGAGCAGCATATGGTTCAGTTTAAAAAAATGGCTCATCACAGCTGAACTTCTAGCTGCTCTCTGGTGCAATTGCTAATACTTTTAACTGGCCTGGAAGTAGCAGCAGCAGCCACCCTTAACTATTAGTGGTTAAGAACACAATTATTGTTGTATCCAATTTCAAGATGCATAGAAGACAAAGCATGGTGGAGCTTAGCACTAGAAAGTTATGGAATCACTTCAGTGTATTTTATAGTTATTTGAATATTAATATTCAGCACTTTACATGATACACTTTAAATGCTAATTAGTCCTCACAGCATCCCTGTTGCCTTTTCAGATATTACTGTTGCCTTTTCACAGATGGGAGAACTGAGGCTAGGTGAGTAAGTGACTTGGTTAAGAGGAAATCTATGTCAGCTGCGATATTGATCCAGGAGCACATGGACTCCCTACATTCCCTAGTTGGAGCATTTCCAAGCAGAATTTCCAGTAATATGTAAGTCACATTTTGAAACATACAAGAATAAAGTTAGTTTTCTGAAGCATTCCAATTGGTAAAACAAGTCTTAATAAGGAAGAATGTCTGTACTCAGAAGACAGATTACATCAAGTAGCAAATACAAAGCATCATCAAATTTCAACATTTAACAATGAAGAGCAGTCTCAAGGGAAATGTGTGTGATGCTATCTAGGTTTACGGTTTCTGTGCGTGTTCATTCCCAAGAGCATCTGGTATCTTAGTCAGCAGGACACTTCCACTGAATCAATGCCAGTTTTAAGCACAGCTTCATGGTCCTACGTCATTTCAAGCTATTCTTATTTTGGTTTTGGCTAACTACCCATGTAGCCTTTTTGATCACTTCAAACTTCCCGCTACCTTCCCTGTGGATTTGTCCCCCTCAGCATTTCCTTCCTTTGGCTGCTCAATTACCAGGGCCAACACAATACTGAGAATTGATAGGCTGAAGAGTGGACCTTTAATAATAGATTGGCAGCGTCTTTTCCACACAAGACGAACTCCCACTGTGCACACATGCACACTTTTTTCCTTAACAGTAGGATTTAACCCCAATTCCTGAGCACTGTGCAGCTGGTTCTGTCTCTGCAGCAAGATTGTTCCCTTGCCTCTGTTACACCCTCTGTGGGGTGCATAAAACTGAACCCCTTACCTGAAGTGTGGGAGACCATCAGGGATTGTAGGATGCAGTGAGGGGAATCATGTGAGCATCACCTTCATGATGTTTCCAAAACTGAAAAGTGACATACTGAGGCAGAATCCTGAGTGAGACAACACTGATCCTAGCACATGGTAGCTTTTTGGAAAGTAAACAAAAGCCATATAAATAGGAGTTCTTGTCTTTATACTCATAATACTAACCACCTAGATCACAGATCTGTAGTTGTGGGTACATAATAGCCAGTAATGTCTAACCCTAAATTATTTATACAAACTGATTCCCTGAGATATTCAATAGTAGGTATTTTAAGGCCAGTGCAGACAGGTACACCATACTTTTTGGCAAAGTCTTATATCTTTGTGTAATTTTTTTGCATCTCTGACATGGTTTTGCCATAAATTATTTCTAATAATGCACAGCACTCATATTAATCCTAATAACTCATGCAATAATGGGACAATCACTGTTGCACTGAAGCCAACAGAAGAATATGTTATAAATTTGTAGGGCACTTCTATTTCCAGTCGTCGTTTGGCTTCTAGATCATTGACAGAAACCTGGTACTTGGAACACAAAATGTGGAGGGCCATGCCTTTGATGAAATAACGTACGACCAAAAGAACAAAAATCCCTACTAAGAACTTTGCCAGTACCACCATCATCATTTCACCGATTGAAGAAAAACTGAGCTGCAGACTTTCATTGGGATAGTTTGATGCTGCATACAGGTTATTTAACCAAAATCCTATGGTGGCTCCAGCTCCTGCTCCAAGGATAGTAGTTGTGTCTGCTCGGGTAGGGCTGTAATCCTCTAGGTTGGGATAGTTGTAGCATAAGAAAAGAGGCACAACTATGGAAAGTATAGGACAGAATGGACTAGTTAACATCAGATGGTCTATAATATCCCATGCAGGACATGTGAGTGCAATTAATGCAGCTGAAATCAGAGTTCCACCAATCACGTCCTGTAAAGATGGGAATTAACCAGAAAAAAAATTATTAAAACATGGAAGGATATCAGACTTTCAAAACAATTTCTCAGTTTAAAAGCTGGCAATAATTTAGGAAGATGCATTCTTCACATTTACATGTATTTATTTATTAAATGTATAATCTAAGATTGAATACATTATGTTCCCTCCTCCCCCACCAAAAATACAGTAAACTATGAAGTAACACATTACAATAGTGAGAAATAATAGGAACATTAATAGCATCAATTATATTATTTTTTCAAATGAACAGGTATGATGCCCTTTCTCCTCCTTCCCTACCATTCCAGTGCTCTAATAATGAATTACTTACTAAAAAGAAAGGTGTCAGAATTAGGGTTGTTAAATTGCATTTAATCAGCTAATCAAGTAATTGATTGGTTGATAAGTAGGGAAACTGCAGAGCCACAGCGGGATTAGCTCTCAGCCCTGGAGCTAACCCCGCTGCGGCTCTGCCTTTTAAATGTATTAAGAGCCTAGTGGCTCTTAATACATTTAAAAAGCAGAGATGCAGTAGGGGGAACCGAGTGCAAGCCGGGAATCAGCTGTCCCGGCTCTCGCCTGGTCCAAGATGCTGCGCCTCTGCCTCCTCTAGCCCCTCTCTCTGATAGAGGCAGCAAGGGGGGGGGGGGGGGGTGAGAGGAAGAGACTAGTCAAGTTACTACTCAACTACCCAATAACCATATGCTTATTGGGTAGTCAACTAGGTGTGTACATCCCTAGTCAGAATATTCAGCTAAACATGGGCAGAACTTTGTAGACCCTAAGTGCTCTAACACTGTTACCGGTAATCATAATGAACACCAGGTTGGCCACATTCAGTGCACATTTCAAGCCCCATTTCTTTAGCTATGTTTTGCTACAATACTGAGGTGACAGAAAGAAACCTTTCCCTGAACAAAAGAATATATTAGGTAAAACTGTGTCCCTCTTCCAGGCTTAATTCATTGTTAAACTTAAATTGTAGCCAGAGTTTAGCTCTTGTGCTGATGAGTGGATATATAAACACAGATTAGATGCACAGCTTTGTGTGAGACACAACAAATTATACATTAGCCTTAATTTTTCTTGCATCATGCCTGTGAGTATTCCTCTTGACTTCAGAGTGGATTTTCCTCCTGAGTAGCGTAAGCAAGATTTTATCCCTTGTACAATTGTTTTCTGAGGGCCAGTTAACATCTGATAAATGAATGGAAGAATCTATTTGCATGACAGTTTCAGGGTCTCTATTAAAACAAGTTTAAACAGCAGATTTCTATTAATGCAAATATTTCTCCACCCATAATCCCACAGCTAATTTCATTCCATAGCAACAGGATTATGATTTCTTAGTTTGCACAAGCAAGAGAAAAGTTATGTGGTTCCTTTAACAAAAGAAACTGTATATTATTAAATTTGAGGGAGGAAACAACCACAGAGATATGATACACAATGTAAAATATTTAAATGCTGCATTTCTCTAGTTTGGCTTGGTGTAGGAGCCTTCAGGCAATAACAACGCATAAGAATTCTTGTTATAGCATTTACTGAAGTCTGGATTGTTAGCTAATTGCTTAAGGCAGGACCATGGAGGTTAAAACCTAATTTATAAACTGAAATAAATAAGCTGCTCTGAAGACTTTTATAAAGCTGTTGCCCACAGTGATACTAGGAAAGGAGACACATGCTATCCTGTGACAAACATTTTCACTGTTGTTTTGCAACCTGCTGCAGGTATGGAGCTCTAAAAGCAATACAGAGATTATATTCTTCATAAACATAGGCCTGTTATTATGTAGCTAAAGAGCCCGCACGCATTACAGACTCAGTGCAACAGCGCAAACAAGATCACAGCTTTCTAAGAATTTCTTTACAGTTGAACATTTCTATGCTGGGTCAGAGCTTATAGGTGAACTGCTTTTGAGCAAACTCCATTTAGAACAGCATTCCCCAAAGTGAGCCGTGGGCCCACTTTGAGAGAACTGCTCGAGGGCCCGCGCCTCTTTGTTTACCTAAGGGGTCCATAGTCACGGACCCTCTCAGCTCCCATTGGCTCCAGTTCACCATTTCCAGCCAAGGGGAGCCACGTGAAGCAGCAAGGCCTGGTCCCAGACTTTTTTAATTAGCTAATTAATCACCTAAACGTCAAATATTAAGAACATAAAAAAACCAACACAGAGAACCCTGTTGGTGAACATTTTAACTTGCTTGGGCACTCACTAATGGATCTAAAAGTGACTATACTATTACAATGCAATTTCAAAAACCAGCTGGAGAGAGAAGCTGCAGAACTAGGTTTCATTTGCAAGTTTGACACCTATAATCAAGGTTTGAACAAAAACCTGACCTGGATGGACTGCTACATTCCACACCTTAATGACATAAAAAGCTAAGCACCAGGTACTTATAGTCCAGTCTATTAGCCTCATTTAGCACAGACACTCTAATTGACAATATTTTTTCCTATTTTTTCCTTCTCTTTTCATCCTTGTACCCTCTCTTTCTCTGCTGTTTATTTGTACCCTGGACCCCTTACTCCAGTCATATGAAGAAGTGGGTTGGGCCACGAAAGCTCACAATACCATCTACATGTTTTGTTAGTCTCTAAGGTGCTGCAGGACTTTTGTTGTTTTTTAAGTTTTTTTCAGTTACAGACTAAAACAGCTACCCCTCTGAGAACAATAGGGCTTGTTAGTACATTTAAGTCCAAAAAACTTTTTATAATTACAAAATACATTACTCCCCCAAATCCTCAGTGGTGTAAATCTGATTGTGAATTTCAATATTTCTATATGGAGTCAGAGATTCATTAATTCTAAAAAGAATACAGTGTAAAAAGGATTCAGCAGTAATAGAAATAAGTATATGGTAAGAGCCATCCATTTTGCATATGAATAGCTTCTCTTTCCAGTTAATACCTATTTTGCTACCTACTCTAGATGATCACTAAAGACTGTTTACATTTGGATAATAATGCCTGAACAGGGAACCTCTATTTACTGACTTAAAGTTTTCCTTTGTGAACACTTTTATTTTGTCAGTCATTTTATAATGGAATAAAAGAGTGCTGGTTTCCTTTTTGCCCAGGGAAATTCAGTTTTTAAAAAATTAAGTATGCTGTATGATTTTTCAAGTATACATTTTTGGTGGATCTAATTCTGTATGCCCCACATTATGACTAACTAAAGATTTACATGCATGTGCATGAGCATGCACACACACACAAAATTACTGTATGACAGACAAGTTTGAATTCCCTCTAAAATCGTAACAAAGATCTTAACTTATACATGATTTTTCTCTGTTAACAGAGAAAGTTTTAAATTTTGATCCCAAAGGCTAATAATATAGAGAAAAAAAATTAACACACCTGAATAATTTAGGAACCTTTCAATGAATCTTAGGAGCCTAAGTGCTTAAATCATTTTTGAAAAAGGAACTTATGCTTCTAAGTGATATAGGTGCTTTTGAAAATGTTACCCAGAATCAACAGGAGTTTCTTCTAAATATGAGCAACAAACAATTGAAAGCAAGTGCATTTTCCAAAATCTCAACATTGTGTGTAAAAAGATATTTATTACTATTGTGATAATTTTTTATTGGGCCAACTTACATTGGGGGAGAGACACAAGATTTTGCACTTACATAGAGCTCTTCTTCAGGTCTATTTTGGTGGAAACCCATGTCTCAAGAAAGCTAATCCTATTTCATCTTGGCTGTGTCTACATTGGCACCCTTTTCCGGAAAAGGGATGCTAATGAGACCAGTCGGAATTGCAAATAACGCGGGGGATTTAAATATCCCCCGCGGCATTTGCATGAACATGGCTGCCGCTTTTTTCCAGCTCGGGGCTTTGCCGGAGAAAATAAAGCCTTGAAAGTAGGAATAACGGATCTTCCGGAAAAGGCTTTATTTTCCACAAGATCCCATCTAGACTGGCGCTTTTCTCCGGGAAAGCCCCAAGCCGGAAAAAAGAGGCAGCCATGTTCATGCAAATGCCGTGGAGGATATTTAAATCCCCCGCGGCATTTGCAATTCCGACTGGTCTCATTAGCATCCCTTTTCCGGAAAAGGGTGCCAATGTAGACACAGCCCTTGGGTATTCTTCTGCTTACTTCAATTCCTCTAATGGTTTTGTTTGGATATGATATTCTGCTACACTGCTTGTCCTAAAATGTTGAACAATATTTGCTACATACAAATATGATATGCAGCAAATATTGGCCAACATTTCCAGGGTGGGTAAAATGACCCTGACATATAGTTTGTATGTTAGTTTAGAAAGCATTTAAAATCCCTTCAGAAGTAATAGGGCTGTTAAAAAAATGTAATAGAGATGATAGGTGCAGGCTGTGGGATGTGAATTACAGAACAATCTGCTTCACATCTATGTGTTTGTGTTTATATAATGAACAATAAAAACATCAATCCTAAATCTATATTTCTTACACAAAGTAAATTATTTACTTTGTTTTTAGAGGAAGCTTACAGAAAAGTCTAAAGGTAAATTATTTTTCCTTACATACTACTCCAATAGGAGATATAAATAATGGGTGCATAAATTGTGAACTCCCCCTTCTGTTCTGAAATGTGATTTGTCCTTTTCAAATGTGTTCATTTTTTTTATTGTATCCTTTGGTATATATGGTTGTGACTATTTTCTTCTACTATTTGATCTGAGGAAGTGGGTCTGGCCCATGAAAGCTCATCATCTAATAAATCATCTTGTTAGTCTTTAAAGTGCTACATAGTCCTGTATTTTGTTTCGTGAGATAATTATTCTTATAAATTATTTCCTCAGCTCCATTCACTACCATGATCTTTTTAATGAGACGCTTTACTGAAATACGTTTCTCGCTGTTAAACTAAGGAGTTGGGGGTTTAGAAGCAATCTGAAATAGGCGCACGAAGGGCTGTTTCTTCTTTATCATAAATGCTATCTGAATTTAGAAAAGTCTCTTTCATTATCATGGGACACCAAGGGAAATATGCTAAGAATTTGTATGGTTTGACTTAGGGTCACTAGTTAAAACTAGATTGGAAACATCCTCTTTCTTTTTAAAGACATTGTTTTGATGCAATAAGGTTGGGAAAAAAAGGTCAGGCCATATCTCATGGATAATCATCATCTTATTAGGAATTTGTCTTTTACAATGCATCAGATTTATATCATCATTACAACTAATGTAATTACTTTATTCATAATTCAGAATATATTTCATTAAAACTAATATAATATTTATTCAAATACTATTAATGATGTATTATGTAAACTGAAAATGTTTTCATTCATTGAATTTCATATTTAGGAAAGTGCTGCACATCTCTGATAATCACATACAAATTACTATAAAGCTTCCTGTTGTTATAAAGGGCTCCTAATGACTCCTTCATTAAGGTTTACATTGTACCCTTAACAGAAAAGTGCTCTGCCCCTTATGTCATAACCTAACTTAACTCCACATACATAAGCAATTTTAACTCGTTCTGCCTGCACTGAAGAAATAGAAGTAGGCGTCCAGAATGCCTCAGGCTGTGTCCAGACTCAGGGGTTTTTTCGGGAAAAGTAGCCTTTTTCCGAAAAAACTTCCCCTGCGTCCAGACTCAAGCCGCATTCTTTCGAAATTAAATCGAAAGAACGCGGCTTTTCTTTCGATGGCGGTAAACCTCATTTCACGAGGAAGAACGCCTTCTTTCGAAAGTTCCTCTTTCGAAAGAAGGCGTTCTTCGATGTAAATAGGGCTTCTTCGAAAGAGAGCATCCAGACTCACTGGATGCTTTCTTTCGAAAAAGCAAGCCACTTTTTCGAAAGTTCAACGTGCAGTCTAGTCGCTCTCTTTCGAAAGAGGCTTGCAGTCTAGACATAGCCTCACTGATTTAGTATTTTGTTCTGCTAAACCAATCCCTACTAGAGATATTAAAATTTGTTTATTACAGTAAACATGTAACCAGTGAAAAATGTAGCAGTTCCACAGTTACTGTGGGTGGGGGGAGGGGAGGCGGCAATTGGCTCTCCAGGAGTTGGTGTATGCGGGGAGCTAGCTTTTAAGCTGGCCTCATGCAAGCACAGGCTCCCCCCTCCACTGCTGCTTCTGAAGGCTGAGGTTGAGGTGAAGGAACTATGTGTAACTATGCACGTTAACTGATGAGCCCAAGCAAACTGGTTAACCGGATAAATGGTTACACTTTCACATCCCTAAACCCTATCTAATACTTCTGGAATGCAATAGTGAAACTACCACACCCATCATACTGTTAACTTTCTTCAGTACATTTTCTATCAATTCAGTCACTGAATGTCCAGGACATCAACAATTAAACCAACATTCACATTCTCACCAGTCTGAACTCGCCTGCCTTTTTATCCACAATACCTCACACTCCACCAAGCGCCTCAGCTGCATAACAAACTCCCTTTCAGTTACATATTCACCAGCCAAAGTGCACACATTCAG
Source organism: Pelodiscus sinensis (assembly GCF_049634645.1). Lineage (NCBI taxonomy): Eukaryota > Metazoa > Chordata > Testudines > Trionychidae > Pelodiscus > Pelodiscus sinensis. Next base: position 15,882,250 of record NC_134720.1, on the reverse strand, counting down.
TTTTTCAAATGTGTTCAAATACACAAGTTTAACCCTAACTTAAGCTACACTCAGCTACCTCTCTAGAGGAAAATGTACGAGTCATTTTTCATTTTTGGAAAAACATGCAGTCAGAATTCAGACTACGCATTTGTGTATGATTATAAGAAACTGGATGTGTGTTATGGTTGGATAGGTGCTGGAATTCAAAGGGAGTTTCTCATGGAGCTGGACAGCATGTATTTGCGGAGCGGTAAGGAATTTGGGTGGAAATATTGCTTAACTAGCAATTTCCTGGATGTTTAATGGTTGTGATTGATGAGGAAGGCATTTGGGAACATTCTTAAATTGAAGTTCATAGTGCTTTGTGCATGGAATAAGCAAGGTGGCTAGCTCTGACACCCCTCCAGAAGTATTAGGTATTGGGATAGTCAACAGCCAACTTCTACTTGTGCAAACTGTTAATCAATGCAAAGTAGCTCAGGGGCAACCGGTGAAGGGTGACAGATGTGTGTGTGGGGGGGAGTGTCACTGGCCTAATGAACCGCCTCCAGCCTCGGGAAGGGATGGGACAATTCTCCTCCAATCTAAGCCCTGCCTCTCTCCCATGGGTGGATGTAGATTTTGCGGGGCCCAGGCCAGCACAATTTCACGGGGGCCCCCCCTTTGACACAGCGCATGCGCAGGGCTTCTTGAGAATCAGGGCCCAGGGAAGCCGCCCCGCTCGCCCTGCCCTATATCCGCCACTGCCCGTGCTCCTCCTCCTCCCCACGCATGCTCCACCTTTGCACCCCTACCCCCTCTTTCCCCAATCAATGTGGTCCAGGGGGACTAATGGGGCTGGAGGTTTGGCAACAGCAGCAGGGGTCCAGCCACCTCACACTCATTGGCCCCAGCTCACTCTGCTCCTGCAGCTGCAGGAAGCTTTGCTTCCTACAGGTGAGGGGGCGGGGGAGGGGGGTCCTACCCCTCCCTCAAGTGATGCAGGACTCTGACCCTGTCACCTGCTGGCCAATACCTTGCCCCACCAATGTGTTGGGGGGGGGGGGCATGTATCCCCTTATGTCCCCTCACACATCACCCCTGAAGTAGCTTATGACCACGGGAAACAGAGCTTCGTGGGAGCAGGACCAGTGAAAACCACCACTTGCTTGGCATTTCACTTTGAATATTGAAAATCCACCTTTTTGTCCCACCACTCCTAAAAGAGTACCATTTTTGCACAGTCACTTCAGTTCTATTTCACACTCCTACATTTCTGTGTATGTAAAAGAAATATTTTAAAATATTTTTTACATAAAAATGCCAGCTTTCCCTCTGGTTGGCAGGGAAGGGAGCCAGAAATATCGTCAGCTTTTTCACTCATAAGATGTGCTTAGATTCTAAAGTGCCAGTAAAATAACACAGACTGAAGAACAGTATATCTTTATCCTTACCAGTATAGTGTGCATTCCAGTGTAAAGCCTGCTGAGACACACCAGCGTGGAAAATACAAATGCTGCCATTAGTCCTAGCACAAATTGATACTGTAGAAAGAAAGGTTTCCGGCATTCAGATTAAGTTCATATATTTTCTATAAATACCTACAATAAATTATCTAATGGACAACACCCACATGGTATTCTAGAATCAGATCTCAAGTTCTAACATTCCTGAGATCTAATGCGTATCAGAGTTTTCCAACCAGGTACTCTCAGGCTGAATATTGGCAGCACTGTGTTTACAATACAAGCTACTTTATTTCCTGCAGGCTGTGGAAGATCTTAAGACTCCCTTTTGGAAGGTAGGTCTAAGGATAGCATAAATGAGCCATGGATGATACGGCATCTGTACATTTGTTTTTGTTTTTTATTTTCTGAACGTACAATGAAAGATCACCACAAACTCTAGTAGTTCTTGCACTAAGTGACTATGCATTAGAAATAAAAAAGTTTTAAAAAATAAGGCACAGGACACTGTTCAAGAGATCAGTGATGTTTGCATAGATTGGGTGAGAGGGAAATGTGATAACCCTAGAGCAGGCATGTCCAAAGTCCGGCCCGCGGGCCAAATGCGGCCCGCGGTCGGATTTAATACGGCCCCCCGCTTCTCCCGGCTCCCCGGTGCTTTTTTTAACTGGCGCGCGCAGCGCGCCGCTTCGGACTGCCGCCGCGGTCCCAAACCCTGCCCCTGCACTCTGCTTTGGGGCTGAGAGTGCGGGGACAGCCCCCGCTTCCTCCCCCTCTCCTGGCTCCCCGGCGCTCCTCTGAACTGGCGCCGCTTCCGGCCGCGCCGCCGCCATCCATGGCGGCCGCTGCGGTCCTAAAGTCTTCCATGTAGGGCACGTCCGCAGCCCCACTCCCGCGCTTGGCTACGGGTTCGCTCTGCCCCCGGGCCGCCGTGAAGCCAGCGTGCCCTGTGCTCTCCGCCCGCCTCTGACCCTGCAGGCCCTCTACCTTGGGGCTGAGAGTGCAGGGACGGACTCCGCAGCTGCTGAGATCAGGGACGGGCTCCGCAGCTGATCAATCTCAGTAACTGTGATTGGCCCTGCGCACTGTCAGCTTCCTGGCGGGCTCAGGCACGTGGAGCTGCGAACATTAGAGACTTCGCCACAAACGGGCTCAGGCATGTGGAGCTTATCATTAGAGACTTCGCCACAAACAGCCACAAAGGCAAGAGAATTCTTGTTGGGCAGTGTATTAGTGCAGTGTATTACTTGGGCAGTGTATTAAACCTCTGGCACTGCGCTCACATGATCCCTTCCCCTTCTGGTCAATTTAAAAAAATGGCGACTGTAAATAAGAGAAGGAAAGTTGACAGTGAGGGCCGCCGCTTCCAGGACAGGTGGAAAGTGGAATATTTCTTCACTGAAATAGAGAATCACTGTGTTTGTCTGATATGCCAAGAGACTGTGGCTGTTTATAAGGAATTTAATGTCAAGAGACACTACCAGTCGAGACATAGCACATACGACAAGCTTACAGGGCACGACCGCAGTGAAAAGTTGAAGCAATTTGAAGCTGTTTTAATGTCACAACAGAAATTTTTCATAAGAGCCCGTGAGTCAAATGAAAATGCCACAAGGGCGAGCTATGAGGTGGCAACGTTAATTGCTAAAAATTGCAAATCTTTTGCTGAGGGTGACTTTATCAAAGAATGCATTATGAAAATGGTTGAGAATATCTGTCCCGAGAAGAAGCAAGAGTTTGCCAACATTTGCCTGGCTCGTAACACTGTAGCACGGAGAATTGAAGAGATTTCATCAGATATTAAGAGACAGTTGACATCCAAAGGAGTGGATTTTGACTTTTTTTCAATAGCCTGTGATGAAAGCACGGACCTATCTGACACAGCCCAGTTGCTGATTTTTATGAGAGGGGTGGACGATGAAATGAATGTGACTGAAGAGCTACTTGACCTCCAGAGCCTCACGGACCAAACAAGAGGAAAAGATTTATTTGTTTCTGTTAGTTCCGCCATAGATGACATGAAACTGCCTTGGAACAAAGTTACTGGGATTATTACTGATGGGGCACCTGCCATGGTTGGTGAACAAAGTGGATTATCAACCCTAATCTGTAACAAGGTGATCGAAGAAGGAGGCAAAGCTATTAAACTCCATTGTATCATTCATCAACAAGTTCTCTGTGCTAAACATCTCAAATATGATCATGTTATGAAACCGGTGCTAAAGACTATTAATTTTATTCGCTCTAAAGCCCTGTGCCACCGCCAGTTTAAACAGTTTCTACTGGACATCCAGGCTGAATACGAAGATGTTTTATATCACAACGATGTAAGATGGCTCAGTCGGGGGTCTGCACTGCAGCGTTTCTACTCTCTCAGAAAGGAAATCGGAGAATTCTTGGAAACAAAGGGACAACCAATGCGAGAACTATCTGATCCTATTTGGCTGGCTGATTTGGGGTTTCTAGTTGACATAAAGCATCTGAATGTACTGAACACGAGTCTTCAGGGGAAAGATGCAGCGGTGAACCAGCTTTATTCACACCTCAAAGCCTTTGGGACAAAGCTGCAACTTTTCATAAGGCAGTTGTCACAAACACAGCCCAATACCATACATTTTTCAGCGTTGCAGGAAATAATGAACAGTTTTCCACAGGACAATATCAGTGCGCAAACGAGCAGGTATGCAGCAGACATTGCATCTCTGGCTGGGGAGTTTAAACGGCGCTTTCAGGACTTTGCAGCTATTGAAAAGGAGATCAGCCTTTTCTCCTCTCCATTCTCTGTTGACCCCGAGGATGCTCCAGATCAGCTGCAGCTCGAGCTCATTGAGCTGCATTGTGACAGCGAGTTACGCAGTTGTCACCAACAGCTCTCTCTTGTGAACTTTTACCGCCAACTGGATAAGAGCCGGTTTCAAGAGATTCGAACATTGGCTAAGAAAATGCTGAGCTTGTTTGGCTCAACATATATGTGTGAGAAGACATTCTCTGCTATGAACTTTAACAAGAACCGCGTGAGGACAAGACTAAGTGACTCTCACCTGCGTGACATTTTGCGCATCAAAACCACTGCCTTTGAACCAGACCTAGCCTATGTGCTGCAGTCCAGATCTCAGTTTCACCCTTCACATTAGTGTAGGCAAGTTTTTTTTTCAATTGAGATGAATACATTGTAAAATCTCAGTTAATGTCAGTTGGTCTAAATCAGTTATAAATATATTTGGACACAACATGTATAGTTGGTGTTATGTCGTTTGCCGTTTGCAATAAACTTTGCATAAAATAGTTAATTTGCATTTAATTTTAATGGTTCAAAGAATGTCAGGCAAAATGGTCGGCCCTCACGCATGTTCACTTCATCAAATCTGGCCCTCTTTGAAAAAAGTTTGGACACCCCTGCCCTAGAGTATGACACATGGTGTGATCAATAGTTCTCAGGTGGGGGGAGGGGATCAATGGCTAGTCTAAAACTGTAATCCAGTCTGAGTGCTTTAACTGTAAAACCAAACATCATCTAGGGCTTATATAAGGGTTATTTGCTTTATTCTTGCTCAAAATGGCCTTTTCAGCATAGAATCAGCTATTTTAAATAACTTGGTAAAGAATTTTTTGATTATAGAAAGAGAGAAATGCTTGGTAGAGAACTAGGTTAATGTATTAGCCTTTCACCCCTTCATTCAACTCCTGGATTAGATCATCCATGAAAATGAGTCTGATGGCCTCATTTTAGCTCCTAGAGGAGGTTTGTGTCTGCATAACAAAAATCATCTGACTGGCACAAGTGACTCAAGAGAGTCCCACAACTGGATGGATGGGATGGGAAGAGGGTTGGTTAGATCAGAAGTGATTTTGAAGAGCTGCATGTTTACATATGTGGCCTTAACACTCACTGTAGTATCCAAGACCCTCCTGTGGAAAGCATGACCTATGACTACACATACTCATCTGATTTCCTCTAATGCTCTTTTCCCCTCCTTTTCCTGTGCCTCGGATTTACCTCTTAAATAGAATATTCCCAATTTATTCCCTTCTCCTCATGCAATTTCAGGGCTGGTACAGAAAAGTGATCAATTGAAGTTCTAGATCAGTGGTTTTCAAAGTACATGTCATGACCTGGGTCATGGAATGTCAGGCACTGAGTCACCTTGCTGTAGAAGCAGCAGGCACTAGGCCGGGGAGGAGGGTGTCATGGGGCTCTACATCACGGTGGGGAGGGGGGGGGAGGGCAATAATTTATAGGGTGCAGTATTAGTGCACAAATTCACATGAGTGAAAAAAGTACTTGTAATGAATAAGCTAATATGGATGTGTACTGCCATCTGGCAGAGTCAGGATTGTCTAACTGGTTGCCGTGGCCCTTTATTGCTAACAGTTTAATAAGTTTTCAGTTAGCTCAAGTAGAAGGGTCTAGTAGCAGTAAGGCCAGAGGTTTAGGCATGCTGTCATTATGAAGTCCAGGTAGCCATGTTACATAGAACTTCACATTTGCTACTATACTAAGTGAGCCTAAGCTTCCAACAGTTTTGTTATTTTTAAAGGATCAGTACCACATGGATGGCTTTTCTGAGGGACTGACCTCACAACTCCCTATTATGGATGGAATCTGCAGGTGTTCTGCAGCTTTGCCAATTTGGTCACTATATTAAGATTATGTCCTCAGTGGAGCAAGAAGAAAGACATGCTTATGCCTCATGCTCACATTGATCATACACCCTCACTAAGCATTATTCAAGCAAGTTTCCTGAGTGCTTGTCAATATTTTAAAAGTACACAGTAACAAAGAGAGAAAAATCTACACACAGTCTCACTCTCCAAATGAGTCTTTTTGATAAGATTCTCTGAGTAACCCACAACAATAGTATCTGTGCAGTGAACTGGACAGTGATATTTGCCTGTCAGGCTTTGGTAATATTTTCCAATAACAGTGATTAAAACAGTCTATACACTATTAATCTGAAAAGTGCAACACGACCATTAAGAGATTACATTTTTAGAGAAATTTCACAAAAATATTTCTGTGCAACTGAAATTCTCATTGTCACTGGCAATACAGAGCTCCCCTTTGCAGTTCCTCCCATGCAATGTTGAACATTCTTAACCCACTGAGTGCTTACACTACAGTTGCTCCTGAGTAACTATGTCAGTGTAACTGTACAATACAAGACGTATTTCATACCATGACTGTTGTGAAGAGTTCTTTCTGAGCCTTGCAGTTTGAGTGGCCAATACTTAGTGAGAAAACAGAAAATTTCCCTGAAGCGTCACACAGTATTACAACTCAGCAATGACAGAGCTAGCGCCATCCCTGTTGAGTTGGGAAAACTTCCACAACTGTTCCTGTCATACCTAGTATTAACCTATTGCAACAATGGAAGGTAGGCATGAGTGAGCATGGCAGTATTGGTGGGCAAAAGCACTGAACCTTTTCATGCTCACTGAAGTTCAGTGGGATCAGACATGTGCTTGTTCCTCCCTACCTCGTTTTGGTTGACTGCTGAAATACACAATGTGAAGGAAATGGACGTTGCTGCCATGGCATGGGTGGATGGCATTCCATATTCTGCTCTCATTTCCAGCTTCACAACCGGAGGTGAATGAGGACGAGGCCACTTCAGGATGTCCTTAGTGACTTGACCTATGTACATCACAATCTGGGGGAAAATAGAGCATACAATTAGCTAGACCTGCTAAGGTGAGGGAATTCTCACTGCACTCACCAAAAGGCCTAATTTCAGTCTCAGCTAAATGGGTGACTTTGCAGCATATTGTGTAAAATCCACTAGTCTGAGATCAGACTGTATCCCCTGAATAACTACACAGAACTCCTTTATATTGGCAAGTGAGAAGGGCAGCAGTTTCACTGCACAGTGTAGTCACTCCATCAGATATGGGACCAGAAGGAGGTTACTCAGAAGAGGAAGAGGTACAACATGGATAAGCTGGGCACAGTATGAGACAAGTGGTTCACACCCTCCAGTGTCATCTGTTTTCTCACCACTAACATATTAAACATTTATTTTAAATGTAAAGGTTTTTCCTCCTCCATTCATAACAACACGACTCTGAAGAAACAGGCAGATTAGACACTTGGCTTATTACTTATTTTTAAGGGCCATAAAATTATCACATTTCATCTTTGAAATGTACATTTAAAAATTACCAGTTCTCTGCAAGGGGTAATTCCACCCTGATGTCTGGTCTTTGTCTATTGTTAGCCTTGCACCATGCCAACAAAACACCATCTAGAGGCACTCACAGATATATTGTGTTGACATCCTTGGGTGGGCACAGTGGAGAAAGCAGGACAGGCAGGACTATATTTACAAAGTTTCTCTTCCTGCCATACTTCCTGGTAACACTTCCACTGTTTGGACAATTCCAATTAACTGAGTCACTTGGTAATATCAGAAACAGTTTGGTAAGGAATCTATTCATATGCTATGAACCATCAAAGCACGCGTGTTGTTTTATTACTCAAAGGGAAGAAAAAAGTTATTCTCTCTAGCAGTTATTGCTTATGAGCAGAGAGAGACTAAGGGTACGGCTAGACTACACTGGTTTTTTTTTCCCGGAAAAAGCTATGCAAAATGCGCTCCACATTTCGCATAGCTTTTTCCAATTCTTTTTGTTGGAAGAGTCTTTTCTGTCATTTGGCCTGTCTAGACTGGGCCAAATGTCAGAAAAAAACCCTCTTTCGGAAGCCCCCTCATTCCTTGTGAAACGAGGAATACAGGGGCTTCTGAAAGAGTGCATTTGCTCTTCTGCAAAAAAAAGCAGAAGAGCAAATGTGTTCCCCGGATGCAGAACAGTTCTTCCGGGATACCTCTGGTATCCCAGAAAAACTGTGAAGTCTAGCCATAGCCTAAAAGAAAAGACATCATTGCTGCCAATGAAATCCCCCAGCATACCAGATGAATGATACTGTGATCAGAATGTAAGATAACACAGTAGAAGATAAACAGAGTCCAACTTTGGGCTTCAGCTCAGTCCAGGGTCCTGGTTATGGTGTGTGCTTTTCCCAAAAACAGGGATATAAACAGACACTCTTAAAGCCACCTAAGCATCTGTGAAAGAGGGAGAAGCTAAAGAGAAGACAATCCTCTTTGAATTAAGGATCAGATAGTGCCTCAGCATCCTGTCCCAGTTAAAGAGTTGGAAACCTGAAGGCCCTGTCCTCTCTGTGCCTCTATGACATTACTATAAAAAACATTGCTTTTGAAACAAGAGTGCTTAGAATGCTGCTATGTATTTTGCTGCCAGGCAAATGGCAAACAAGCTTTCTTTAATCTTTTCACCATGAGGATGGTGTAGTGAGAGAGATGCAAAGTATAAGTCTCATAAAACAAAATAAAAACTCTACATAAAAATTAGATTCAGTTGTGTCTTTCTATCATGGAAACTATTCAATTATTGTATAAGAAGGTTCTTTGTTCTGCCACTAATGCTGTGGCAATGAGACGTTTTCTTAAAAGCATTATTTTTAAAACGGATCTTGGTCATGAAACATTTATAATAGCACTAACATTGTTTTTATTTCATTTTCTATTTCTAAAGTGATTTGTCCTTATAAGGATAAGTCTTGAGACTCAGAAACCTACACTCAATCTACTTTTGAAAACAAAATCTGGCCTATCCAAGGTAGCTATGAGAGCAGCTCAAAATGCTACAACCTAATACCCCCTCAACTTTGGGGAAATAAAATAGAGATCCCATCTTTACCAGAGGGGACAGACCCTAGTAAAAATGATCCCCTTGAGGTTTTATATCATTTAACCCCTTTGTTGTCTCATGAATGTACATATATTGCCAATATAATACCGTAAGTGTGACCCTGTCGATCTTTTCCATTTCACAGTGGCATTCTGGGAGCAGGTTTTAAAGGACAGTGCACCAGACTATTCACAGAAAACAGTGGGTCAAAGGAAAAATATTTTTCTGTAGTTTATTCTGTGTCATTTCCAGACAGAGGCACATTCCATGAGCTGATTAAATTCCAGAACTAAAAGCCAAATTCTCTAATGGATCGGGAAATGTATTCCGCTATTATTATGAAGCCCTTATTTTTGGCATTAGCCTAGTAGAGGGCTACTCAACATGTGGCCCAAGGGCCACATGCAGCCCACAGGCCAAATGCAGCCCGCAGCCTGTCTTTTTGCGGCCCGTGGTGCGGTTTGGGTTTACGCGAGGCTCAAGATGTGGCCCGCGGGCGGGAGCCAAAATAAAGAAGTAGTAAATATAATGGTCTTCTGTTGATATGCATTTTATTAGTTACATTCCTGGACTGTCATTGCTCATTAAAAGTGCTGTCATATGGATGGAAAGCGGGTAAATATTGCATTTTATTAATATCAGCAGAACTGACTTAAAAGGGGCCTGTGTGTTGCGTAGTCTTGCCTTAACCTGTGTATTCATGCCTGTTAGTGTGAAATAAGCTATTTGCATACATTTGACTTAAGTTGTGGTCCTTGGCATGTGCTGTGAGTATCATTGTGGCTCTTAGGGCTTCTAAAGTTGAGTAGCCCTGGCCTAGAGGTAAGGCAGGGCAAGCCATGCTGGATTATTATTTACATGAAAGCAGAGGCTGGAAATCCCATGCAAATGCAATATAATGAAGGAAAGTAATTCAGTTTCTTCTCTATTTTTTTTAAATGGTAGTGAAGACCAGAAAACATGTCATTCTTAAAATTTAAAAGCACATGTTACTATGACTATAAAGCAAGGGAAGGCAACACACTGACCCTTTGGGCTTGTGCCTAGTCATCGACGTGCCTGTACTTCCTAGAACAGTGTGATGAGGACAGCACTGAATTGAGGGCAAAGATACTGCAAGTTTCCTGTCATCCAAGCTTTATTTAGGAAGGTCGAGGGTAGTGTTGGTAAGTCAAGATGGTAGGCATCCCTTAGAGATTTTGTTCTCTCCAATGCAATTCAATTTTTCTCCTTCCATATTTACCGTAGTGAACAGGGAGATGGTCTTAAAAAGCCAAGCAAATGCCCCGGCTGTTGTGAGTTCTGAGACTGTGTGCGCTCAGACTTCTGCCTCGACTTTTTTTTAAACTTCCTTCGGGGTTATGCAGCTAGAAAAACTTGGAATATTTGGCACCATTTAACACACATGCAATGCACAACAGTGGTAAAACATAGACCAGTCAGGCCAAATCAGTATGCTTCTCAAAGAAGGTGTCAGGAAGACAAGATCCCTCACCAAAGGCTCTTACGTAAATTAAGTTGACATGGGATAAGGGGGAAGACCCTTTCATGGATTGAGAACTGGTTAAAAGACAGGAAACAAAGGGTAGGAATAAATGGTAAATTTTCAGAATGGAGAGAGGTAACTAGTGGTGTTCCCCAAGGGCGAGTCCTAGGACCAATTCTTTTCAACTTATTCATAAATGAACTGGAGAAAGGGTAAACAGTGAGGTGGCAAAGTTTGCAGACTATACTAAACTGCTCACGATAAAAATTTAAGACCAAAGCAGACTGAAGAACTTCAAAAAAGTCTCACAAAACTAAGTGATTGGGCAACAAAATGGCAAATGAAATTTAATGTGGACAAATGAAAGCAATGCACATTGGAAAAAATAACCCCAACTATACAGACAATATGATGGGGGCTAATTTAATTACAACTAATCAGGAAACAGATCTTGGAGTCATCATGGATAGTTCTCTGAAGATGTCCACGCAGTGTGCAGTGGCGGTAAAAAAAGCAAAGAGGATGTTAGGAATCATTAAAAAAGGGATAGAGAATAAGATGGAGAATATCTTACTGTCCTTACATAAAGAGAAATAGATCAATTCATGGAGGTTAAGTCCATTAATGGCTATTAGCCAGGATGGGTAAGGAATGGTGTCCCTACCCTCTGTTTGTCAGAGGATGGAGATGGATGGCAGGAGAGAGATCACTTGATCATTACCTGTTCGATTCACTCCCTCTGGGACACCTGGCATTGGCCACTGTCGGCAGACAGGATACTGGGCTGGATGGACCTTTGGTCTGACCCAGTATGGCCATTCTTATGTTCTTAAGATACTCAGTTGCTGGTTGCCAGACTGTACATGTATATTCTTCTCTTAATTCCCTTCCTTATGACATGTCACCTCATATTGATACCTGGACACCACAATGAGATCACAATAAATGCACAGAAAAAAAATACTGCACATACATCTGGATTCTCAGAATCTAATAAACCATCTTGTTAGTCTTTAAAGTGCTACATAGTCCTGTATTTTGTCTCTGATATTATGTTACTCTACAGAAAGGGACTTTCCTTTTCTGTGATGTAAGACTTCTGTTTCCACAGCCTGCAAGCATGCTACCAGATAGCATTGCAAGATCTTCAATTTACTATTCACCATTACCTTTTAAGGTTGGTTTATTGGTTTGTTTTTGTATTAGGCTTTGCACCTATCTTCTGCATACTGGATATAGTCTCTGTATTTCTGAGTAGTTTCTCTCAGGTGCATTTGCATCTATTTCTCCAGGTTAAATCTCTTTTTGTTATTTCCTGCACTTATTACATGGTCTCTGTCCCCCTTGGATTAATTCTATAGCTGCTCTGGAAAGAGAGATGAAGGGGGCCCTCAAATCTCTTTACAACATAACTGATAAAGAACCTTTCTGTGCAAAGCTCCAATCAGTGAAGGCTGGGGTAACTGGAGGGGAAGAAAAAGTGCTGGAGGAATGGGAGTGGTAGTACCAAGATAAAAGATCTACACAGCAGGACACTTCAATTTCAGCCCTTTACTTCAAACATTTATTTGCAAAGAACCTTAGATGGCTGTGGAACAAGTTTACACAGCTAGAAATGGCCACAACCTTCGAACAAGTTATTTTGGGAGTTAGGTTACAAGGTGACGATCATAAGAAAATGTAATGAGTCTTTTTGCGATTGGCTGACGCACATCTAGAGCAGGCTGGAAATTGGCATTTTTGTAGAGGCTTGACAGGTGTGGTCCCTTTTCATACTTTCAGAGGCATCTCAAACTTGACACAAGGACAATACTTGGACAGCTCTCACAGAACTGTAGATCAGATTCCGTTCTTGATTACACTGCCCTGTGTCAGTGAAAGAACTTGGCCAAGAGACAGTGAAGCCTGAAAAATACTCTACAGTAATGACCAGCAAATATAGATGAATGTAGCAAAATAGATACATACGATTGGTTTTACAATTAAAAAGCATACACCAGAAGAGTAAGCTTTTTATGCACTCTCTCACGGCCTTCCCTGTGGTTTTTCGATGTATCTCCCAGTTGTTTTCACAAGAGTATAGAAAGAATTAGGATGTTGGTGGGGCTGACTAAAACATTCTGATTGTTCCTGATCTTGCCTATAGAAAAGTTTTGCCAGTCTCACAAGAATCTTCAGAATTTCTGGAAGTAAAATCCATTCTAGCAGATCCCACGTGCCTGCAAAACTTTCCATCCAAAAATCTCGCCTGGAAAATCTGCCGAAAGGCCCACACCTGAAAGTTTAGAAAAGAAAAAGACGCAGACTTTGAAAAATTGGATGAGAAGACAGAATTTGTCATCGTACAAATATACAGGAAAAAAATTAGTCAGAGCTTCTCAGAAAGAAACCTTTGCCCAAGCAAAGTATCATTTCCCTACTTTAGTGCTCAATTTTGTTTCTTTCCTGTGTGGCTAGCATTCAACACCTAGCTAGGGAATTATGTTTTTGGCTTTAACTGCTTTGCTTCTAACTTTATTTCTAGGACACAGTCTGTTTTGTTCAATTTCTGAGTGATGCTGATCAATTATTTTTTTTAAGGCAGTTCTAGTGGAAAACAACATACAGGCGATTTCAACATAAATAATTTTAATTTGCACATTAATAAATGCATTTAGTTTGTTTTGGCATGTGGAATTTGTCTGAACCTAAAGACTCCTCTTTTCCATTACTGAAGAAAGGAAATCAAGAAACATAATGGATTGTGCAAGACATAATTAACTTGGGGAGACAGTTACAAAGCAATGCATGGGGATTTAGGTTGAATGATTCATGAAATGTGGTGGGAGAAGCATGGCTAATTCCCTTTACGTTGTTTTGAAAACTTAAGGAAGTGTGTCTAAATAAAAGGCACCTCACAGGATCCAACTTTCAGCATGGTGTTTTTAACTCTTTCATGGCTGAATTATTTGCAAGCAACTTCATAAGGGAAAATGGGACTGCTGGGATTAGTAGGGAAACAATAGAGATTGGATGTTAGCCGGAGGAGGTATGAGAAGCAGGAAGAACTCTGAGATCTCTGGGAAGTAATGGATGTCCAAGATCCCAGTGGAAGGGCTAAGGCTGGGCTAGGTGGATATTCAGAGGATGAGGAGAGTTGAGTGACCTAAGACAGGCTTCTCTCTCCTTCTCTCCTCCCCCCCGCTCTTTATATAGTAAGGCGCACACAGTGCCACTTCTCTGCAGTGTCCTTAATCACCTCCCGGCAGGGATATCATAGAGCCTCATTAATGCTTGTCATCATGCACTTAAAAGGAAAGATGAGCTTGAGACTGAGGTGCTGGACTGAGACTCAGGAGACTGGAGTTCATTTCCCCTTTCGCCACAGATTCCCAGCATGACCTCAAACAAGTCCCTTAATCTCCACCTGCCTCCGTTCCTGAGGGTATATCTACACTACAGCCATTAGTTCGAATTAACTTTAATAGGGGCTACACATACAAACCACTAGTTCAAATTTAAATCAAACTAGCAAAGTGCTTAATTCGAACTAGGTAAACCTCATTTTACGAGGAGTAACGCCTAGTTCGAATTAAGGGCTGTGTAGCCACTTGATTTGAACTAGTTGGAGGCTAGCCCTTCCGAGGTTGCCCTGGTGGCCACTCTGAGCCAAACCAGGGAAATTCTTCTGCCCCCCCCCCCCTCCCGGCCCCGGAGCCCTTAAAGGGGCACGGTCTGGCTACAGTGCTTGTGCCAGTTGCAAGCCTGCCAGCACCCAGCCAGCAGACCCTGCACCTGGCGAGGCATGAGCCAGCCACCAGCTGCCACCCAGCTCTCCGCCTCTTCCCAGGACCAGGCTGGCAGCTCCCAGGAGCCTTCCCGGAGCTGCAAGAGGCGGGCGCCCGCCTGGTCTAGTGCGGAGATCGTGGACCTCACCGAGGTTTGTGGGGAGGCCTCCAACTTCCATAATCTCCACACTAGGCACAGGAAAGCGGCCGTGTAGGGCAGGAGAGCTGCCAGCCTGGCCACCAAAGGCCACATGCGAACCCAGGAGCAGGTTTGCGTGAAAATCAAGTTGGTCCAGTGAGACCCCCGACCCTGAGCTTAGAACATAAGAATGGTCGTACTGGGTCAGACCAAAGGTCCATCTAGCCCAGTAGCCTGTCTGCCGACAGCGGCCAGCACCAGGTACCCTGGAGGGGATGGACCGAAGACAATGACCAAGCAATTTGTCTCATGTCAGCCATCTCCAGCCTTCCACAAACAGAGGCCAGGGACACCATTCCTACCCCCTGCCTAATAGCACGCCATGGACCCAACCTCTATGAATTTATCTAACTTCTCTTTAAACTCTGTTACAGTTCTAGCCTTCACAGCCTCCTGTGGCAAGGAGTTCCACAGGTTGACTATGCACTGTGTGAAGAACTTTTATTAGTTTTAAGCCTGCTACCCATTAATTTCATTTGGTGTCCTCTAATCCTTTTATTATGGGAACTAATGAAGAACTTTTCTTTATTCACCCTCTCCACACCACTCATGCTTTTATAGACCTCTATCCTATCCCCCCTCAGTCTCCTCTTTTCTAAGCTGAAAAGTCCCAGTCTCTTTAGCCTCTCTTCATATGGGACCTGTTCCAAACCCCTAATCATTTTAGTTGCCCTTTTCTGAACCCTTTCCAAGGCCAAAATATCTTTTTTGAGGTGAGGAGACCACATCTGTACACAGTACTGAATATATGGCGTACCATAGTTTTATAATTCCCCTCCTTCTTCCCCTGGCTCCCCCCTTCCAGCTCCCTCCTCCCTGGTTTCCCCCTCCCCTCTCCCACCCTCTCTCTTCCCCTCTCCCACCTCCTTTTCCCAGTCTCCCCAGAGGTTAATCTCCCTCCCCCCATTTTGTTAAATAAAGAGAGTTTCTATTTTTGAACAGTGTCCTTTGTTTTTTACATTAGGAAGGGGGGCTAGGGAGGGGTAAGTGGAAGGAGGTGAGGGAGGAATGGGGCACGAGCCCCCGATGGGGAGGACTGGGGTGGCTCTGCAGGCTCCTTGCGGTGGAAGCTCTCCTGCAGGGCCTCCTGGATCCTGACAGCCTCCCGATTGACCCCTCCGGATGGCAGCCTGCGGCAAGTGCAGCCGGGCTGATGGCCAAGTGCTGTGATGTGCCCAGTGTGGGCACTCCAAGACAGGACTGCTTTGCTGTCCCTCATTGAGTTAGACAAGCAAGCGGGGAACCCTGAGAACTGTCTGTCCGGGGTGGCAGTCGGGTCCTTTTAAGCACAGCCCTCGGCTAGACTGAGGCAGCAGCTCCAGACTCCAAGTTCTAACCTGATCCCCTGCCGGCACTGGTTCCGGCCAGCCTTAACTTCGGTTCAGGGTCCACTCAATGTGGACATGCTATTTTGAATTAGCAAAACCCTAATTCGAATTAGTTTTTAGGTCTAAATGCACTAATTCGAATTAGCTTATTTTGAATTAACTAATTTGAATTAAGTTAGTTCAAATTAGTTCTGTAGTGTAGACATACCCTTATTCTTTTCTGGCGGAGCTTAGATTTTGCATATCTCGAAAATAGGACCAAGTCTTACTATGTCATGTACAGTGAGTAGTACAAGGTCACAACTACTTCTCCTCAAATTCCTACCCTGTCTTCCCCCAAATGCATAGGTTCAGGATGGTAAAGGGCTGGATTGAAGAACAGTATGCTGAAATTACAGCCAAAGAAAGTAGATGGTCTAGCACAATTTGCAGGATAATTATATGTGGCTTGTTCCACAGTCAAAGCCCAAGTGGATCACAACAGTATCCTAGTTCCAGGGGCAGCGTGACTAGAGAGATACTTTACACAGCAGGTGAAATGGCTGATGGTCTGGTATAGCTTTTCACCAAAGCCTGAAATTTAGCTTATGACTCTCATATTTGACAAGATGCCCTTCTACAGCTGCAGTATGATTGAGGTTTATGCTATTAGTACTGCATTTGAACACACTGCTGAGAAAGGGGCTTGCTGAGGGTTACAGAAAAGAGGGGGTTGTTCTCCCTTTCTTCTCCCCACCCTGTCTCACGCAAGTCAAAGTTTTTCATATCCTAATGTGAAAAGGAGAGCTCTACTCTCTCCATGTTGCGATGCAGGTATAAGGAAACTGAGCATGTGCACCCACACTCACACACACCCCTTCTCCAGACTCAGAACTACAAATGTTTTAGGTCTGCACTTTTTTTAAAATGAAAGTTGCTTGATCTGGGTGCAAAAAGTATGAAAAATTCCTTAGGTGAAAGTTGGTTCCATTCGTTTCCATTCTATACAGGCAGTCCCCGGGTTACGTACAAGATAGGGACTGTAGGTTTGTTCTTAAGTTGAATCTGTAGGTAAGTCGGAACTGGCATCCAGATTCAGCCACTGCTGAAACTGATCAGTTTCAACAGCGGCTGAATCTGATCAGTTTCAACAGTGGCTGAATCTGGATGCCAGTTCTGACTTACATACAGGTTCAACTTAAGAACCCCAGGCGTCCCCAAGTCAGCTGCTGCTGAAACTGATCAGCAGCTGATTCCAGGAAGCCGGGAGCAGAGCAACTCTGCCTCAGGCTTACTGTAGTCAGCCGCTGGTCAGTTTCAGCAGCAGCTGACTTGGGGACACATGGGGCAGAGCAGCTGGGGTGCTGCTGGGTTGCTCCAGTAGCGCCGCTCCTCGGCACTACTGGAGCAACCCAGCAGCACCCCAGCTACTCTGCCCCAGGCGTCCTGATTCAGCCACTGCTTTTTACCTACCCCCCCAGCAGACCAGGGAGACGCGGAGCAAAGCTGCAGAGGACGCCCGCAGCGGGACAGTCCAGGCATCCTCCGAGGCTTTGCTCCCCGTCTCCCTGGTCTGCTGGTCAGAGTTATCAAGTTATCAAGGCTTATCTCCATTTTTATATATGTACGTTACACAAAAAGGCATGTACTTCAAATTTCTGCATGTTTTCTACACTATGTTAGATATGCAGACTAATGAAAATCCTGCCTTGAGATCGCCCAGCCAGCTCCCTCGCTTTAGAGGAGCAGGAACTTTGAGAGGGAAGACAGAACGGGCCCTTTGTGTGTTGTCAGAAAAGAGGCCTGAAGAAGGTTGAGGGATCCATTACTATGCAGAACCACACATCAGAGCTACCTTTTAAAGGGGGAACCTAGTAGCAGACAGAGCTATTGCAGCACCTTAATTGCTACAGCAGATCTGTGGCGTCTCCACCAATTGAAAGGAAGAGGGTGCCTCCCACCCATAGGCGCCAGACCTCTCCAGTGTGCAGCTGGCTCTTGACCTTTATGCAAAAATAGTTTTTCCCACTTTCTACAAAGAAAAGAATGAGAGCACACACACATTTCCCCATCATTATTTACCTGTAGGGCTTCTTTCCAACATCTGTCAATGTGGATTGATATTTCAGTCCTGCTTTATATAACTGTCACATTACCAAATTGGAGGGAAGCAGCCAGATCACTGCTGCACCCCTAGGTGGGGGTGTTGGCCCCAGAAATTGGTATAAAAGGGAGCCATGTGGGGTATTGAATGGGAGCTTGTTGTTTGCTGATCCTGTGTACACTATTTATGTGAGTGTATAATGTCTGTGTGAGTAGATAGGAATCTGTAATCTGTGTGGAAGCTGAATATTTCTCTGAATGTGGTTAAGCATTGCTATGGACAGGCTGAGTAGTGAAGCCCTGTGGAACAATGGCACTTGATGGCCCAAGGACACACCTAAAGCAGGAGGGCGGAGACCCAAGAGCTGCCAGCAGAGAGAGGCTGAGGACCAGGTGACCGGCTGAGACCAGAAGAGGCTAGGAAGGGGGTATAAAGAGGCCATGTGGTCGATGCCATTTTGTTCTCAGCTCAGCACTTCATCCCAGAGGCAGCACTGCAGGGATCGAAGAGCCCAGAAGACCTGTGAACCCATCCTGATGATACTTTAATAACCTTACTCTCAGGCTTTTCTTTCTTGTAATAATAAACCTTTAGATATAGATTCTAAAGGATTGGCCCAGCGTGATTTGTGGGTAAGATCCAAAGGGTAAATTGACCAGGGATCTGTGGCTGGTTTCTTGGAACCGGACAGAACTTTTCTGGGTAGGTAGGATTGGGTGCTAGGACCCCCCCCCCCCACCTGTGTATGAGGTCCGGGGCCATCTGGGGCATGGTTATTGCTGGGGTGTTGGAGGGGTTTTGCTCGTGAGGCTTCAGGCAGGCTGCTGAAGTGCTCTGTGGGACTGGTTTGTGGCCTGTTTGGAGAGGTCACCAGTCTGGGGGCTGTAAGGAGCCCCGGATTTGAGCAATTCGCCCTGAGCGGGCGCCCTCAGCTGTGCCCAGACACGGCCCGGTCCGTCACAGTAACCAAAACCAGGGTTCTCGTATCTTTTAAGTTCATACCCAACTAAATCATCCAGCATTTTAAATAATTTTCTCTGCCTTACCATATCAATCATTCCTTTAACAACCCTTCCTCTGCAGGATGCATGCAAATTGTATTGACACATATGACATGCATGTAAATACCTCAATGAGCATGAAGTGCTTTGAGATCTACTATTTTGAAAAAAAAAAGCTGTATTACGTATTACATACACACAATCCTGCACATATAGACAAACAGTGTGTGCGCATATACGTGTGTGCATGCGCGCACACACACACACACACACACACACACACACACAGATACATGGTGAGGGAATAGTTAAGGAGTCTAAATTCTCATCCCTCGTATTGCAATAGCGGTTCCATAGAGTCTACACAAAAGCCCCACTTGAGTAACTATTGAAGAAAAAAAGACCTAGAATGCCATAGAGCTAATTTGTCTAGACAGCCATTCAGTACTTTAATGTAACAAGTAAAACTACTTGTGCATCAGTTTCTTCTGTTCGAAAGAATATGTAATTTCCTATCACAGCACTGTCAGGTTTCTGAAGCTGGTTGTTATATTTGCGATCTCTGGAGCAACTACATCTAATCCTAATCATTCTGTGTGTAGGCCATTATGATAATATAAAAACAGCAACCTACTGCTTTTAATAGAGGTTTCCAAGAAAATCGACAGAGATTCAGTATGTGAGCTAGAAAGGCCCATTATTCCTCCTATGTCTAAAGACTTGGCAGAGCACTTTGATCAGTTCCTTTCTATTTTTATACTCGGAAATATTCTTTCACTGCCTAACAAAGGAGCTAGAATACATCCATTATATCGTATTTATTTTCAGCTTTCTATTTTGAGTTCTTATTATCTGATCTATTGATCCATTAATGAAAGTCAAGACAATATACATGGGGTCAATGGCATTTGTGAATTTTTCCTTGAGGCTTCTACTTTGGCTGCCTCACTTT
This sequence comes from Pelodiscus sinensis, assembly GCF_049634645.1. Classification (NCBI taxonomy): domain Eukaryota; kingdom Metazoa; phylum Chordata; order Testudines; family Trionychidae; genus Pelodiscus; species Pelodiscus sinensis. The sequence continues at coordinate 15,862,297 of NC_134720.1, read as the reverse complement.
GAACCAGTGGGTTTTGCTTTTTCACTAAAGCATTTATGTGGACTGGCACCAGAAATCCTACAGATGCACTTTCGTTCTTACATTAAGACACTGTTATTAGCAATTAGGCAGCTGTTGCTTTAACATGACTTTTGTATCTGGACAGAAGTGACAGAGCATCAAACACAGTGGAGAGTGAAAACATAAGGACTGGCATAATTTGGAATTGGCATTTGGTGCAGATTAGCTGGTTGGGAGAGGGAACGATGGTAGAAAAATAAATATTGCTTGCAAGGGAATTGTCTATCAGACATACACAATGCAGGTCTGACTCTCGGTCAGGGGTCTCAAACTCAATTTACCTTAGGGCCAGTTCCAATCCTCAAATCCTCCAATTGGATACTCCCCTCTGGCAGAACTCTGGGGAAGGAGGAGGTCTGTGTATGTTCCCCTCCCTGTGCATCTCTTAGCCCCCCTGCTGGTCCGTACACACACACACCCTGCAATGTTCCCCTGCCCCACCTGCTGCCCCTGGGGCGATTTAAAACCTGCCAGGGGCCCCCACTGCCATCACCGGCACTGCAGCAGAGCTAAAGTGGCTTCCTGCTGCTAGCACCACACCACTGCCTGGGGTCCCTGTGGGCCGGGGAGGTGGGTGCAGAGTCGTCCCGTCCATAGGAGTAAGCTGTGAAACTATTAGCTCATTTTGTGAAACTGGCTAAATGCCAACTCTCCTGATTTGATCACAAACCTCCTGATAATTGGGGCTATTTTTTTTTTCCTGGGAAACCCCAGCTACTTTAAGACAGATCTGGGAACTTCACTATCGAATGCCTCATGCAGCATAATCAACTGTAATAGTTCCGATTTAGTAGATTATGCTTGTTTGTTGGCGCCTGGCAATCCCACCCCTTTTCTTAAGGAATACACTTTGTGGAGAAAAAAAACTAGAAAACGTGCCCTGAGTCCAGCCAAAGACCTCAAACATCAGATGCCAAATAAAAAGATCCCCATGTGTATTTTCAAGAAGCCATTTTTTTGGGCGGGGGGGGGGGGGGGAGGAGGTGGTTAGGTGGGGTGATTCATGAGTTTTGAACAGTTGGGGTTGACAATACAGTTCATGCATGTTGATAGTGCCTCCCCCCAGGTCCAGGAGCCCAGACAGAGCCTAGAATCCTACAAAAGATGTGACACTAAGTCCTTGCCCTGACACCCTTATGTCCTTGTGCTAGGATGGCCTCTCCCCCACTAACATCTGCACCCTCGCACTGGCATCCCATCCCCCTTTGCTAACATCTGCATCCTCATGCTGGGATCCCCCGCCTCTCCCCAGGATAATGAAAAACAAAACCCACCAATCCCACCCGGGTTGCATCAACTCAGGTTGTGTAATTTAAAAGTTTTTGACCCCCCAGGCCAGCATGGTTCATGTAGCGGTGGAGGCTGCCAGCGTAGCTTCCTGGACCAAGAAGCACCCAATAGCCGACACTATGCTGGAGGCCTGGGTGCTGCTGGGAGGGCGTATGTGCGTGGGTGAATCTCTGCATGCCACCTTTCCCTCATCCCTTCATCCCCCATTCCCAGGCCGGCAGATGCACGGGCCTGATTAACTTTTTCAAAATCTTTCATGGCCAGACTGGGGAAGTGTCCAGGCTGTAGATGGTCAGCAGGCCAGGAGTTTGAGACCTCTGGTCCAGGTGCACATACGGAGATTAAAACAACAACCTAGCATACGTTGCATTACAGATCACACTATCAACCTCCTCCTGCAAAAGCCTGAGTGAACAGTAGAGATGTGCAAAGTTAACCAGTGGGGGCTGGGGCAGCTCCCTGCCCGCTGCTGGCAGGTGGGCTGTTCCCGCCCTGCAGGGCCCATTGCAGACATGGGAGCTTCAGCCTGGCTGGAGCAGCCCCTGTCCATGGCAGGCCCTAGCACGCTGCAGGCAGGGGCTGCTCTGGCTAAGCTGGGCTGGAGCAGCCCCTGCCTACTGCAGGGGAGGAGGGCTGCCCCCTGCCCACACACCCTTTAAACAATTAACACATTAAACACTATGTATAACTGGTTAACCAATAAAATGTGATTTTACATCCCTAGTGAAGAGTGATTCTACTGGACAGTCTGGTTTTTGCGCTCTGTCTGGTAAAAAAATTCAGAAAATACTGGACACGTGCAATGTCTGGTATTTTCTGTTTTTCTGGCTGGGCGCCGCACAGAAGCCTGGCAGGGGTGGGAGGAGTGGCTGGGGACTCCCAGCCACTCCCCCCGTCCGGCTTCTGCACGCAACCATAGGCTCCCAGCACTGATTGCGGCCCCACCTCCCAGCCTGGGACTCCTTCTGGTTGCATGCAGAAGCCAGGCGGGGGTGGGGGGAGTGGCTGGGAGGCGGGGCACAATCGGCACTGGGAGCCCTTAGCTGACTGCGTCTGAGGAGGAGAGACACCTTGGGGACGAGAAGCCCTGCCCCTGCTCCTGAGCGCTGTTCAAGCACATTGTGGTGCCGTAGTCCAGGAGAGAAGCCCGCAGGTGCTTTGTGGTTGCATTTAGGCACCTTCCATGGGCTCTCAGCAAAAACTGACTGGGGTGGAATTTCTGCTTCTTCCCACTGGGACATCCAATGATCTGGCTATGGGGGAGTCACCTTCCTACCCATGGTTGTTGCCGCCCCCCCCCCTCCCCCCCAGCCCTGCTATTGTGTTGCCCCGGGGTCTGCCTCTCTCTGCTTTGGGTAGCAGGCTCGGCTGCCTCCCCTTTTTCCCCCCCCCAGGGACAGGCCTAAGAAGAAATCCTCAGGCTGTAGATCTGTTTTATGGAGACACAGCTACTCTCTGTGCTGGCTACTACTTACCCCCTCAGAAAGAGAATGGTGGTAAATCATTTTAAGAATAGAATCCACTGAATTCCCAACCACTCATTTTCCCCATCAGTCTATCCCCTACAGATCTCCAGAGAAACAAGCAAGGTGCCCTCATGGACATGTTTTCCATGGTGGCTACATAAACCTTGGCATTCCTTCTCCTCTCTTCCCACCTGCACGATGCTCACTCTGCAAATCCCCAGCTAGGCAGGGATCTCAGTGGCTGCAGATACAGTAGGATTGGTTATAATTCATTATTCCCCATGATGATGGCACCACTTACAGACTTCATTCCTCTTTCCTCAGCTCACGTTTTCTTTGCTGCCCAAGCTTTACCTCCTTTTTAAAGGATGATGAGAAACCATGTGTTACTGAAACAAGCATTCAGACAATTGTAGTTACTGGTGTGCTATTTCCTCTAGCTCTAACCTGCCCTTTCCCAACACATGCCCTACCTTATCTGCTTTTTATATGGATGATTGGCAGCAGTTACAACTACCAATACTGCTGGAGTGTCAAAATAAAATGGCCCGGGAAAAAAAAATCCGAGTGGAAAATAAGGGAAAGCTTCATTTGATTCTTCCAGTAGCTCCAGTTCCCTAACCTTTGTAATAAGCATAGAGTTATTAAACATAACTGTTTCATTAGAGAGCTATTTACCCTATACAGCAGTAGTAAGGAGGCGAGGCAGCAACCTTTCCATGACCTTTGTACAAAGAATGTTTTACCACAGCTAGCCAAAAGCCTCCGGGCAATTAACCAGTTCAAACCGTGCAGTTGTTTCTCACCATCTCTCCAGCTTCCCCGTCCCACTCTAAAAGGCTGAACTGTTTTAGGCACCACATTACAGTAATGAACAGAAGGTAAAACAAAAACAAAACACCTTTTTAAGCTACATTCTTTCTTAGGTTCCTTTACGTGTGTATCAGAAGTAATTGTTTAAACAAACTCTCTCAAGGGTGTGACAATCTGCTTGCTGTACACATTTATTATATGCACCACAGATAGCAATTCCTGTGCTGAAGGTCGCTTATACTGACACTGTCCCTTACACAACGCTGTTTTCAAAATTGTTTCTAAACCATTTGGGGTAGTGGTCATCCATGCCAGGTGTTTGCCTCACAAAGTATTTTCCAACAAATTCTAAAAGTTTCAGCTAAAATCACAGAATCATAGGGCTGGAAGAGCCTCTCTCCATCCTCTTTGGAACCTTTCTTCAGGTAGTTAAAGGCTGCTATCAAATCCCCCCTCACTCTTCTCTTCTGCAGACAACATAAGCCCAAATCCCTCAGCCTCTCCTTGTAGGTCATGTGCTACAGCCCCCTAATCATTTTGGTTGCCCTCTGTAGGACCTTCTTCCATTTATTCACATCCCTTCGGGAGGAGAGGAGGGAGGAGAGAAGCCAGAACTAGACAATACTCCAGATGTGGCCTCACCAGTGCTGAATAAAGTGAAATAATCACTTCTCTTGATCTGCTGGAAATGTTCCTCCTAATGCACCTTAATATGCCATTAGCCTTCTTGGCTATCAGGGCACACTGCTGACTCATATCCAGCTTCTCACCCACTGTAATCCCCAAGTCCTTTTCTGCTGAACTTCTACTTAGACAGTCAGTCCTCAGACTGTAACAGTGCTTGGGATTCTTCCGTCCCAAGTGTGGGACTCTGCACTTGTCCTTGTTGAACCTCATCAGATTTCTTTTGGCCCAATCCTCCAATTCATCTAGGTCACTCTTGACCCTATTCCTACCCTCCGTTGTATCTACCTCTCACCCTAGCTTAGTGTTGTCTGAAAAATGGTTCAATTCTTTCTCAGAACAAGATTAGGAAAAAATGTGTTGGTTCATTTTTCCATTAAGAAAAATCTCTGTTTTGGAGCAGAGCTTTCAAATTTTGCAGACTGGTCCACTCTCATTCAAGATTTTGCTGCAACTAAGCAGTAAAGGCGTGTGAACACAGAATCAGTTGTATAATAATGATAGTCAGCCTTTTCATCTAAGATCAGCTCATGGTTTTAATTGTTTTTGCCCATTTTTCCTCGTGAAAGCATCAACTTTCTTTTTTTTAAATTACAGAGGAATATTAAAGCTGCAAACTATGGCCTGCACATAAAATCTGGGATGTTGACACAGAATATTCTCCCAGATGCAGTGTCCATTCAAGCTTGGCCTCGTGGGAGGGCTTGAAACCTTGATTGGACACCAAGTGGTGCACTGCAAAGGTAGACTCCCTCTTTTCTTTGAATCAGATGAGTTCTTCCATAGCCTTTCAGCTGTAATTCAGTAACCTAGTTCCCCCAATACAATTTGCAGTATTGCTCTTCTAAGTTGTGTGTGCAAAATCTGTCCATGACTGAAATAGAACCAACCAAGCCATTTAGGATTAAACATTTTCCTCAGATGCTAAGTTGGTTGGTTCTTGCTCACCCTCTGATTCCCATATGTGAAATTTTCCCTCAGGTTAGATTGGCAGGAACCTTGGGTTTTTCACTTTCTTCTGCAGCATGTGGACATATGGTATATTACTACAGGTGCACGGTGGTCCCTCCAATTTTCTGCCTGTAGCACATAATGGTTTGGTTGTTTGCTGTAATATTTTGGTCTCATTTCAGATGTTGGGTTTAGCGTGCAAATGGTGGTATTGCGCTGTGATATTCAGGTCAGACTAGATTATTTGGGTCTCTCTTTTAGTCTTAAACCAGTGACACTAATTATTACTATCAGTTATAAAGCAGGACAAGAGTCACTGTGAGAAGGGAGTAAAAAGCAGGATATGTTCCTGGGGTATTTTGAACTCAGAAACCATATCTTACTACAGAACCCTAAAAGGGAAGTTGGTTATTTTGAGTTAACTAGCCCTGTGTTAAAAATACCTAGGTTTCTTTTTGTCTTTCACATGATTTCCAAACAGTCAGATCCAGTAGACTTTATAGGCTATGTTATCTTTTGGGACCTCTGCATTTCAAACAACTTCCTCATTGAAAGAAAGTTTTCCTAAACAAAAATAATAAAACCCACACCTCTTTTCATAGCCACTGAGATAAAATTGAAGAAAGATGAGATGAGCTGACCTCTCGCTGTGTAGATTTAATTTGTTTGATCAAAGGGAGAGACAATTGAGACTAGGTTCTAAGACGATGTGCATCTGCAGGTTTCTAGTCATCAATCCAGAGTGTCATTTTTCACATAATAGTGGTAATTACAAAGAATCAAAAAGTGAGTGTGTAAAAATGGGAAACAGCCCTTATTGTTTCACAGTGATTCTAAAAAGCTCCAAGCATTTTTTCCCCTTAAGATTATTTTCTTGGCATTTTAACTTAATGTTTAACCAAATCCAAAGTAGAGTCTACCTGTAACCAGGAAACTCAAAAGAGGAAAGAGTGGCTCTGGCATGCAACTGTAAAGCTAGAGTTTGTGAACTTTGCTATTTTTCTGTTCTTTGTTAATTTAAAGGCAGCATCAATCCAAAGTGAGAATTCATTTATGTGCTTTGCAAGTGGAAGAATGGTTTGGTTTAAGGGAGACTTTTCAAAAGGGCTTTCAGCAGAGGATGCCCAAAATCAGGAGCACAGTAGACAACAAGCTGAATTTTCACAGGAGGACGTGGATATTGCTGCTCTTTAAAAATGCTCATGGTAGTAAGATACCCATGTTGTCTATCAGCTTTAAAATAGCCTGCCTTTTAAAAATGCACAACCTGGGGTGACTAGGCCCCATTCTTGTATGTAAAACGCATAAGTGATTTTGAAAATCCCAGCAAGCTGAGTGCCCCGACTGTGGGCTTTTCACAGCCTCAGTGGTATATGACAGTGTTCTCCCGCATGTACAATATCACTGTCTCCCTGTGGTACAAGCTCAACCAATGCTCCTACAGAGCATCTGTGCCACACTACAACAGTCTCTCTGGCATCAGAATGGATGGAAAAGTGCCAGGGGTGTGGTGCTTAAATGACATTAAGGCTACAGTGACACTGAACTAGAGGTGTGATTTCCCCTGCTTGTGTACATATGCTTATGTTCATCTTGCAGCCACAGCAGCATGGCTAGCAGCAGAAGCACAGCTTAGCTTGTGGTGTGCTGAGTACAAACCCTCTGAAACCAGTGGGTATGTACTCAGCACAGCTGAACTATGCCTTAACTGCCACTGCCTGTGCCACTGTGGCAGTACTGCTATTTATGCTCATGCTGGCTTGATGAGCGCTCGGGCGAGTATATAGACATTGCCTTGCTCATGTGTCACAAGCTCATAATGCAGACGTGGCATAAAACAATCTCACCCATTTGTCATGCTTGACCACGGCAGACTGAACACGAAGCTGATAAAGGGGGAAGTTCTGCACACCGTCGCCAATATTTTCAAAAGCTTTGGCAGGATCAGAGAGTCACTTAGAAGGCTAAGTGAGAGTTGGATTCCCAAAGACTGGTGCTTGACCTCACTCACATTACCTGCTCGCTGGGATTTTCAAAAGCACTTATGCATTTTACATACAAGAATGGGGCCTAGGCACCCCAGGTTGTGCATTTTTAAAAGGCAGGCTATTTTTAAATACTGCCAAACTGGTGATGCCAGAAAAAAAAATGAGGAGCAGTACCTGGAATAGCCCATGAGCAACCTTGGGATTTACTGAAAATATTGTTTTGGCACCCATTTCTCAGGCCTTAACTACATTTACCACTGCGGGAAGCAATCTCCTGGGGTCGAGACCCACTAAATCAACTACTGATCGCATTCCAGTTGACTCTGACACTTCACTAAAACGAGAAGAGTAAGGAGTTGATGGGTAAGTTTCTCCCATTGACCCCACCATCACCACGCCTGCAGTGGGGACACCACAGTAAGTCAAACAAAGGTACATCAACTCCAGCTATGCTATTTACATAGCTGGAGTTACGTACCTTTGTTTCACATTGCCCCCTAGTATAGACCTAGTCTTAGACCACACCCACACCCTTCCACCTTTCAGCACTCAAGCTATTGAGTCCTCAGATTTGGGCATGGCCTTTCCCAAAAATCAACTTTGAAAATCCCCTGGGCCCACAACTCTCACCTAGCCACTGAGTACCATCCAAGGGGTGATTTCATCTTCCCACACTTTTGAAAACTTCAAATTCTTCCAGCTCACAGATCAATAAAAAACCAGAAGAAAAAATAGGAAATAGGAAAAGAACAGATGAAAGTCTTAACCTGTAAATTATTAGATCTAGGATCATCTTGGGAGCAGACTTCTGAGGTCTTAAGTCTTTAAAATTCAGTGGCAAAAATGTGATTAGCTCCCTTCATCCCTGGTATATTTTCACTGGGATTCAGAGGAGTTACTCCCAACATTGACTCAAGCTCAACTTCAAGAGACAGTAACTAATGTAGCCTAATACTGTTTTTATTATCGGATTCCTTCCGAAACTGCAAAACTGGTACAGTTTGCAACTCGTTGTGTTTCTTCAAGAAAAAACTCATTTCTATCCCAAAGAAAAATGTAGGCCTGAATCTCTAGGAAGCAGCTTCTGCAGTTTAACATACTGGAAATGCAACATCAAGCACACACTGTATGAAGATAGATAAAAAATTATTTACTTATATTTGCACTTTGAGAGCAGACAACAGTTCACAGCACTTTCAGAATCATTTCCACCACACAGCTTTTTATAACTTTGAAGATAACTACATTCATCTATGGATCACTTATTTTGATCCCCAAGTGCTATCAGAATTTAGTAGCTAGCCCAAGCTTCATATTACTTTCTTATTCTTAGACTCTTCACTTCTTTGGGGAGCTCAAATATAAGCACCAAGATGGATACCCAAATATCACAGCTGGATCCATTTAAAGGAGTATTTACCAATAAAGTACAGTTTTGCACATTTAAAGCAGGATTTTGTTGTCATGTCTGGAGACCTACATTTGAAAATTGGGCACACAGCGTTTAGTGGAAGGGTTTATTAGCAGCATGTGCAGTTGAATTTGCTTGTGAAAGAAACTCCCCTAGAATGCTGAGAAAGCATTTATACTCAGGGAAATGTGTAGTCCTGGCAGAATTCAATTCAGATTTTATAATTTTAGACATAATATTGTACAGGAGTAAAAAATTCAGATTTGACGTTTCAATCTCAAACTCTTATTATTGTATGAAAAGTTAATTATTTAATCTAAATAAAGCAAAACCAAATTTTTAAAAGTCAGGGTTTTTTTAGTGTGGCTTTCTGGATATATTTGTTGCAGATCTACATTAGTGATCTTTATTAAAATGAATCAGGATTTTCATTTTTGGCAAGGTCTGGTCCCAGTCTACATTCCCAAGTCCCCAGTCTCACACTGGACTATGCCCTTTCTGAAACCTGGACCAGACCATTTCACCAGTTCTTCTCATTAAAATACATACTGCATACTGCTCAGGAAGCCAAGCTTGTTCCTGAAATGCCAGCTCTTCAGCAAATACCAGCTTATCTCTGTGACACAAAGGCAATCTCCAGCACTCCCCTGGCAAAGTCCACATTGGTCACGTATTATATTTACTGCCGTAGGTGTGAACATACTACAGGGTCTGGTCACATATTATATTTACTGCCATAGGTGTCTGCAGGGTCTGAAAGACAATATTGTATGCACACACACATATAGTTGCATTGTGTATGTATTGTACACCACACAGGTGCACACACAATGCTCAAATTAAAAACACAAAAATAAAGTAGTAACAATGTTAATTTTCCTTTTTTGTTTATTTAAATGTAATCTTAGGCATACTGACTGAGAAGCTGAAGTGGAAAAAGCGTGCCAAGGTAGTTTCTTGAGTATGGACCAATATGTAGCATTTTGAGATCCTTAGGTGGATGGCATTAGAGCAGCACAATGTGTTGTTTTACCTCCCAATGATGAAAACTTCAGATGGATGGGTGTTCAGCACACTATCTAAACCTTAGGTGTCCTACAGCATATTACTGAAGAGCTCTGATTTTGTTTTTCCCACAACCACCATCAGCCTAATTGAAAACTGATAGACTGAAAGAGAATTGATGTGGCTGCCCAATAACAATTGATGGAGCTGCCAAGAAGATTTTATTCTTATACTGGCACCCTGCTATGATAAGTACAATGAAGTCTGCACTTGAATGAGGATGACAGCTGATTAAATCTGGTCAGAAAATAGGCGGTGTGGGGAAATGCCACTAATGTCTAGGTCTCTCGTTCTGCAGGTCTTAAACTGGGACAATTTTGCATTTATTCACAATTTTTCATGAGAATTGTTGAAGTGCTTAGTTTTCAAATGTATGCATATGCTTCCTTCTCCCTTTGTCATCACTGAACCAGGGAGCAGAAAAGGGAAAAAAATGATGTGGCCCAATTTTTTGTTTTTCCAATTTTGTTGAAAATTTTTTTTTTTTAAATTTAACTTTTTTTACAAAAAGATTATATTTTAAAGACAGGCCTTTTTTGACAATGTGAAATGTTGGCGAGCTCCACTCTTCTGTAAAATACACATTCTGTGGTTTCCTCAGTCAGGAGATACTACATTTACAAAAGAAACTGACAATGGTTTTGCAACATCTTGACATGTTGCAGGCAGATAATTCTACTCTTGCATACTCTGCAGTGGAAATCATGCACAATCTAATATTAACTGTGATTTGGAACCATCTAAGATAAAAACTGAAAAATGATTCAGAGAAGCTAGAGATCACTTCCATTTCTTAGCTAATGGCTGGTCCTGAATATCAAAGCATAGCTTGGGCCTAGAAAAGAAGATGAGAATTATGTTCCATCGTTTCAGTGCCTTCAATCTTCCTGAGCACCCAGAATTGAAAATTGCAATTTCTGCCTCGTGTGTGTTTGGGAAGGTTTAATTATAGCTGATTCCATCAAAATAGTGGGATGTTCTGGCAGTAAAATAATGGAAAACAACAGGATTTGAAACCATCAGTTTTTTAAGAGATCTGCTCTCCTGCCCAGTCAACTTAACACCAATCGAGTCTATTTGCCATACAGTCAGACCGGTTTGGTTAAAACTTTGTATTAGGCCCAGTGCTGAAGGGGATAGCGAGCAGGTAAAAATGTACCATTATCTTAGAGCAGATACAAAAGAGTGATAATCCTAACTAGTTAATAGGCTGGAGTCTCAATGAGTATATCTGTATTTTACTTACAGAATTGAAAGTGTGCCATTTTGGCACTATATGCATGTTTTTTGTGGAAGAAACAGGTGGACAAAGTGAATCACATACTATGTGAGCCTGCATTTCATTTAATAAAACATTCATGTGCTCCTCTCCCCCCCTAGAAACAGGAATATTTTTGGTCCAGATGGGAAAAAAGTAACCACTCTGGTATTTCCCATTTCTCTAGGCCACAGTAGCCTAAAGATAATCCTTATACAAACAAATTCATCACTGAAGCCAACAACATAAGCTACCAAATCAAAGACTCATTTAATTGCACATCCAGTAATTTGATCAATGCCCCACTGTTACATATATACAAACTGAACAGTCTCTGCAGGAAAGAATCAATAGACACAAATCAGATATACAAAAAGGGAACATATAGAAACCTGTTGGAGAACAATTCAATCTACCTACTAACTCTTTACATTAAGATCTCCAGGTGGCTGTCTTGTCACAAACCAATTCTACAAGCCAAATACACAGAGAGGTTGGAATTACAATTCATCCACAAATTCAATTCTCACACTGCTGGCCTCATTGGGGATGGCTGGGACATTATCAACCTAACATTCAATGAAGGTGCCAACAGCTCTTTGTCTGTGTGGATTCTTGTGTTAGCACCCTTCCTATCTAATTGCTATTCTATGATCTTTATCTGCTTCTTTTAACTATCCAATCTTTAGGTGCTTATAGACTACCAGCTCTTCCTACTTGTTTTTCCCTTTGATATTTTCATACTCTCTGCTCCTTGTTTACCACTCCCTTCTTTTTTTCCTTCCCCACTTTTCCTTCTCCCCTATTTATTTTGGTCTGCACATCCTATTTTAAAAGTGAGCTCTCTTTCCCCTTTCATTGTCAAAACAACTGTATATCTCAATTAGTCAGAAACAAGCAGTAATTGTAGCCATACAATCTAGTATTCCGACCTGACCTGGAATTCTCTCTTGAGCTCAACAGGGCTAAACCTGGTCTATTCTAAGATACGATCTGTTTTTTCTTAGAAATGTCCCACAAGAAAAGACAGCAGCAGCACACCCAGAATCACTTTTCCCACTGAATCAGTATCAAATAAGTGCTTATGTATGGTGTTAGAAAGTACTGTGATGCTGAAAGTGTCATCTTCCTAGGGAAGCCGTGGGGACAAAAAAAATCTGACTTCAAGACTGAGCTTGAGGAGTTTATGGAAGGGATCGTGTGACAGGACTACCTACAATAGATGTGGCCTCTCAGTGACTTCCAGTGATGGGATGATATATGGGGAGTGCTCAAGAGTTGCTACTTCAGGAAGAATTCTCTGTATCTGCTTGGTGGGTCCTGCCCATATGCCCAGGGATCTAACGGAACCCCATATTTGGGAAGTAATTTCCCCCCAGGTCAGATTGGAGAAGACCCTGAGATTTTTTCCTTTCCTCTGCAGTGTGCATCACAGGTCTCTTGCAGGTTTAAACCAGCGTAAATGGCAGATTCTCTGCAAATTGAAATCTTTAAGTCATGATTTGAGAATTTCAACTCAGTCAGAGGTTAGGGGTTAGTTACAGGCAGTGGCACAGTGAGAGGGTAGGCCGGGGGAAGGGCAATTGACCCTGGGCGCCATGCTAGGGGAGCACTGGTCTGGGATGGGAGCGGAGCGCACAGCCCCACGTGGTGAGCCCAGCGCTGGTGGGCCACTTGCTCCCTGCAAACAAGCCACGGAGGGGAGAGGAGGTGCACTGGGTTAGACTAGAGCAGGGAGTTGGGGGTGCCTGGCTCTGGGGAAAGGATGGGTGCATTGGGTTGGAGCAGCAGGGCTGGCGGTGTCTGGCTCTGCAGGAGGGGTGAGGGCATTGGGTTAGAGCAGTGGTGTGGCAGAGAAGTGGGAGCTGGGCATGCGGTGTCCCCTCACACCAGGAGAGCCAGCAGGGGCAGCATTAGCCCCAGCAGCAGCAAGGCTACGGCGAGAGCCCCAAGCTTGGCATGCGCGGGGACGAGTTTTCCCCCTTCCGAGCTCGGCCTCCTGTGAGAGTGGAACAGCTGCTGCCGCAGTGACAAGCACCAGGTATCTTTTTTTTTTTTGAAAGTTCAAATACAGTAGAAAGGCCTGCCTGGGAGCCCAGAGCCCCTGGCTCAGGAGCTGCTGCTGCACCCGCTGCATAGTTCAGTGCCCAGACTGGACAGGACCAGGGGTGGGAACTGATGCAGCAGAATCCGGATCCTGCCCCCCACCTGGGTCCCAAGAGCTGGAGGACAGGGTGGGGACTGGCCAGCTGCCGTCCCACTTGACACCTGTGGTGCCCCTGGCGGATTCCCCGTCACCCTCTATCAGGCATATTGTTTGTGAAGAGATGCGAGTCCATGTTCCAAGAAAAGCCAAGTGCCCCCGGACCCTGCCACAGAGCCCGGGCACCAGGTGCCAGCCCCAGCCCACTACACCCAGGCACTGCCCTCGCCACTCACTGGAGTGGGGCTAAGGGCCTCTGCCAGACCCTGTGCTGCTTGCAGAACAGCAGGTGCAGGCCCAGGCCAGGGACCACAGCTCTGGCCATCATGGGGGAAACAGCCTGTGAAGCACTGCCCACCCCCTGGAACTAATTCCTGTGGGACCCGGAGTCACCGCCAGTCTGCAGCTGAGCAGGGCAGAGCCCCTCCATGCACCCAGCTGCTCTATTCCTTCCCTGCACGTGGCTTCAGGTCACTATGGGTATCAGGCCCATGCAAGTGCCGCTGCTCCTGGGACTGTTTCACTGGGGCCCCAGCGGTGAGGGCAGGAAGAACAGGAGGCAATGGGGGCAGCAGCCTGCAGCTGTGGGGGCTACCTGGGAGCCGAGCGAGGCAACCAGGCAGCCCGTGGAGAGCTTCCTGCTGGACTTCACCGCCGTGGAAAGCAACATGATTGAGGGGTACACATTTTGCCTTTGCTCCCGGGCACAAAACACACGCGCTACACCACTGATTTCAGGAGTGGAAGCGCAAGATCTTGGCCTGTAACGAGCAGGAAGTCAGAAGGGATGATCGTGTTGGTCCATTCTGACCTTGAAGTCTGAGTGTATCTTTTAACTAAGATACAAAGAGGCAGTAATTACTTATTACAAGAGTCCATGGAGCTTTTCCAAAAAGCGTGGGAGTACTCCTGACCACAGCCCAACTCTAATTATACACTATCCACCTACTCCTAATTCCAGTTGAAGAATTGATTTCTTAACTCGCCTTCATACAATTTGTTGTCTATAATTTTAGGCAAATTGTTGCATTTTAGTGGAAGGTATACATAAGTCAAATTACATTTTATGTTGCCTTTCATCCAAAAAATATCAGATAGCCATGATAAAGACATGGAGAACTCCCGTCTGCACTCCCACACAAAGACAGGGCCAGGAGTGAGGCCATGGCTCACAGGGTGTGGGGGAAAGAAGATGGAGTATGAGGGCCAAAGCTGGGGGCAGATCTGGAGCTGGGCTCACAGCTGCAACCAATCTGCAGTTGTGGGCTGCAGGTGAGCAGAGCTGGGAACAGAGCCGGAGTGGGTGCTCCCTCCCTGCCCCACTGTGGAGGCTGGTACAGGCCCCATTGCACATCCCCAAATATCCCTAGGCAGCACCCTACAGTTTGAGGATCACTGCTATACATGACAGACAAGTCTTCATTGACACTAAATTTCTCCTATGCTAGTCTGCATGAATGATCAGATCTACTGATCAGTCTGTAGGAGAGACTATAGAAAATAGCTGGGTTTAAAAAAAAATCCTTGCCTGTAATTAAGCAAACCATTTACAATTTTAAAAGGTGAATTTCAGATCTCTCTCAGCTGCACATCTAATCCAGATAATACATTTCGCAAAAGCTATTAATCATCTTCTTAAATGCTCTTATGTGTTTAAATTGAAGATATGCCCCTCCCTTCACCCAATCAGATTGCTGCTGTGCAAATAGGATCATGGCATTACAAAAACAGAATTAACAATAATATCAATAAAACTGCAGTTAATGGGTAACTAGGCATTGTTCTTGTATTCACACTTGTTAGCACTAGCCTGCAATTGCACCACTGTGTTTTTCAAACATCTTCAGATGCTAATGGACTGAAAATGGAATTAAAGCTGCTCTTTTGGGGTATGATCCTGCACCACTGGTCACTCGACTCTTTACCACTGACTTCAATAGACACCAAATCAGGGCCCTTATTCTTTGCCTGAAATGAAATTATGAGTATTCCTTTTTTCAAATCCAGGCTGTGAATTCCTATTTCTCATGCATGCATGATGGATTCTACCACCATGAGTTGGATATGAAGAAGGTTAAGTGGAAAAAAAATAAGGGGAGCAGAGAAAATACTGTAGAAACTGGAAGTTTCTCAGACAAATCTATCATTTTTAAAAAGGAATGTTTTCTAGCTAGCCCTGCTGAGGAGGAGCCTGTAAAAAGGGAGCAAGTTAGTAACTGAAGAATAGGGGGATAAAGTAATTCAACCTGTATTACTTTTAGTTACTAGATGTTGGAACCTTGAAGACAGAGACATTGTTTCCCCACATCATAATACTGCCTCTCAAACTTTAGCTTCATAAACCTCATGTAATGACTTCTTATGTTTACTCGCCATAGTTTTTAAACATACATCACAAGTGCAGTATCAATTAGAAACAGTATGTTTCTCAGAATTTTCTTAATCTGGTTCTCTGAACACGTCTGCTTGCTCCAGCAGAGGTCACTGCAACACGTATACCCAAATCAGATCACTATCCGGCCTAAAGTATAAGATGTTATAAAAGAAATGATAGCTTTGTGGAGTGCAATTCTACTCCCAAAAGTAGGTCGGTAAAAACAGTATCTCCTTAATAATCAGCTCTGCTCCCTGTGTGCACTCAGTCATATCTGATTTACTATAGTGACTAAAACAGGTATGAACTCCTTCCCTTCTGTGCATCAGCAGTATTACTGGGAAGGTCAGTCAATTACACCTGTTCAAAGCTTCTATGACTGCATGAATAAAACAGAGCACCTGATTTGGCCTCAAGTATCTTTATGATAGTTGGTGATGCATGAAAAGGAAAGAACCCAGCTTGATCCTCAGATCTCAGGTTTAGTTTGTAGCACTAGCAGTTTGAAAACACCAGGTTTTTTCTTAACTGACCAACCACTGGAGATACAGAATTACTGAATTAAAATAAACCAAGCTCCAAAATGCTATTTTTAGAACCACATTTATCCATGGAATCCCATTCCTAGAGTGGATGGAACAGCAAAGAGAGACATGTATGAAAATTGCAATACTGGTCTTTGATGAGTGGGAGGGTATGTCCTTTTGTGAACATCCCAGCCATTCAGTTAACTAAATTGCCTGTAAGAAACCCACAAACAGTGGGTCCTAGAGAGTCTTCAGGAAGAATTGGCAGGGAGCTAGGAGAGCCAATGAAAACAAAGTGTGGGTTTATGAATTGAAAAGCAGGACCACCTTGCTGCGGTCTTTGTGTGATAAGAGACGAGCTGAGAGAGATGAGTTAAGTCATGAACAAGGCATGGAACTTCCAGCAATATCCATGTCTAGAGAAGGACTAAACCTTGGAACAACAGACGTGAGAGTAGAACAGGGAATGTTTAGTTAGATGTGATCAGGTTATTTTCTTTATTTTTAGGTTTATTGGACTCCTCTGTGCTGAACCCAAGTACCTCCTTCCCTCATACACAGTAATTTTTAACTGTGAAAGCAATTCTCTATTTTAATATTGTCTTTTTCAGTTGCTCTGTAACACCTAGCAACCAAGTAATGCTTTACCAAGTATGTCTTTTGTTTTGTTACTAAAATCATCTTTTTAAGACTATGATCTAATTCCTGTGTTCTAGAAAGCAGGAGATTATGTGTGCGCGTGTCTAAAATTTCTGGGTCAGCTATTAGGAAACAGTTTGTTTTCAAGATCTCTCCTAAAGGAGGGTTAAAGAGCTTGAGGGTGCCCCACAGGAGGAAATTCCCATGTGCATCTTCTTGGCTTCTCAAAGAGGTTTTCACATTTGAGTGGTGGCAGCATACCATCCAAGATCAGGAATCTGTGACCTTGGAGAGTTTTTCTTTTTTTAAGCAGAAGCTTTTTAAGCAGTGGAAGGGTGGGGAACAGCCTTGACATAGTCTTTGGTTAAAATCTGTCGCCATAGATGAGCACAGAAGTTATTTATTGCTGTCTCTCTGGACAAAGCACAAATTTGCATTGGGCTGTTGGTGATTGATGTGACCCTGAACTTAAAGGGTTATCTGAGGTCTCAGTTTTATCTATAGCTAGAACCAGAACAGATTAAGATGAAAATTAACATGAAATCCCAATAATAATTTCAAGTTTTAAATTAACATAAATAGAATACTGGGAGGTAAGAGTGGAGAGAAATAGCCAATTATTTTAGATCTCTTAGTACCACATTTGGGGTGGGTGGGTGGGAGGAAGGATAGGGAGAGTGGATACACAATTTTTTTCATAGATTGTTGTCAACTCTCTTCCCAGTTATAAGTGCAACCATTCTTCCGACCAGGAGTGACACAAGGTTGGTTATGTATATTTGAAACAATGGAAAAAAATCCCTTCATAAAATTAGTTTGAAAAATTATATTTGTGCTTCAGGAAGTACAATTCATCTTTAGTTTTTGATAAAAAACAAGAAAGTCAAAAGTCAGAAGTTGATTATTATGTTATAGTAATGCAGTTAATCAATGTTTTAGTAATCACATCAATACTTACACACCACATCATTATCAGCCTCCTTGACACATCACGATCGATGTTCCAGTAGGTGAATGGAAGGAATGTGATGTAAAAAATCTCTTCACCCAAGGCAGATGAAAACTTGAACAGGTAGTAGTAGAAATAATTCTTCACAACATATTTCTGTGCATAGTCCTGAAAGTGAAATGTTTTGAGCACATTTCAGTAAACTTATTTAATTAAGTGGTTAGTAGTGCAATTTAACCAATTAGAGCTACAAACCAGAGCGTGATACAAGCAGTAATTTGTTGAAATGAAACTGAGGAACTGAAATTTTAGTTTTTCATATAAAAGTGATTTTTATAACTAACTGATATATAGATAAAATGTCTCCTCTCCAAATCCATGATATACAGGCTCACAAACGCATATATGTGCGCAAAGGTTTCAACCTGAACTAGTCTCTGGTTTTAAAGGGGCAGACGTGGAACTCTCCTGACCCTAACTTTAGGAATTTTGTACAGCTTTAGATAAAAGGCAGAACTTTTGTTCTTGACAGAAGAATGTGAGGAGACAAAGCAAAACGCCAAAATTAAATGGAATAGTAAATAAAATAACCAGTGTTCTGAGATTTGCCTCATTGGCTAGGAAGAACAGACTAATAGCTGCCTTTATATGTCCTGAAATATGCCCTATGTTAGGAAATGGCATGTCACTTGCTTCTTCCCTCCTTTAGAAACCATTTTTACTTTAAACCTCTATTTTTTCCAACTCTCTTATCCAGAGGGCCACCAGTACAGCCTCTCTCTCAACCTGGGGTGTAAGCAACTCTGGAAACAGCATATCCTTTGTACCATGTGAGTTGCAGCCAAGTCACTGCAGTGGGACAAGAACACTGATAGAACCTGTTAATAACTCAATACATGCTATGCTTCAGGCAGAATTTATATGCTAAACTGCTTAAATTTAACTTTAACTTTTAAAAGAGCTGCATGAGTCTGAACTAAGAATAAAAAATAGTTCTCCTATTTCTCTATACTTTAATACTCTGTGTTTTATCACTCTCCTGCTTTTTTGTGTATCAATACTCAGCATGATTCTACAGAACAATACCTTCCAGAGCATCGATCCCTTAAAACAGCTTATTGTCTGTCATTGCCCATGGAAGATCTTTCATGTTTGTTTCTTGCGGTAGTGCCTAAGGATCAACCAAGAATGGGTACTATTGCCCTAGCTAGACACTGTACGAACATCAAATTGCAGAGGGTCTCTGCCCTGAAGAACTTACAGTATAACTAGACTGGAGAAGAACAGGGTGGAGGAAGGGACAGGACAGACAGACAGTTTACAAAAACAAAACAAAAAACCACACACACCACAGCAAGCAAATGGTCTGGTACCACTTTATAGACTAACAAAACATGTAGATGATATCATGAGCTTTCGTGGGCACAGCCCACTTCTTCAGATGACCGGAGTTATGATTAGAGGATAAGGAAACTCGAAATAAATAGAAGGGAAGTGGGGTGGGGGGGCAAAAAGATGTTCTGTCATCCACCCCCCTACTTTTATGCATAAAGTATCAGGAGAAAGGCTGCTAAACCTGAGTAGATAAAGATTAAAGTCAGTGGATGGATAAGGCAGGAAGGATACCATTCAGAAAATAGTTAGCACCTTCATTGATAAAGTCATCTCAAGTATTATATTCGTTCCACCATTGTGAGGAGGGAGAGGTTGTTTAGTCAGGAGGCGATCAGCTAAATGGAAGGAAAAGTGAAGAGAGAGAAGATGCTGAAGGAAAGGGAGGTGGCAGGGGAGAAATGGGGAAGATGGAGCTTGAAGTTGAGATGAAGAAGCTGAGGGAGGGTGGTTGTAGCTGGGGAGAGCTGAAGTAAACTGCCAATCAGTGCAGGGCAGAGAATGTCCAGTCAAAACTGAAGCACTCTGAAACCTGTTTTTTTTCCCCTGTGGTTAGTGAGATAGTTTAAAGAGTATTTTCAGTGCACACACACAACTCAAATATCCATAGTACATCACACAATGATTATGAGGATCAGTGTAAGAATTTTTTTAAGAGACCTATACGATGACTCTCTTTGGTACTACACATTGGACCTTGCTGGTCCAGCACCTTTGGGACCTGACTGGTTCCAAATGAGGGGATTTGCCAGACAATAGATGGTCCCTCCCCACGTGGCTGTGCTGCATCAGGCTAAGGCTCCAGCCTGCCCCAGCTGCTGCCTCAGCTCCCCCAGGGCTCTCCCTGGCTCCACTGCTGCCGGGACCAGAGAACTGCAACTGCCTGGCTCCACAGCCAGGGGCCGGAGCTCTGCAGCCACCTTGCTCTGCAGCCAGGGCCAGAGCTCCACAGCCAGGCTGAAGAGATAGGGCTGGAGCTTTGAGGCCTGGGCCAGAACTCCACTGGGGCTGGAGTTCCCCACCACCGGAGCCAGATTACGGCCGGAGCTCCATGGCCAGGGACGGGGCCAGAGCTCTCTGGGTGCTGCTGGGGGCGAAACTCCCTGGCTAGAGTTCCCAGGCCAGTTAGCTCTGCTGGGACCAGAACTCCCCACCATGCCATCCTTTCCCATCCTCCCCTCCCCGCCCCCACAGGGCTTCTGGCTGAGTCGCCGGTGCCCCTTATGGCACTCCTGCCCCACTGCTGAACCTCCCTCTCCCTGGGCTGTGTGGTTCAGGACAACTGTGGTCCATGCCATTCCATGGATGTTGCCAGTTAAGTTAAAGGAGGCAAAACCTGTAGAAAGTACATGCTAGACTCCAGAGATACCTGTAAGCACTATGCTCCTGCTCTGTGTAAGAAGTTCTTAGCGCACAGATGATTTGTAGAAGATATTAGTGGACAAAGTCGTTTAGATTACAAGCCTATATACCATGGCCATAGTTTAAAACCCCACATATTAAAGAACTGGAAGTTGGGAAGCAGTTAAAAATTCAACTCTGGCAAAAATGCACCTTCTTGATAGTGTTTAGGCTGACATTTTCAAAGATTCTTTTGAATTGGACACCCAATACCATTAATTTGAAAAAGTAATTAGACAGCCAAATTCCCCAATCTGCTCAGAAAATATCAACCAGTGGCAGAATGCACTCCTGCGTTCACCCTCTATCCACTATTGTTATAGTCTTTGTACAAAATAGGCTTTGTGAGGTATCTTTTGAAACCTAATTAACTTCTTCATCAGTAATAACTGATGAATTGCATGTAGCAATGTTATATGTAAAGATATCAATTCACCCAGAATAATGTTGGTGGCATATGTTCAACCCCACATAGTTCCAAGGAGGCAGAACTAGTCATGCAGGCCATAAGCAAGGGAATGTGTGTTTACCTCAATTTACATATAGTCACAGAGTCCTTGGAGCACACGGGAGGGGGAAGACAGTAAAACAAAATCTGCAAAGGCAGGTAAAAAGAAACAACCCGCATCCTCTTTCACTTCTAGGCACCACGCTGCCTTCTTTACTGTTTGAATAAGCTTTGCTTTGAGTGGCAACCTACAGGAAAATGCATCTCAAAGTACGACTGAACTAGAAAAGTGAGAGGCATAGCCACACCAAATTCTCTTTCTCTATCCAAAATCCTCTTTTCTCCTAAAACAACAAAAGAAACAGTCATTAGACTTTGGGAGCAGATCTTAGCCTGAAGGTTGGTTCACCAATGTTATTGGAAACATGTGGTAAGGGACTTCACTTAAATCAAGTCTAGTTTGTTAAGTTTAATCTTTATTTTCCTTGTAATAATTTCTGACTTTTAATGCCTCATTACTTTTACTCACTTGAGATCTCTCTTTGTAGATACATGAACTTGTTTTATTCTTCCATTCTGTGATGGGGAAGCCGACCCCGCACTGACTCCGGCCGCCGGGAGGGGCGGCCAGCCTCCCGGGGAGGGGGAGCAAAGGGCAGAGACCCCCACCAGGTCAGGGGAGTCGGGGAACGCCGTCCGCCACGGCGCGCAGGTGATGGAAGGCAGGGAGGTAACCCGGCCGACGGTAGGACCCAGGGGAGTGGGGTTGGACGCCGGCCGGGAGGAAGCAGGAAACCCCGCTAAGCGGGAAGTTTAAAAAGCAGCCCGGAGAGGCCAAGGGGAAGGAGGGAGGCAGGAGTCCTGCGTTCGGGCTGTGGCTGCCGGCAGTTCCCTCCCCTCCTAGGAGGCGGTGATGAGGAGGTCCCGGGAGAACCCAAGTGGGGGCGGAGGCCGTGGCCGGGGCAAGCTGTCGGCGGGGACGATGGAGCCAGACCCGGGGAGGAGGCCAAAGCCAGGAGCCACTGGGACGGAGGAAGCCCTTGAACCGGGGGCGAGGCAACGCTCACTGGAAGGCATATACCGTGGGACGCGGGAGGACTAGAGCCGGTGGCTCGGACTTGGGGGTAGGAAAAGAGTTACCGGGGCGAGGGGCTACTGCCCTGGAACCTTACGCTAACCCGCTGAGCAGGTAGCTGGCTACACATTCAAACAAATCCAGCAATGTGACTTGTTTGGGTAGCTTTGTTTAAGATAGCAGCCTGCTATATGTTGACTTCTTTAAAGAGGCAAGGGACCCAATAGAACTTGCAGGAGAGGGCTGGATAATGCAAAATACACATTTTTAGGAGAAATTTAGGACTGGGGGGGTCACCCTGCAAGTATTAACCACAGCTGATGGAAGCCAGGGTATGCTTGCTGACAGCTGCATGGGGCAGAGCTTCGGGACTGTGGCTATCTTGCAGACAAACAGATATGACTATATGCTGTTTGTGAGGAACTGGGTTGGGAGCTAGAACAGCAAGGTGGAAGGCACCACAGGTTGCAGGGCAAGTGGTGATTCATTCCATCAGTGGTCTGGATTGTGCCCTGGAATGTCATGCAGCTGTAATTCTAGTAACTGTCTGAGGATGACAGTTGCAAGACACTAGAAGAAGCCATATTCACTCACCTAACTAGCCTATGAGTTTATTTAGATCCCCTTTAAATAGGCAAGAGACAGAAAAGAGGAAGTTAATGTTCTTAAACCACCAATTTGATGGGCTTATTCCCCTCAACTGGGCGCTCTCGCCCCGCCCCCTCTCAAAGCCAGCTGCGGCACTCAGGGGTAAGCACCATGGCACACCGTGACACTGTGGCACATGCGCCAGCGGCTGGCAGGACACTCAAAGGCTACGCCAGCACACTCAATGGGGGAGGCCGGCGGGAACCTGGTGGGAACCCAGAAACAGTGGGTGGCCGGCCGCGGAGGGGGAAAAACAGTATCTTAGGAGGGGACGGAGGAGTGGGTGAGGAAGAGGAAGGGAGAGGCAGAGGAGTGCCCAGAGTCAGAAGGAGAGGGCTCGGGCGGAAGGAAGACAGACCCACCAGAAGGCCTGCAGATGGGACGTGGCCAGAAGGGCATGGGGGTAGAGGCCAAGGGGAAGGCAACAGGAGAGAGAGAACCAGCACGGCGGCAGCCCCAAGGGAGTAATAAGCCCCTTAGAGCCCTGCGGGCTGACAAAGAATGCCAGCTCGGCGCAGGGACAGGCAAGCAAGCCCCAAGACCACCGCCAGGCCCCCCTGCAGCGGAAGACTCACCAGCGAGTGACAGAGCCAGGGGGCCATCCAAGCCAGTCACGACACGGGAGCCTTGAGGACAGGGATCCTATCTAGGCTCGGAGACAACAGATGCGAGGCGGTGGTAAGGCTCGGAAGCCACGGTCAAGGGGGGAGCAGACGGCAGAGCCTATAGCGGGGTAGGAAGCGGCCCAGGGCAGAGGGGAGCTAGCAATAGCCGGGGAGAACACCGGAACTGGCTCCATTGAACACCCTGTCCTAAGAGCCCTCGGCCGGGGCCCAGTGGTGTGGGTGGGCCCGGGCCCCTCCACCCCACCACCGCCAACAGAGACATACCTGAAGCTAGGCCGAGGACTGGGACCAGGAACGACAGACTATTCAACACGAGCCTCCGGCTGCTCCGCCGTAGCAGGCTAGGGAACGAAGCAGGGATTGGCCCTGTACCAGACAGCTGCCAATGGGAGACCCGCGGGCAGAAAAGCGGGCACCCACGGAAGGTCCTTAGAGCCCTGTAGGCCATGACACCCCCTCCCCCCCCCCCCCCAGACACCAGCAATAAGTCTCATCACCAGGGGTAGGGCGTTGCAACCACCAAGAACAGTACTAGAATAACTTGGGGTGGCATGCCCCCATCCTGCACGGGGAGGATTCACCACCCCACAAGAGTCAATAGACCACTAGGACCATTGACACCCCTACATATTATATGAATTACAGACATTGCTATAAGTAAACTTAGCAGTACTACAGCACTGAAAGAATCAAGGAAAAATCATACTAAATATCTTGAGTCTAATTTGCCAATTAAAACACACTGTGGATTAATTAGCAATTATGGCTTGTGTCTGAGATCATTAAACTGTATTTGGACATATTTACTTATCCCAATAGAACGCTCACTCCTTGGTGTGCTAATTTTCAATTAAGCAACACTCTGTGCGTAAGGTAGAAGTTATGTGCTCATGTGTCTTAAATTGAGTATGAGCAGCAGAGTCCCACAGTCAATTATTCTATTAAGAAACCAGATAAAACTATTGTAATTAGAAGTTATTTAAAAACAGAACCGGATAAAAAATTTAAATAGTTTTGTTTAAAATGTTGGTTTTATTGACTTTTTTGGATTTGAAATGAAGTCATCTGGAGTTTTCTTTTCTATTATTATTTCCTCATTCCCAAAATCTTATTTATTCTTTTCTTCCTCTTTTCTCTTCCCTCACTCAGTTACTTTTGAAAAAACAAACCCCACATTCATTTCCTGTTATCACTGATTCCAAATAGCTTCAAAAAGCGTGGACACAATACACAAATGGAATCTACTACCAGTATTTGTGTCATCTCTCACACTTACACATACACTCTGAACAACATGCTTTAATATAGAGTAGCATAGGGCCTGGGAACTTGTGGAGGTTTGCTCATGTTCTGGACTGTATTATTTTCCTTTATTTAGATAAAAGTCTTAAGAAAAAAGTTTTGTTTGAAACTGCTACTTTGGAATCCTGGAGGATTCATGAGGCTGACTGGGCTGGTTCATACAGATCTGACCCAACATTAATTGATACCACTAATATGCTCTTCACTGTGAGGGGTGATAGTTATGGCATCCACACTTATTTGCTTCCTAGCGAAATAGTTAACTTACAGTAAAGTTTGTCATGAGAACTGAATACATTTTGAGCTTTATCAGTAATTTATCACTACATTAATACTTTATCAGCACTATTATATAAGGACGTAAGAACAGCCGTACTGGGTCAGATCAAAGGTCCATCTAGCCCAGTATCCTGTCTTCTGATAGTGGCCAATGCCAGATGCCCCAGAGGGATTGAACAGAAACAAGTGATCCTCAATTGATCCCTCTCCTGTCATCCATTTCCAGCCTTTGACAAACAGAGGGTAGGGACACTGTTCCTACCCATTCTGGCTAATAAGTATTGCTGGACTTAAATTCCATGTGCAGTAGCAGCACAGATTAAGCACCATTAAAAATGTTTCTAACCCAGTGGTCTCCAACCTTTTTAACCACAAGATCATTTTTTTAATTAAGTGCAATGTAAGATCTAGCTCAAACCCAAATACACTTGCCCAGCTCCCTTCCTTCCCCTTCTAAGGCCCCACCTCTGCTCCACTCTTCTCTGAGGCCTCACTCTATCCCCCTTCCTCTCCCATCATCATTCACTTTCACCAGACTGGGGTAGGGGTGCAGGCTCTAGTCTTGGGCAAAGGGATTTGGAGTGTGGGAGGGGCTCCAGGCTTAGCCCAGGGTGGGGAATTGGGGTCCAGGAGGGGTTTCAGGTTGCAAGCTCTGGGAAAGTTTGGATGCAGGAGGGACTCACATCTGGGGCAGGAGGAAGTTCAGAGCTGGGACAGGGGTTCAGGAAGCAGACTGGCTGGGCACCGGTTAACTGAGATGGATTCCAGGTGATGGAGCAGTGGGGTTAGGGCAGGAGTAAACCTGCCCTAGCCCTGCACCACTCCTGAACACAGCTGGCAATAGCTACTTGGTGCCATGTGCTGTCCCTCATCTACAGGCACTGAGCCCACAGCTTCTACTGGCCACGGTTCCCTGTTATTGATCAACGGGAGCTGCAGGAGTGGTGTCTGCAGGCAAGGACAGCACGTGGAGGCCCCCTGCTCTGCCTTTCTAAAGGGCTGCAGCAACATACCAGACACTTCCAGGGGAACACAATTACCACAGGGATAATTACTCCAGCCACAATGGGTCAGGCATTTGAGAACTCACTACTCAAAGAATTAAATTTAAGCGTAAGAGAAATGAAAATTTTGTAAGCAGTAGAAGCAGTAACAACAACCCCCCTCTCCCTCATGTACATGTTGGGTCAGGAGACGAGAGGGAAGGACAGTGTGTGTTTGTAAGAATGACAGACACACACAGGCTGTGTCTACACTGCAGGCTTCTTGCGCAAAAACTTTTTACGCAAGAGTTCTTGAACAAGAGCACGTCCACTGTGCTTTTGCGCAAGAGCATCCATGGCAGTGTGGATGCTCTCTTGTGCAAGAAAGCTCTGATTGCCATTTTAGCCAATCTACACATGCCTTTTTGCACATGAGCTCTTGCTTATTCCTCATGGGGAGAGGAATAACTCCTGCGCAAAAAGCCCTGTGTTCTTACGCTTTACTGTACTTTTTCTTGTGCAAGAATGGGCTTGTAGTGTGGACGCTCCGCACGTTTTTACACAAGAATGGCCGTACTTGTGCAAGAAGTCTGCAATGTAGACATAGCCACACTGTGAGAGAGACCGAGATTTGCATTACCAAGCTCCCTCCATCCCCTTCTCTCTGTGTGGAGATGGGGTACAGTTAGTGGGGGGAGGAGGGACACCCTGACATCAGCAACCCCCATCTCCCTCCCACATACTGCACAGCAATCAGGAGGTTTCCGGGGGGCAACTCTAAGGCAGAGGGCAGGAGCAGCATGACAGTGGGTGGAGGAGCAACTGAAGTGCCAGTGCTTGATAGCTTCCTGGCCAAACCTGTCAGAGGCTCCAAGATCTACTGGTAGATCCCAAACTACTGGTTGGTGACCACTATTCTAACCCTTATGGTTATGAAATACTCTGATTATGGAAGTCTTATAAGGAAAATTAGATTAGTCCCTTTAAAAGTTGGAACCTTCTCACATTCATTTCCATAGGATGCTAACCGTGGTCATATTTACTGCTTCTTGACAACCATTTCAGAATAAAACTGGGATCACGGCAGGAGCTTTGGTAGAGTACAGTCCCCTTTTTACCCCAGTCTGACCCTGGCATAGGATTTCTGTTGGAGGTAACCACATTTTAAAACAACCGAAGCACTTGAATCACTACTTTAGGCTGAAAGTTCCTGCAATTAATTTGTGTGAACATTTGACATTCTCTCATGTTCATAGAAGTTTATTCCTCAACCTCTTATTACGAATAGTTCATTTAAATAATTTGTGAGTCTCCTGAGATAGTCTAAAAATTGTTTGTACTTAACCTACTGAAGTGATTTGATGCCTTTAATATTCTATGAGGTATGTTTAATAATTTAGTTCACAGCCCACTCGGCTCAGAGCGGAAGAAGCATATAGCTAAGTTCAATAGCTTTTGCACAAAAACCATTTACAAGCATGTAGTGGAAATGAGAATTTTAAAAACATTTTGGAAAGGGTTTGTGTGCAACACAATATCTGGGACATTTAGAAACACAGAAGACACAATTCCATCTGGTGACCACCATATATAGCTTGAAAAACATTAACTCAGAAAACAAAACTGCACATTGAGCAGATGTAGTGTTTCCTGAATATGTAGCTCTGATTAAATTAATCACGTTGTTAGAATATTTAAATCGGAACCAATTAACCACTCAAGCCCTTCCTAATTCACTGGCAGATGTGGTTGTGTGTGTCACGGGGGAGAGAATGTACATCTATTTCTGGCTGCAAAGTAACACCAGGTAGTAACACCAGTTCATCTACCCTTCAGTATAATGTTACTAATTCTGTTGCTACCCAGAAACTACTGCCAAAGCCTGCAGGGTAAAGGGCAACTGACTAAATTCCATCAGAGCCACATTTAAGTCATTCAGGGGTGAGGAGCCTTTTTTGGGCTAGGGGCCGCTGACCCACAGAAAAAAAATCAGTTGGGGGCCCACACACGAGTGAGAAGTGTTATCAGGACACACTTATGTGCAAATGGTAAAGTGTATCAATAGTCCATATTTATAGATCAAATTAATATTTGATCCCTGCTCATTCTATATTTCTCCCTAAATTAAAGCATTATAAATCAAATGAAAAAATAGAAACAAATATGTAGCACTTTAAAGACTAACAAGATAGTTTATTAGGCGATGAGCTCACCTAATAAACTGTCTTGTTAGTCTTTAAAGTGCTACATATTTTTTCCTTTTGTTTTACCAAGATCAGACTAACACGGCTACCTCTCTATTACAAATCAAATGAAGCTATAGATAATTACAATTTGGTCATTTCCCCTCTCAAAATAAAAGTTTTTCCTTTTTCCATAGGAGTAAGGATAAAAATCTCTGGTATTGCAAGTATTACAAATGTGTCACCATTCAGGGAATACATCTACATACAACTTAGAAATTCCTGCTGGGGATTTTGAATGCTGTATGTTTATCTTTAGCTGTCGATAAGTTCCATTTTGAATAATGTCCTTGTCTGCCTTCTTGCTTGCCTTTTAAACTCACCATTGAATTGAAATTCCAAGACACAGTGACACAGGACTGTCAATGGAAGTGAAACGTCAATGATCCTCTCTTCAGATGAAAGCTCCTTGGACAAAGAGTTGGCTACCACCCAGAAAAACCTGTCTGCTTAGGTGAGCTGGTAACTAAGCAACAAATCACTGGATAGGGACCTGAAAAGGCTGATCAGCAGGTCACTTGACAAAGGGGACTGAAGGTTATGAGAAAAAGGGATCTGTCAATAGCTATTTTAGAAAGAAGGAGAAGAAAGCTGACTACAGGAGTGAGAGAAGAGTCCATATTCCAAAGGGGAAACTATATCAGGAAGGAAGGGTGAGGGGGAAGATCCTCAACCTTTTAAAAGACTCTGACCTGAGCCCAAAGAATCCTCCAGAGTGGTGAGGAAATTGAGACAAATGTATACAGGTGTTTTGTCTAGATCTGTATATTTATTATACAGGCAGTCCCCTTACGTCAGAGCCGCAGTTACGGATGGGGCTTTTCTTGCCCCGGAGGACGGGAGCGGCGGGACGCCCAGATGAGCCGCGGTCCCACCGCCCGCATTCTCCGGGGCGAGAAAAGCTGCTCCCCGTCTCCTTGGTCTGCTGGTCAGACCAGGGAGACGGGGAGCAAAGCCTCGGAGGACGCCCGCAGCGGGACAGCCGCGGCGCGCCTGGACTGTCCCGCTGCGGGCGTCCTCTGCGGCTTTGCTCCGCGTCTCCCTGGTCTGCTGGGGGGGGGTTTGGGGGGCGCAGCTAGTGCCCCCTCCCCCCCAGCAGACCAGGCTTTTCTGCCCATGGCGCCTGGGGTAGAGCAGCTGGGGCGCTACTGGGTTGGTCCCGCAGCGCCGCTCCTCGGCGCTACTGGACCAACCCGGCAGCACCCCAGCTGCTCTGCCCCAGGCGTCCCCAAGTCAGCCGCTGCTGAAACTGACCAACGGCTGACTACAGTAAGCCCGAGGCAGAGTTGCTCTGCCCCCGGCTTCCTGGAATCAGCCGCTGATCAGTTTCAGCAGCAGCTGACTTGGGGAGGCCTGGGGTTCTTAAGTTGAATCTGTATGTAAATCAGAACTGGCATCCAGATTCAGCTGCTGTTGAAACTGATTAGTTTCAGCAGCGGCTGAATCTGGACGCCAGTTCCGACTTACATACAGATTCAACTTAAGAACAAACCTACAGTCCCTATCTTGTATGTAACCGGGGGACTGCCTGTACTAACTATGGTAGGGCCTTTACAAAGCCTATGTGCTACGTACTTCAGCTATCACATGTCCCCGAGATGGTAACCGGCAAACCCAGAATGTTGGTGCTCTAGGGAAGGGTAAACTTAAGTTACTGGAGAGGCTGGGGAATCCAGCACTAGTCTCGAGGCTTAAGCAGTTGAACTGTGGGGACTTTGCTCAGTCTCAGGAAACCTATGTGCTTGGTGAATATCAACCAAGTGTCAGGGATACAGGTAACTCTGCATGAACAGAGGGGGCGCGGGGTAGAGACAGATTAATTTGATTTTCAGATGAGTTTGCACAAATAGTAAGACACTTTTATACTTATAAATTGAGCAAGTCAGATTCATACACATTGATGCGTATGTGAATAAGACTGCCTTTTCAGCCGTGGATATTGCTTTGCGTTCCATGAGACGAAGTGTCAATGAGCACAAATGGAGCGCACATACCCATCATTTAGCGTTAACCACATCGCACAAGAAAACTCAGGGTTATACTGCTGGCTCTTTCATTCTTTTATACCTTGTGATTTGGACAACCTCATAAAGCTGTTCACTATAGAATACTCTGTTTTGTGCCAAGATGTCAAAGCACTGTTCTATTTGTAACAATTTAAATGTTCTTTTCAAATTAAAAAAATGTAATTGGTACCAGAATCTTTGGGACTTAAAAGCTAGTCATTTTAAGACACAAAAAAAACCCAGTTTCTCTTTTGCCGTATGTGCAAGTGATGGCTTAGCCTGGGGAGGAGAAACAATGAACACTGAAAGAAGCTCATAACCTATTTCATGCAATTATTTTAACTGCTTAGGTAGCATGAAGATCCCCATTCACTATACTGGCTGCGAGAGGTGTTCTCAAAAGCTAAAGAAATAACTGTTTTTTTCCAACTTACCCCAGAACAGTTCAACTAAAAATATTTTTGTTTTTTCCCACTAATATGAAAACAAATATTCTGAGGCTGAATGAAACGTTTTTCCCAACTTAAAAAGAAGATTCTGTTTTTAATTTCATATGAGGTAATTTTCATTTTTTAAAAAATTACCTACTTTAACCAACCATTTTAGCAAGTCTAAAACCATTTTGACTTTTTTTAAAAGTCACTTTTTTCAGCTAAATCTATTTGATAAATTCACAACTATGGTACTTTTAAAAATTTATTTTTCAGCAAATGTATTATCCCTTCCCCCATCCTCAGATTCTAATTGTCAATAATTGTAGCATAAACACACTGCCCTGAACTTAGATCTCTGCAGAGAAATTACCTTGTTATTTAAAAGGATTTTTTGTAGGGGGTAGCAAATGATACATTTACAAGGATTTTTAACAGAGAGTAGAGGAGGGACAAAATGTATGGAAACATATATAAACATACCTGTTTGAAATCTTGGAAACATGTACGACAGAAATATAGTTTAGGTGGCCTAGCTGAAGTACACTGAATACTTAAAATTTAGGATGGTCAATCTGAAAGTCAACAACATTTAATGACAACTTATTCTTCAGATTGTAGCCTGAGAGAGAGACACTCCTAGGAATTTGCCCCCAGAGAACAAGACTAAGGGGAAAGTGTAGTGCCCATGTTAAATTCTTACACAACTATTTCTTTGCAAGAGGTTCTGACGGGGTGGGTGCCTGGGGCAGTCCTTAATGGAAATGCTAAGGTCAGGGCAGACTGCAAAAGCAACAGTCTTGGGAGCAACAACGAAGAACCTTCTCAACCGGTCAAGTGCTTCTGACCTCAAGTGCAGGTTATCAAGAAGTCAAAGAAGAAATCACATAGACCCTTTTATTCCATTTCAGTTCTCTGACTCTGAATCAGTGGCTAGGTACAGTACAGCAATTGCTCACAAAATGTTCTTCTGACCCCAAAGGGTCAGCCATATTACTTGGTTCCGATCTTACCCAAAATACCATGCTGCCAGCCAATCCTTTGGCTTCTAAAACTAAAGGTTATAATAAAGAAACAAAAAACCAAGAGATGTTAAATGGTAAAACAGTCACATACATATAATAACTTCAAAGTCCATCAGTTTCCTAGCAGTAGTGGTGAATTTGCTGGCCTGAAAGTCCCTTTTGAACACATCCATAGCTCGGGTGGGTCCTTTGTTCAGCACTTCGTTCATAGAAATCAGACTGGAAGGGTTGGAAGAGACCTCCGGACATCGAGTCCAACCCCAACTAAATCATCCCAGTCAGGGCTCTGTCAAGCTAGGACTTAAAAACCTCTAGGGATGGAGATTCCATCCTAGGTAGCCCAATCCAGTGCTTCTCAAACCTCCAAGTGAAAAAAAAGTTCAATCCAGAGGTGGGAAACCAGAATCAAAAGTAGAAAGGATCCTCCAAAGGTAGGAAACTAGAATGAAGAGAAAATGGAAAAGGTTCAGTGGCCTTTTATATTCATTTTGCTGTGTGGCCTCTATTTCCTTTTACCGAACAAGCTGACCAGCTCATAGCCTTGAACACCTACAGTTCTATCCATAGGCATGTCCCTTGCTGAGTCATAAGGCATATCCCCTGCCTTCTCCCAATGGGTCAACTGAATAGCAGATGGTCTCCTACAGGCTATCAAGCAGGCTAGGATAGACATTCCATCACCAAAATATTTGTGGATGTTACCTAGAAGCATAACACAAGTTTGTAATACAGATATACATACATATTCATAATCCAAGATACAAGGGCAACACAAACATATAACTGAGATTATCGTCTTTGATAGATTATAACAATTTTGCAGATCTCATACATGGCAGATCTTGCATAAAATAACTCACTGCAACTTTACAATCTTAATATTCATACTATCCTAAAGCATCCCCCAAATTCCACACAGCATCACAGAGGTCTAGGAACTCTGCACACTGGTGCAAGAATGCAAAAATGTGGTGGGGAGGAGCATGTCAGGATGTATATTTTCATGTCCTGTGAAAATCTGCCCAAATCTGGCCAAATTAGAAAGCCCTTCAAAGAACTCAGCTCACACATGGTCAGTAGCGGCCTGTTGGCATCACTTAAAAACCAACTCCTAAACTATCTGCTTAAAAAGTGTGAGCTAAGCAAACTTTCCCTGAAATTCCTATCACAACTAGGATGGTGTGGTGCCAAGCAAGTGAGGGTAGGTAGACTCTCTCTCCTGTACTTTGTGCTCCCTGGTGAGGGTGGCAAGGAGACATGGGAATGGTGAAAGAGGACAGAGGTAAGTGATAAGAATTGTAAAGTTGGCTAGGAAGTGGGGAAAGGAAAAAAAAAGCAGGAAGAACTCTTGGTGGCATCTTCTTCTCTCTCTCTGGAGAAGTGGCCTCCAGATGATTCTCTGTCTCTGTGTTGTGACATTCTCTGTAGGCTCTCTCTGGGTTTGCAAGTGTCTTCCATTCCTTCAGATCACTTGTCCCTCCTATATAGTCACCTTGTGAGACCTGGATGCCACTACACCCATCAAGACTGCCTTAGTTCACTGTTTTTTTCCCCCAATGATCGGATCCTCACAGGAATTCCTGTCTGCACAGTTAGTAGGTCTTGGGTGACCTGTTGTACTTTAGTGCCTGCTTCCTCTGATAGAGAACAATCTCCTCTTAGTTTTATCAACACCCTTCTGGATGTAACAGGCCTCCTCCTTCATAGCAGGGCTTGGGGGAGAGAGGCTGTCCCAGCATTGGACTTTTTGGGAACTTGCGAAGGGGTATTCCTGTGTGCCAAAGATACTTACAAGGGATCTGAATCAGAAGCTGCAGCCTTGTGCAACACGCTCACTAGTGAGAGTCCATATGGTGGTCAAACTTATTTTCATGCAAATTCCTTGAACTCTACCAAGGCAAATTGGAGCTATTGTGGGGGAACACTGTGCCCAGAACACTTGCTCTCTCATGGTCTTCAGTTTTCCAGACACAGACTTGCTGCTTGTAGCAGGTAGGGCATCAACCTCTCACAATTTGGAATAATAGTCTAATGTAATCAAGTTCTGCTTTTCACAGAAGGTAAATAAGTCAATTCTCACTTTCCCCTCCCCCCATTGTCAACTGGGCAGCTCACATGGTAAGTCTGTCTGCTGGTGGGAATCACACAACTGGCAGGTTTACATCCCGTAACAGGCAGGGGAGCTGTGTATTCATTCTTGGCCTATATCATGCTCCTGCGCTCACATAAGACTATTGGGAATGCTCAGGAGCAAGGCACGTTTTTCAAAATTTATCACCTTATATAATAGACAGGAATGGCCTGTGACTATAGGTGGACTCAGCCGTCGCCCGGGGCGCCCAATGACGATGTAACGGGACGCCCGGGGTACCCAATGACGACGTAACGGGACATCCGGGGTTCCCAATGACGATGTCAGTCCATTGACAGCCTTGCAGACGGGGGCGCCAATCACGTGTTCCACCTGGGGCGCCAGCTACCACAGCCCGCCTCAGGCTGTTCCTGATAATAGATATGGAACAGCAGCTTTCTGTCCTCAAAATATGGCTCCATTCTGCATGCTCAGCTCATCTTTAATTTGAAAATATGGTTCTGCTTCTACTGGTATGTGGCTTTTGACTGCTGGCCACATTGCTAGTATCATTATCTTGACTGCCAATAGTTGGATGTCCCTTTCGTAACCTCTTTCACTTCCATCAGCTTCACTGTTGAAACTGGGAAACAATGCAGCATAACACTAAATTCCATGCCCTGATCGCTTTCCCATAACTCATAGCTGCTGACTGTAACTGTTCTGCTCAAAATGTAAACTGCCACTAGCAATCATACTGAACAATTTCTGAGTTTCACCAGACAGTGCCATAAGCAAATCAAACATTTGGAGCACCAAGAAGGGACTTTGCTATGATTGTCTCCAGGGCGTTGTGGTCTGGTTGCTCTAATGCAGTGTAACCATAAGTGTTCAAATGGACTCACTTCTCTGCAAATACCACAATTCCATTGTTCAATCTCTGGTGGGACTGCCGGCATAATATGCTAACTGCTCCTGCAAAAGAACTATAGAAGTCTTTTCTCCAATGTGTCACATTGGAGTGTCAGTGGCTCTCCTGGAAAGCTGTACTTCAGGACAGGGGCATCTATCATCATGGGGACTCGCCCCATCCCAATCAACATCTTACCTTGTGATCTGATGTTTGGATTATGCTACTGTAGTCAGATGTTGACAGAACTTGGACAGAAAACGTATCGTGCCTGTGAAGTGCTGTATCCCTTTCATCTACACTGGAGCTGGCATAGCTTACTTCCTTCATCTTGTTGGGATTGGCTTTCAGTTCCTCTGCTGTGAGCAGATGTCCAACGTATGTCACCTCATGCTGTTTGAGTCACATTTTCTTCTGGGTTGAGGTTTGGTTTTGTCCCTGCATTGTAGCACAAAAGCCTGTAGTTTTGTGTCATAGTCTTGTTCTGTATCCTTGTTCCCTTCTCCTTCTATGATGGATATCATATGCAATTATTTTCAACTCTGGCAGTCCTTCCAGGGTTTGGATGAGTCTTCTCTGAAACACTTCTGCAGCTAGACTTATGCCCATTAGCATGCACAGCCATTTATAATAACTAAAGGATGTTGCAAAGGTTGCCTACATGCTCTACTCTTTAACCACGTGCCAAAACTCACAGGCTACAAAGACTAACTTAGGAAAATTCTGTCAATGCCATCTATTGTGCCCAGTGGATAATGGTATCTTTTCCAAGTCCAGTCAATGGCTTTGGGTTTAGGCAGATGTGTAACTCACCTGATGATGATTTTATCACCATGCTACTTACCCAGGCTGTACTTTCCTCTACATATACTACAATACTCCAGCTCTGCAGATTCACACCCTGGATTACATAGTGTTGCTTGAATTTTCTTCTATAGCAAGCATACAGTTTCCATTCTGAGATCTACATCAAGACACATTTCCTTCAAGGCAATCATCGCCTTTGGAAAAAAGTTGCTATACGCATTTAAAATTGTCTTCATTTTCCATGGGACCCACCTTTTCACTACTTGCCCGGCAGCTATAAAATTTGGACACTGCACCCTGATTAGATTCGTGGCTTGTATGGCTGTATTCCAAGAAGGATCCATAGTGCTTACCAACCACCACGACAAATGTAGGCAGTGTCTAATTTGTCAGGTTACTAACCATAATGAGGTCACATTTTCCTAGAGGCTACATTGTGCTCCCCTAGTACATTATTAGGCTTATGCACACACATAAGAAAGGGATGTCTGAGTCCAGTTTACACCCCCAAGCAATCAAATAGCAGGAAGCCCCACTATCCAACTGAAATCGCAGAGGTCGTTGTATACACAGGTGTTAGCATCTCCCTCATTGCTTTCCTGTCCCAACAGCCTGAATTTGTTTGGACTTGAGATCTGTGATGTTGTCATTGCTGCCTGATGTACAAGACCAGCATAGCACAAGTCTGACAAACTTTACTCTTGCACATGCTTCTAAACTGGTCCAGCTTCCCTGCAATGCCATCCTGGAATGGGGCATTTATTTACCAACTCATGCTGTCTCCCACAGTAAAAGCATCTGATACAGGGTATGGAATTCAGGCCACCTGTTTCCTTTGCTGTTGTCTCACTGCACATACTTCTGGGTGGCGAATGTGCCTCATAGGGACTTCATTCTCTCTTGAGACTTCAGCTGCATAAATAAGTACCAGTCTCATGTGAGATTGCCCTCCCAGGAGCTGCTGCTACTTCAGGTGATGATCCCAAGTGCTGCAAACTGTCAAGTCCCCACATTTATATGTAGCCATCACTGTGCATAAGACTCTGACATTCCTTCTCATTTGGATTAGTACCTACTGAAAAACCTGTGTTCTTCTATAGCTTTGCTCTGCCTTGGAGAAGGATAGGGCCTCAGGGCTTTTAAAATACAGGCAGTGGTGCATTTCAGAGGGGTACAGACATCTGTCTTGTTCCTCAATAAAGTAAAGTAATGGTTTCACTTTCCTGTTGCTGTCTTCCAGCACGGCTATCTCTACTTACAGATCTAACTTTCAGTTCTACTGAAATCCACTGCTGGGCTAGGTTTGTGTCTGCAAAATCGATTGATCTACACCAGCGTTTCTCAGCTTTTCTTATAAAGTACCTCCCTCCCCCACATTTAAGTACCCCAGTACCTACAGTTTTTAGAGAGACAATTTTTTTCTACTATTGCAACACATTTGTTTAAACAATTTAATCATAGCCGGGCAGGCAACGAAATTTTTGGGTGTAAAAAGTACAAAAATAATAAAGTGCTATAAAACTTAAAACAAAAATTCCATTTTCTTCAAATTTCAGTTGTGTTGACATACTTCCCAGACTTCTCAAGTACCCATGAAGGTACTTGTACCACTGGTTGAGAAACACTGATCCAGAAGGCTTCAGACCAAGTTCCATAGCTCATGCTGCCAGCTGCTGCACTTCAAGGAACAGTGTGATTAAGTTTCATTCACAGAGTGAACATAAGAACGGCCGTACTGGATCAGACCAAAGGTCCATCTAGCCCAGTATCCTGTCTGCCGACAGTGGCCAGCACCAGGTGCCCCAGAGAGAGTGGACCGAAGACACTGATCAAGTGATTTGTCTCCTGCCATCCCTCTCCAGCCTCTGACAAACAGAGGCCAAGGACACCATTTTATCCCCTGGCTAATAGCCTTTTATGGACCTAACCTCCATGAAATTATCTAGCTTCTCTTTAAACTCTGTTATAGTCCTAACCTTCACAGCCTCCTCTGGCAAGGAGTTCCACAGGTTGACTACACGCTGTGTGAAGAAGAACTTTCTTTTATTAGTTTTAAACTTGTTCCCCATTCATTTCATTTGGTGTCCTCTAGTTCTTCTATTTAGGGAACTAATAAATAACTTTTCTTTATCGGCCCTCTCCACACCACTCATGATTTTATAGACCTCTATCATATCCCCCCTCAGTTTCCTCTTTTCTAAACTGAAAAGTCCTAGTCGCCTTAACCTCTCCTCATATGGGACCTGTTCCAAACCCCTAATCATTTTAGTTGCCCTTTTCTGAACCCTTTCCAAGGCCAAAATATCTTTGAAGCTAAATAAGTGGCACTTTAAACCTCAAGCACGGCTCTGTCCATGTGGCTGAGTTGCTTCCAGCCTAACTCCCCATTTCCCACATTTTCTGCTTTTCAATATGTCGTATTTTTCCCTCTTAATCCGTTCTGATATTTTCCTTCATTTCTGGTTCTACCATAAAAAGCTCTGTGCCACAGAACTCAAGCCTTGAATGACAAATTCAGCCTTCAGCACAGATCTTATAGATAGAAAATTACACATTGATTGAACAACAATGCTAAATTTGGAGAAGTCTATAATAATACCAACGGCCTCTTCTACAGGTCAGGTGTCAGGCCAAGGACACAACAGAACATTCCTCACGGTCATCTTTTCCCTGAAACTGCAGTGTGAAAACAAAGCTATTCAATAGCCTAATTTTTTTTTTGTCACTGATTAACTCAAACTAAAAAATTGTTAAGGCAGCTGCATACGTATACATAAAGTAAGCAGTGTGTATTTTTGACAAGCGCAGTAGACGCATCTCTCAGCTTTGTAGGAGGTACCCAATGTGGCGTTTGGGATGACAAAATTTGAATAACCTTGTTATAGACTGTAGGATATAGCATTGCAAAGAGAGACTTTCCGCATTCTTAAGTGCCAAGTGGAAGACAGATGCTTGTTTCTTAAAGCATAAGAAAGGAAGGGAAAGGAGTTCAATGGTTTATTTATTCCCAATTGCCTTATTTCCTTATTGCACAAAAGAACTATTCCTCCCTATTTTCCTTACAGTGGAAAAACAGGTTTGTTTCATTCTGAGATGTACCAAGGAGCCTACATTTGAAATGTTTTCGCATGTCTTGTTTTCCTCATTCCTCACGTTATTTCTTTAAGAAGAGACGAAACATCTAAGGAATGGAAAAAGTCCTGGTTTAACAAAAAATTAAATGGTGAAAAATGAAGACATTTGGAGAGAGATTACAGAATTAAACTCCCCATCCTTTTGACTTCAAGATATGGCCATCAGAAGAAATTTGTGAACTCAGTTGTACTCCAGACATTTAAATTACAAGATCACCAGCAGCATACTTGGATAGAAGAAGTACTTGCCTTAGACCAGTGGTTTTCAAACTAGTCACTAGCAAGATTCCCCTCTCCCATCCCCAAACACACAGATACTCTCTTCAGTTCCTCTCCTCTCACCATCCCCTTGTTTTGTGTGGGATTGAGAGGGCAATTGGCTGGTGTGTTGCAAAGAGTTGTAAGGCTACAAGTTTCTTCAAGAGAGCCCGAGAAGAATACACATGCTCACCTTTTCTAATATGTCCAGATGTTTGCTAGGTCTCAGTTTGCTGGCTCTGTGTGGATGACAGTGCAACTGTGTAAAAGGATCATCATTTACTGGTAGAAAAACCAGCATGGAAGGCAAAGATTTTGGGCAATTAATTTTGTTGTATTTTAATACAGAAAGTTCTCTCAATGTTTGGCTTCAAAAATAAACGCTAAGCTTGACATTTCTAACTAATTTATCTCCTCCTGTACAGTGCAGCACATTTTGTAAATTAACTGATGGGAGAGGGAAAAATTGGTTTCCTTTGCCGCTGAATTTAAAATCCTAAATCAGAATATTTTTGTAAGGTTGGATTAAGTAAAGCTGTAACATGGTTTAAGGAGATGGTCATGATTTCAGGTAGACTGTCCTCTTCTACAACACATAGCCATTTTATAACCATGTTAGTGGCCAGTGCTCTAATTTTAGCTGTGACAATAGCATTGATGTGCATTAACTTCATCTACACTGGGAGAATGATCCCTTGTGCTGGAAGTAGGGGTGCTGTAGTTGGCTTGACGTGGTTTCCATCATGCACAGCACTGAAAGTTAAAATGACTGTAAGCACCCCTACTATAAAAATTGTTCCAGCACCACTGGACAGTGAATGTAGACCAGGCCAACAGAAAATGTTGTTGAAACCAGGAGAGCAGTAGTTAGCACCCATTGTCAGTATTGAATTCTCCTAACATTGAGACACCCTGACAATCAATCAGGACTGAAAAGAAGCTATTAGAACCACAAATTCAGGCACACGCAAAGATGACATCTTTCAAATCTAGGAGTGCTCCTAACTCCACAATTCTGTCAATGTCAGAGTGCACCTTCTTGATCAAGGTTTAACACCACGTCAGTTCACTATACATCCACATGCAGCCGGGCCTAAGGAAAACTGGCATAGCAGTTGCACTGTCATAACCGATTCTTCCAGTTCACCCTGGATCCCTGGTATAAGGTAGAGATGGACATATGAACAACCATCAGCTCTGCTACAAGGCAGAAAACATACGATTAAGACATTCAGAAAAGTTACACAAATATCAAGTAATTACCTCCTCAGGTAGAGATGCCTGTTGTGATCATTGCCAGGATTCCAGGACTACAGATTTGATGTCAGAATGAGAAGACAATGGCCTCCAAGGACAGGAGAGAAGATTGAATTAGAATGGCAGTCCTGGAAGCTGGGGACTGTGATGAGACCACCCTTCAGGAAGCTTTTAGATTACCAAACACTGGTAACAATGGCCAAGTGTATGTTTGACCTTGTGGATGGTCCATAGGGGATAGCCACTTCTAGCTGGTCCCAATTAACAAATTAGTCTTTTACGGTGCATCTACACTGCATCCGTAGGTCAAAATAAACTGCTATTCCAAAACATCCCTTAACCCTCATGGAACGAGGATTACAGGAATGTCGGAATAGCGAACCTGTTATTTTGAAATCTATTTTGAAATAATGGGCTGGTTTAAAAGATGTGGAAAAGTTATTTGGGGATACCAGCTGGCCCCAGTTCCATGCAGCACTGCTCCTTGGAAATGCCACCGCCACGGCATTTTAATGGGGCAGCAGCAGCGCTGCAGGAGTACCTAGCTGATCCCAGGCTGCATTGTGCTGCCCCTTTGAAACACCATGGAGGCACTTCAAAGGCAGAGTGCCTCACAGCTGACCCCAGGAGCTGCCCCTTTGAAATGCAGTGGCAGCATTTCAAAGGGGCAGTGCTGCCCAGAGCTCGTGGTCAGCTGGGGACTCCAGCTGATCCCAGGCTCCCACTGTGCTGCTCCTTTGAAATGTTTCAAAGGGGCAACACTGCAGAAATGCCTGCAATTAAACACATTAAAAAATAACATGTTAATTGTGCTCTGCATTAATCGCAGGGGTTAACACGCGTTAATTGACTGCCCTGATTATAACCTCCCATAACAGCTGCTTTCCACAGAAACAATGGAACTTCCAACAATACAACTTCCAATCCAGCAGAAGTTGGGTATGAACCAGAGCGATGAGTTTCCTACGCACGCACAGTAGGTCGACAATAGCTAAGAAAGGAAAGGAGGAGCAGACACCTTGGGACCCCAATTTTCAGCAGTGCTGACCTGTAGGTGCTCAACAGCCCCTCTGAAAAAGAAAATCAGGCACCAAGTGTCTCCAGTAGATTACCTCAGGGTAATTCAAATCTGAGACTGATTTTTAATTTAAAAAAAATGTGGACTAAAGTATAATAACTGTGTCTTCTTGCCCTTTGGGAAGAATGTGTCTTAGCGCTAGCTCTCAGTGCAGTTCCTGGGCTTTACTTTATAGTCAAGTCTCTTTGTACTGCCTGCTGCTCCTATCTTATTCAGCTATTGACAAACCAGTCCTGAATTACCAAATAAAATGAACTCACAGAAGCATACCAATGGTAATTTTCTTACCTAATAAGAACGCTCCATTTTTTAATTTCTGAAGCTGTTGCAGAAACTCCAAAAGAGGGGTCTTATTTCAGAATTTATGTCAAGCTCCAAGTACATAGGCCTTGGCAATAATGATGGCTCCAGTAACAGAATCCAAAGGGGTGTATTGCTTACTGGCACTGTAATAATAGGTACTCCATCCAGCTAGGGGAGTTTTTCTTTGCTTTTGTTTTGCTGATGGAGGAAGAAAAAATGCCAAGTTTGAGGCCTGAAAGCCCATCAGGAAATAAGACCTTATATAGCAAAGCTGAATTTTAAAAGGGTAAGGAAATATATGGGAGGGGAGGCAA
Source organism: Pelodiscus sinensis (assembly GCF_049634645.1). Classification (NCBI taxonomy): domain Eukaryota; kingdom Metazoa; phylum Chordata; order Testudines; family Trionychidae; genus Pelodiscus; species Pelodiscus sinensis. The sequence continues at coordinate 15,820,628 of NC_134720.1, read as the reverse complement.
AGGCTAAAAATCTATTGGAGAAACATCAAAACATTTCAGATTCAAAAATATGATCCAGCCACCTTTACATTAAGAAATATCTTAGCATGCAAGTAGTTATTGATTACTGCATTTAGGTGACAGCAGTGCATCTAGAATTAACAGATATGCAATTTCTCCCAGCCCATTCCAACTATGAACAGATTTCATCTATACTAGAATCAACTTACAAGACCCCTACCAAGAGTACATCTTTATCAAAGGTCAGCATTATATTCACTTAGAAAAAGAAACAAGCTGCTATCAATATGGAAATATTATACCAGTCAGGAGTCCTTTAGAAAATTAATGTATCTACAGAGTAAATATAGATATCCTTCCATAGTTCGATGAGACACCCTTGAGCATCTGTTCAAATGTTAAGACACCAAATCTAAAAAATATTCATTCAGATAATTTATTTTGGGATGTTTATGTTTCTCACATATCCCTAAATTATTGTTATGACTTACAAGTTACAAGTGATGAAATGGGCTAGCAAAAGGATCTGAGTCCTCGCTCCCACTTCCTTTACCCAGAAGCCTCCCTGATCTCAAGGGCTCCCCTTCCACTTTCCTATTGGCAGAGTCCTCATAACCCAACAAAGTTGCCCCCCCCCCCCACAAATCCAAGTTACAAACCCCTCTCCAAATCTTGCTTGCAAGGCCTCTTGGCTGGTTGTGTCCCTCAGTGCTGGGCTCTTTGCTGAGGGCCCCCCTCTCATTGGCCCCAGTTGTTCACTGCATCCTGCTCCAGCTCCACTCTCCTCAACATGGATGCTGCTTTGTCTCCAGCCCCCTGGGCTGCTTTTCTGGTCCTGGTTGCTGCAGCTCTCCTCCCTGGGCTGCTTCTGTGGCTCTCTCTGGCTGGCATAGCTTTGCTCCCCTGGGGCTTCCTGTTCCTTCCTCAGCTCAGTCCCACTTGGTCTCACGCAGGCAAATCCAGCTCACATGGAGGATGGGACCCCCATTCTCCTGGCCTCCCTCATTAACCTACTTACCCTGTCAATGTTGACCTCTTCCCATTCCTCCCGGGGACTGTCAGTCACAAGGTCCTGATTTCCTTTCAACCCTTAACCTTTCTTTTGGCACTGGAAGCTAGCTACCATAAACCCCACCAGTTTCAGTGAGCGGCCAACAGTCCCCTTATACTTTGTTTCCAGTATTTGAAAGAATGAGTCAATGGTGTGAGCTAATTCATTCATCTCAGCTTGTATTAACTCAGAAAACCAATTATTTTAAATGTCAACATAATTACAACAACTTTCTCTTACATTTAAAATATTAACTATTTCTGGAAGGGAGGATCTGCATAATTTACTGCAGTGGTCCCCAACCAGTAGATCAGGATCTATCGGTAGATCTTGGAGCCTTTGACAGGTGATCCTGACTGGTTTGGCCGGGAGGCTGTCAAGTGCCAGCACTTCATCTGCCCCTCTCAGCACCGCCCTGCTGCTCCTGCCCTCTGACTTGGAGCCTCTTGCTTGCTGTGCAGGGCACAGGAAGAAGAGGAGGGGTACTGATGTCATGGTGCCCCTCCCTTCACCCTGTATCCCATCTCCACAGAGCAGAGGGGGGCAGGAATGGGGAGTTTGCTGACTGCTTTTGGGAGTGGTGCAGGGGTGGTGTAGGGGTAAGCCTGCCTTATTCTCTTCATCACCACCCATCACCCACCTGTGGTAAATAGTGCCCAGCTGTAGCCTGCGTTCCAAACCCTAGCCCCAGTCCTGAATGCCTCCTGCACCCTAACCCCTGCCCTAGCCCTGAGTCCCCTGCACCCAAACTCCCTCACAGAGCCCACTCCCTGCCCCAGGCTCATCTCAGAAACCCTCCCACACTCCAAATCCTTTAGCCCAACATCAGAGACTGCATCCCCCTCCCGTCTACCATCAGCCTGATAAAAGTGAGTGAGGACGGGGGTGGGTGGGAGGGAGGATGGAGTGAGCAGGGGCAAGGCCTTAGAGAAGGGGTGGGAATGAGGTGGGGCAAAAGTGTTTGGGTTTGAGGTAGATCCTGATTGCACTTAAATTCAAAAAGTGATCTCACGCTTAAAAAGGTTGGAGACCACTGATTTACTGGGACTGCAGACAAAGAGTACCATGAGTGAGTCTTCCTGACCCTCCAATGAAGAAGGAGCCAAGCAGAGACCAGCGGGGTATCAGAAGCCTTTCCCAAGGGGAACAGAGCTGAGCTCTAGAAGCTTCTGCAAAGAAAGCCATGCAGGGAGAAACAGCAGAACCCATGTATTTACTCTAGTGAAAGGAAGCTAAGCCCATAGAACTAAGAGCATAAAGGAGCATACTTGGATCATTTGCACAACTGCATGTGAGTTGGTTTACTCTGAGTGAAGCTTGAAAGACTATAATTCCAAGCACAAACCCTATCCTTTGGATGGAATGGGAGACAAGGAAGTCATGGAAATTATACATGCCCACTGAACCATGCCCTTCCTATACTGTGTCTGTTATGGCAATACACTTTTATCAGACTAAATTTATGCATTGTGAATTTCAATACCCTGAGAAAGCAAGGAAAGCACTACCTGTATACAGCCACTCTGGCAATGGACAGAGCAGACTAAGGTAGAGTAATTACACTTTGAGATACTGGTAATAGGTATTCCAATGGAGGTCTCTAGTGCAGGGCTACTCAACTTTAGAAGCCCTGGGGGCTGCAATGATGCTCACAGCACATATCAAGGGCTGCGACTTAAGTGCGGTTGCATATACATGCAAATATCTTCTTTCACACAGATGGGCATGAATACAAACCACTTCCCACAATGCCCTGGCACCACCTCCCTGGGGGCTAGAAATGCCAATACCCTGTACCCGTCTGCTCCAGCCAGCCCATCCACTTGCGTCTTTCAATGCTCACCCTGCCTGGGAGATGCCTCGCTGTTGTGGAGCATGTTCCCAGTGCAGGCCATGTTCAAAGAATCCTACCCGTGGGCCACATGTTGAGCCCTGTGTTAATCCAAATTGCACCATGGGCCACAAACAAACGGGCCATGGGCCACATGTGTCCCGTGAGCCGCATGTTGAGTAGTCCTGCTCTAGTGAGTTATATCAATTTTGCTCACTATCCTGAAGAAGTTCTTGCTGGCTGCAATCTCACAAGGGGTCTAGAAGTGACCAGGGTTGTCAACATCTCCTCCATTAAATAAAAATAATTGGAGTGAGAGAACAGCCTTCCTTAAAAATTAAGGTGTGTCATACAATTTTACATTTAAAAGAAGAATTCTGAGGAGAAATGTTGTAATAAGAACTTACAAATAATTTATTGATTTGGTATCTTTAATCACTGCTATGCACATCGTTTACCCAGGCTCTAGTTTTAATTCAAATATCTTCATTCTGATTTTCACTTTAAAAATTCTCCTCTGGAATTTGTCTTGTATCTCCACTCCAGCTTTCTTGTCTGGTTATCACTATTAGAGTTTGAATTAAATTGGAGCAAATTGTGTGTACAATCAATGTAGTTGAAGCAAACTCCATCTCTGTTTTTAACTGAATTTTAAAATCAATATCAATATAGGTTACCCATATAGAACCAAGCAAAACAGATATAAACCAGGTTTAGAATGATGTCTACACAAAGTTGCAATGAATTAGCTGAGTACAGGCAGTCCCTGGGTTACGCGGATCCGACTTATGTCGGATCCGTACTTACGAACGGGGCTTTTCTCGCCCCGGAGGACGCGGGCGGCGGGACCGCCTAGACGCACCGCGGTCCCGCTGCCCGTGTCCTCTGGGGCAAGAAAAGCTGCTCCGCGTCTCCCTGGTCTGTGGGGGAGGGGGAGCCCCAGCAGACCAGGGAGACGCGGAGCAACGCTGCGGAGGACCCGGGCGGCGGGACTGCTCAGACGCACCGCAGTCCCACCACCTGGGTCCTCCACGGCTTTGCTCCGCATCTCCCTGGTCTGCTGAGGGGTGGGGTGAGGTGCAGCAGACCAGGCTTTTCTCGCGGATGCCTGGGGCAGAGCAGCTGGGGCGCTGCCGGTTGGTCCCGCAGCGCCGCTCCTCGGCGCTAGTGGACCAACTGGCAGCACCCCAGCTGCTCTGCCCCAGGTGTCCCCAGGTCAGCCACTGCTGAAACTGACCAGCGGTTGACTACAGGAAGCCTGAGGCAGAGCTGCTCTGCCCCGGGCTTCCTGGAATCAGCCGCTGATCAGTTTCAGCAGCAGCTGACTTGGGACACCTGGAGTAGAGCAGCCGGGGTGCTGCTGGGTTGGTCCCCGCAGCGCCGAGGTGCGGCGCTGAGGGGACCTACCCGGCAGAGCCCCAGCTGCTCTGTCCCAGGCATCCAGATTCAGCTGCTGTTGAAACTGATCAGTGGCTGATTCCAGGAAGCCCGGGGCAGAGAAACTCTGCCTGGGGCTTCCTGTAGTCAGCCGCTGGTCAGTTTCAGCAGCGGCTGAATCTGGACGCCAGTTCTGACTTACGTACAAATTCAACTTAAGAACAAACCTACAGTCCCTATCTTGTATGTAACCCGGGGACTGCCTGTATTCAAAAATCACACTGGAAGTTAAATTGGTGCAACTTTGTGCCTTTACTTACTTCCTATTCTGTTCTTCCCACTCCCAGCTACTTAGCAGTTATCATATATCGTACCAGCTACTGTGTTTTTTTGACCTGTTTAAATCTTTTAGTTCTGGGATCAGATCTTCTGCCATGTAAATTTGCATCACTCCATTCACTTCAATGAAGTTATGCCAGTTCACACCAACTGTGGACCTGAACCATGCTTTTCTAACTCCTATCCAGAAAGCAGCTATATTTATACTTATCTATATTCATCTCCTTTCTCTACAACACCACCAGTACTTTTCCTTCTCATCCACCCTTCCTTCTTCTAACAAGCGTTCACCATAAACTGGGTGTGTATGTGGCCACTCAGGAGAGATTAAGATGCCATCCAACTGATACACGGGTAGGATTTTTTTGTTTGTTTCTACTGGTAGTACACATTTGCACATGGCTTGATGCACACAAATGGAAAAAATCCGCACATGGATGGAAAATATTAGCAGGAACATTGCTTCTGACATTCTCTTATAAACTGACAACCTGAGATAATATTTTCTTCCTATCTTTTAAAAATAGATACAATTAAAACAAGAAACATTTTATAAACAGTAGCATCCTTTGGTAATATGATATTTCAGTGTGTGATCTAAGCACAGACACTTTTACTACTGGATTTTGGTGAAATTAAGATAAGTCACACTACAGGGAATGTTGGTTTACATTTTAGAACATCCTTCAAGTTTTCCACATTTGAGGTTTCCTCAGGAGGGTATCCTATCAGCAACTGCTACAACCTTTCTATTTGTTCAGAGATAGCAATGCTACCTGCCTTCTGTTTGCAGCTTGCACCCTTCAGAACCCTTCCAGCACTGGTCTCATTTTCTAGTTTCAGCAATATAAAAGTCACTGCTGTCTTTGATCAGTTTGTATTCCTCTAACTTTAGCTCCATCCATGGCAACAAACAACAGCATAGACACAAGAAAGCAAACCATGATAGAAAATCTAAACTCTACATAGAAATCAACAGTATGACCATACAAACTTCAGATGTGAAATTCATGTACACATGCTTGTTTTTGAAAGTCACTAGCATAAACAGACCTAGCAAACTGAAATTCTAAAAATAAAGTATATTTTGTTTTACAAAATAGTTTACAACAATTATACAAGATTTAATACATAGTTTCGTCTGGCTACTAGTGATTCTAGAAGAATTAAACAGTATTGTTTCTAGACTCATTATACCTACAAGACTGCGTCACTGAGATAAATGTTTTGAAAAAAGTTAAGATGTTATACAAAAGGCCATATCCTGCAGTCCTCATGCAGGCACAATTCCCATTGAATTTGCCTAAGTAAAGGCTGCAGATTCCTCCTAAGGGTGTCTGTATTGGGAAATTAAGAATCTTCTCCTGGATTTACTCAAGCTTCAATTGATGTGATTTTTTCCTAATTGTTTCCCAGCCAATTGAAAGTGTGCCACCTGTTTCTCTGGGTAAGTTTAAAGAAACAGTACACAAAGTTTTGATATTTTAAAATATAACTGGCACTTAGATTGCAACTATCTGATGAAGTGGGTTTTACCTATGAAAGCTTATACCCTAATAATGCTGTAAGTCTCTAAGGTCCCACAGGACTTCTGGCTGACTCCACAGGGCCAGCCTTATGTCCACACAGAGCACCAGTGATTCTGTTGCTGGATTTAAAGAAGTGACACCCTTTGGTATCAATGGGCCTAAAACAGAACTGATCAGATAATGGTAACATGACATTTCATATGAACAGTGACAAAGACTCTGATTATTTTCAAACTTTCTGATTCATTTTGGTGTTAAGTGACCCCACCAGTCCCTCCCTTTGTCTAAAGTTCCTCCTGACCTCCCAGTAAAACGTCACACTTTTAAATCATGATGAATTCCTGCATCACCTACCCGAGAGTAAAGTATCCTCTCACAGCAAAAAGCTTTCCCTCGGGGTACAGGCACCCCCTGCCCACACGAACAAGCTTCACTCACTCTCTCTGACACACTTACACTTTGGACTGCGGAGTAAGGGGGGAGGAAAGGCAGAGAACAGCATTGAAACACACACATGCGATTGGAAGAGCAATGGGGGGCATGGAAACCCATATTTGTCCCACGCCAATGATGCCCCAGGAAAGGGGGCAATGGGAATTCCCCTCCCCCCACTTACCCCGCCAGGGCCACAGGGACTGACCCTGCCGGGCGGAGGCGAGGGCTGGCGGCCGGCCGGGGACTTACCTGCGACTTGGGGCTGCTCTTCACGCCGTTGGCCTCTCGCAGCCGCTGCCTGGCGGGGCTGCCCCCGAGGCAGGTGTCCCGGGTCGGGAAGTGATTCCCGCCGGCCGCGGTCCCCGCCAGCCCATCTCCGGCTCCTTCGTCCTTGGCGGGGAAGAGCCCGCAGAGGCGCTGGAAGCGGGCGACGGGCTGGGAGCTGCGGAGGCTGCGGAGCACCCGGGCCATGCTCCAGGGAGGCGCGCGCCCGAGCAGTCTGCACAGAACAGGTGCAGCCGCCGCCCCGCCCCGCGCAGGTGGGCCTGGCAACTGCGCTGCGCGCCCGGCTCCCGCCCGCACGGTGTCAGCGCCGCGCCGCCCTCGGCACTGGGGGGCGCCCTCCGAGCCTGCGAGCCCCCTCCCCCCGCCCCAGCACTGGGGGCGCCCCTATTCCAAGCCCTCCCCCTCGCTGTCCCCTCGGCACTAGGGGGTGTGCTCCTGCAAACCCCTCCCCCAACCACAGCACTGGGGGGCGCCCCCACTCCGAGCCCTCCCCCTCGCTGTCCCCTCGGCACTAGGGTGAGTGCCCCTGCAAACCCCTCCCCCAACCACAGCACTGGGGGGCGCCCCCACTCCGAGCCCTCCCCCTCGCTGTCCCCTCGGCACTAGGGTGAGTGCCCCTGCAAACCCCTCCCCCAACCACAGCACTGGGGGGCGCCCCCACTCCGAGCCCTCCCCCTCGCTGTCCCCTCGGCACTAGGGGGTGTGCTCCTGCAAACCCCTCCCCCAACCACAGCACTGGGGGGCGCCCCCACTCCGAGCCCTCCCCCTCGCTGTCCCCTCGGCACTAGGGGGTGTGCCCCTGCAAACCCCTCTCCCAACCACAGCACTGGGGGGCGCCCCCACTCCGAGCCCTCCCCCTCGCTGTCCCCTCGGCACTAGGGGGCGTGCCCCTGCGAGCCCCCTCCCCCAACCAGAGCACTGGGGGGCGCCCCCACTCCGAGCCCTCCCCCTCGCTGTCCCCTCGGCACTAAGAGGTGTGTGCGGCCCTTTGTCCTCCCCCGCCCAGCACTGGCATCTGTGCCTCTTGGAGCCCCTCCCTCCCACTGCCACCCCACGACAGTGGGCTGTGCCCCCACTCCAAACCTTCCCCTCTGCTCCCCCACAGCACTGGGGTCTGTGTATCCCTCCGAGACCCCTCCCGCATTGTCCCCTCAGCACTGGGGTGTGTGTGCTCCTCTGAGCCCTCCCAGTATTGGGGTGTGTCCGCCCCTTTGAGCCCCCCATTTTCCCAACATTGGGGTGCATGTGCACCCCTCTGAGCTCCCCAGCACTGGGTGTGCACTTCTCTATGCAACCCCAGCTCCGTGACAGGGTGCCCTTCCAAATCCCCACGCTCCCTGCACTGAAGTGTGTGTGTGCCCCACTGAGTCCCCCAGCAATGGAGTGTGTGCGTGTACCACTCTGAGACACACACACACCTTGGCACTGAGTGTGTGTGCATATCTCTGAGCCCTCTCCTGCTGCCCTCGTTCCCGACTGTGCACCCCTCCAAATCCCTCTGACATTGGGGGGTCCATACCTCCAAGCCACCCTTGCTGCCCTCCCAGTACTGGGGAGTGTGTTCCTTTAAGCCTCCTCCCAGCACTGAGCATGCACCCCTCCCAGATTCCCTCCCACTGTAACCTTGGGGCATGCATCCCTCTGAGTCCCCCCAGCACTGGATTGTGCACCCCTTTGAGTCTCCATTCTGTCCCTCTGGGGAGTGCTCCTCCAAGCCCCACCACTTCTACTCTGTGCACACTGGTGCATGCTCCCCTCTGAACACTGGTGCATGCTCCCCTCTTAGCCCTATCACCACCCCTCAAGTGTCCTCTGAACCCCAGCACCTCTCCCTGCACACAGATACATGCGCCCCTCTCCTCACCACTTGTCATTGCTGTTCTTCACTCCTCATATCTTCCCACACAGGTGAGATTCACCACCACCATCCACTTACAGGTCAGGTTAAGACAATTTTGGCTTGTCAAAAAAATTTCCCCAAGAGTCTTACCCTTAGCTGGGTTTTGTTAGAACTGATGTCCAGCTAGAGCAAGGGTGGGGAACCTTTTTTGGTCAGAGACCATTGACCCACAGAAAAATCAGGAGCCAGACTGAGCTGGCGCATCTGCACTGGTTCACCCTATTGCTGGGGGGAAGGCGGGGGAGACCCAAGCCAGGGAAACTGGACCAGGGCAAGCCATGAGCTGGATCTGACCCCTAGTATGTAGGGTTCCTCTCTCCTGAGCTAGAGGCTCTCCCCATTCCAAAGAGATCTCATGTTGAGGTTGCAGAGGAAGGGAGGTAGGCCTGTGGGCCTGTGAAGACAAAGAGAAGTAGTTGCCCATAGCTATAGCCAGTCTCTGAATCATGGTAGAGAGGTATTGGAGAATAGTTATAGGCAACTGTGCTGCCAAAATTGAAGTTTTGTTGTCTGGTTGATTCACCCTTCAGCCTACACCAGAGGCTTTCAAACTTCATTGCAGGCGCCAACACCATGGGTGCTCTGGGACTGGAGCACACACACAGAAAAACTGGTAGGTGTGAGCACCCCAACACCCCTCCTATCAGCATCATCTTCCCACAGCACCACCTCCCCACAGATCAGCACTTCCCCCTCTCTCCTGGTGCCTCACGGCTGTAGCAATCAGCTGTTTTGCGGCATGCATGAGGCTGGGGGGGGGGGGGGGTAGGGGATGATGCAGCGCACTCCGGGGAAGGGTGAAACTGGGCAGGAAGAGGCAAGGATGGGGCCTTGAGAGGTGGAATGGGGGGCAAGGACTGGGGCAGAGCCAGGGCTGAGCATTGCTTGGCACAATGGGAAGTCAGCATCTGTGCTTCATTGCACCATGACCTTTTTCTGACAACAAAATTACTACATCATCCCAGGAGGTGGGATCAAAGTCTAGCCTGCCCAAACCCTGGTGCCTTGGATGGGGGGACCCCAATAGCTTCAGCCCCAAGCAGGGGGCCTGTAACCCAAGTCCTGCTGACTGGCTCTATAGCCCTGACACTTTGACTTTGGCCTCGGGCAGTGGGGCTTAAGCTTCAGTTTCAGCCTCAGCAAGTCTAAGCCAGCCCCAGTGACTCCATTAAAGTGGGTTTGTGGATTTGAGAGCCACTGGCCTCAATTATTAGGTAGCATTAGTGGGCAGGAGAGAGCTGTAGCTTGCTGGGAAAATCAACCCTTTCTTTCTGGATGAGGACCTGGCCACAGCAGTCCATGCTTCTGTCATGTTTAGATGAGATATTGGCACTCGCTCTATCTGGGACTGAACGAGGATGCAATGCAGAAGCTCCACTTGCAGGGGAGGTAGTGTCTGCATTATTAATGGTACCGCTGCTGTAAGCACATCATCCCTGTGCTCTTATCCCTTTTGAGCTCAGCAAGAGCTTTTGTCCTGATCTTCAAAGCCAACAACAGGTTGAGGAGTCAGACTGAGTTACACCAGTGTCCATGCTTCTAATACTCTGCCAAGACTCCCCTGGGACTGTACAGTTTACAAAGCTCCAGCTTGTTAGCTGAAGGTAAAGTATTTTTGTTCACAGTGGTTTGGCTGTAGAACAAGCTTCTAGAGGGAATCGGACTAATGTGGACCCTGACCACTTCCCAAGCACCCTCAAAATCCTCACCTGTGAAAAAACATTTCCACCACAACAATAATTCAATATATAATGGCCAAGCAGAGCCTCCTTATCCGGAAGGGAAGAAGAGCAGGAACCCCCTTGCATTTCCCTAAGGGATTTACCTAACATGCACTCAGTGAAGGATGTTATAGAAAAGACATAGATAGCTCTGTGTGTGATAGCTACACTTAGGCCCAGTATGTCTGTCTCACAGAGATGTACCCATACTCTGCCCCTCAGCAGTCTTAATACCTCCTTACCCCCACCACCAGAGATATACAACCTGCCACAATTCTGACTTGAGCTGACAACTCTTGGGTCCCACCCTGAGTAACCCTTGCCCCATACAGGTCTGTTATCCCATCTCCACCTGAAACCCTAGTATCTCCCTCTCTGTATACAGGCATGTGCATGTTGCACTCCACTCTGGCACCAGCACTAACCCTTCTCTGCATGTATATCTGCAGTACCCTCCAGTCTCAGTATCTTCTCCCTCACACAGGTGTATGCAGGTCTGCATCCCTGTATTCTGCAGCTGTGTAACATTACCTACATTACACGTAGGTCTGTCTATTCCTCACACTAGACTAAGGAAATAGGAGAGGGGTGAGGTCTAAGCTAGGAAACAATTAACCACTATATCCTTTTGTGGATATTTGCGGCCTTGGTCAAATAATGTAGGTTTAGTTTCAGAAGAGGCCATTAATTTTCTGGGTTCCCAAAACTCAGACCTGGTGTTGAGAGGTGCCTAACCTTCACAACTCCATCTGAAGTCACTTTTCAAGAAGTACTGCATTTTAAATAGTTTGTGAGTAAAGTGTTCAGCTTGTTTGTCAGCATGATATCCCCATGCAAAACAGCATGATATTTCCCTTGCTTCATGCAGAGCCAGTTCACACAAGCTTTAGCATTCAGGACATCATTCAGGTATATGTAAAAGCAGGTGTTGTGCAAATAATGTTTATGAAATGATCTTTGAGACTGCATAATACTTTGGGTGCTTTCATAAATTCCTGGGGAAACAGTTTCCGACTGCCTTTGTTCTTGTTAGGACTCAGGAAACCTCTGTGTGGAGTAGAATATTTAACAACATAAATATTGTATTTCTCAATTACAGGAATAGAGTCAAATTCATCCCTAGAGTGGCTTCAAAAAAAGTTGCGCCAGAGATGATTTTATCCTACATAATCTTAGTTTTTTCATACTACAGGAAATATCTCCCAGTATATTCTACAGTAATTACTCATTTAACACGTGGCCGCTTAACACGTTTTCACAATAGCACGATTTTTTTTTTTAGGGAACGTTTTTTGAATACTATGATCATCCCTGAAATAACACAAAAATAATCAAGTGACGGTCTACTTCGTGTGGCAGTATAAGTTGGTGAAAACAGTGGTAATACTCATGAGCGGATGAATACACGTGGTCGCAGCACTCCTCCACTCACTCACGTGTTTATCTTTGTGTTTTAACAAACTATGGCGACTTGTGTTGCTAGATATCTAATGTTGACGTTGATGAATGAGCACCAACAAAAAATTGACTTTGCCACCACCACCACCTGAAACGCAACTCCCACCTTTTCCATTATTTTTAAAGGGAAAATTGACCCCGCATAGCACATTTTTACTTAGCACAAACATTTTCAGAAATGAGGAATTACTGTATTTCCATTTAATCCATCAATATGAAAAACTATGTGAAAAGTTGTAAACATACTTGTTTCAAAGGATGAACTCTCAACCCTATTAAAATCAAAGGAAAATTTTGCCATTGACTTTAGTGGGACTAGGATATTACCCAAAGTTTACAACATATCAAGGTATGTAATAACAGAGATATACAAAATAGCAGCTAGATAGCTCCAGTGAAAACAGGCTTTCTTCAAGAAATAAAACTGGAGAGCTGACAAAAATTAATAAAGAAAAAGAGGAAAATACTTGAGGCAACCACTGAAAGCACAAGCTGTTGAAGACCCTGGCAGGCATTGAGGAAACAAATTGAAGATTCCTTGAGGAAAATGTCTTGGGGGTGGGGAAGCTCCATTTATTTCCTTCTTATCCTTTCAGCATAAACTTTATTCAGTCAATGCCTGCTATTCATTATAGTTCCCCAGGATCTGTTTTGTTTTAGGAAATTTCAAGGTCAAGTTTGCTATTTGTGTAGGTAAATGAAGATTTATCCTCTTCAGTTGAACCCTTTATGCAAGCGGTGAATTTAGTCTATTCGATCTTTATCTGTTTTAAAACAAGACATCGCCCATCTTCTTTCTTTTGTGTGTTGACTATAATTAATAATAGGGGTGTAGTTAACTTCAGCCAGAATTTTACATCTAAAGGCAACTAACTGAAAGTGGAAAATTGTGACTGCAACGCTGGAGGCCATTGCTGAAAATGGGACCTAAGGCCACAAGGGGGGAGACAACTAAAATCAGGCCTAAAATTTTGATGGGGGGTGGGGGAAGCTGTTTCAAAAATCTCTGTTAAAAATAATGTTCCCATCATTTAGAATTGTGGTGGACACAATGTTTTGTTGCAAGTCAATACTCTATTGCTGGTGATCTACACTAGCATTTCAGGGGAATTTATTCCTGCTGCATACACATTCAAGTACTGTCGGCGTCAACAGGAATGTCTCTGGTACTGAACTACAAAGGGGAGAGGAGCTCTTGGTGCAGCCAAGAAATGTTCGTAAGTGGTGGAGTGGATTGCTTTGCTCCCCCTGCAGGGCATGGGTGAGTGAGCAGGAGAATAGGAGAACAGAAGGTTCTCTGGGAGTGGCCTGCCTTCCTACAGGGCAGTGAAGAGGGAAAACTACAGAAGCCATGGAGACGATGGACACCATATAAGACCCAGGCAAAGAGGGAGGGTGCAAAGAGGATCTGTGTGTAGGCAAAGAGGGAGGGGGAAGCCTACCTGTATGAGTGCTGTGTACATTGTGGTATGAAGAGCTTCACTGCCTATGTGAGTGTTACGTTGTATTGTACTGTCTGCATACAAGGGGTGGCATTTGTGAGTGTGGTGTGCAAGGACATACCAGTCAGGCCTGCTGGCAGGGGGAAGGGGGACAAAGGAGAAAGTTGCCCTAGGACCCAGCGATTCAAAGGGTCAGTGTCAATCCGGACCCCTGAACCCTTTAAGTCACTGCTAGAGTGCTGTGCTGCGTGCTCCGGCGGGAGGGGTGTCTCACTCTGGGCATCGCTGAAGGCTGGCCAGCCTGGCCCTGCCCTTCTGCCCAAGACCCTGCCCCTTCCGGGAGCATGGAGCTGGACCTCCCCTTCCCCATCTTGCCCAGGGGCCCATGCAGATTGTTGGCTCCCCTGGCCAGAGTGCACGATGTGGATGTGGTGTGTAGTGTCTGACAGACACTGTTGAGAGAAGGGTTAGAGCCATAGTGTTGACTGAATTATAAATGTACGTAAAAACAGGAAGTACAATTTAGGAAGAAGATGAGTGATCCTTTCAACAGTTCACATTTTCTCCCATTCCTAACTCTAATGTGCCACTCTGAACAGCTAATCTAGTGCTCTAATAGATGAAGGAATGGGTGTGTGGCTTCCAGAGCAGGCCATGAATATCAGAGATGGAAATTTTCAGCTGCTGCCGTTCTACTTGTGGAATGACAGTGAAAGTGCTAGTAAATATACTGGACTCGTGCAATTTTACTACCATGTTTTCTTTTGCTAGACCTACAGTGACAAAAATGCTAGCTAAGACAAGGTCCATGAGGTCACTGTGCTGCTGTCTGGAGAAATCATTAAAACGAATAAATAAATCCTTTCCATTTACACAGAACTCAACATATAAATAAATATTATGAACATGGAGAAAGACAAATCCAGAATTTCAGTCTAAGTAGTAAGAAAAGAAACAGGTTTTAAGACATGCCAGATTTTCAGAATTGTTACGCTCACATTTGATCCTTGAAATTAATGGAACTGCAGATATTCAACACCTACAATAAACAAGTCCTATGTGTAGTCAAGCTTCCGGTTGCCATCTCCAGTTTAAGGATGGTGTTGATTTTATCTTATCTAAACAAAGTTAGAAATATGGTCAGATTTACAAAGCTATTTAAGTATGTAAAGACATCTAGTGTGAATTACAACAGCAGCTAAGTAGGCCATGCTGTCATATATGCATGTACTAAGTAAATGCACTAAGTAAATGTACTTTTAGACAAAAGCCTTGATGATAAAAACCTCACCAATGCTGATTTTTCTGATGACAAAACTCTAGGTTGTCAAATCACCAGCTGAGCTAGTTGCAGCTGGAAAGCTCATCTGCAAAATTTGGCCTGGCAATTAATTTGGGTAAATTCTTCCAGTCAGTGCTTTTGAACATCCTACAGGTTCAAGCATCTTAGTGGGGGCCATCCAGTTGAGATGGTGGGTGATTTCACCTCCCTCTGCTTTTCTATTGATACGATGTGCTTCACTAAGCCTGCATTGCAAAAGCATCATCAGAAATGGAGTGTGTCATCCAAAATGCTTTTTGTAAATCAAACACCTTAATAACTAGATGAAGTTAAGGATCTATACTACATCTAACCAAAAAATGCCCCCTTCACTGACTAGATTGAGAAGAAGCTAGACACCATTCAGATGAAGCATCTCCAGGAAATCAAAAACATTGTTTGTTACTAATTCAAGATACTTACTAAATGCAATAGGTTCCACTGTCGCAAATGGTTGCTCAGTATGCTCCCAGGTAATATGGTCATCTGCTCCAGATGCTTCCAACTTCCCTGTGAGAATTACTTTAACTTTGATCCAAGGAAACCAGAAGAAAAAGCTCCCTGGAAGACCCGATGTATTCAATGACCTCTTCACTGTGCAAATAAGAGAACTAACATAAGTTAGTTATTTGCCTAACCTACTTGAGCACTTTTAGAAAATTCCATTATGTGCCTTTCTGTATCTTTGAGCACCTAACCACCTTTATAAATTCAGCATTGGTGATTAAAATGGTAGTGGAAAGCAGTGGCCTGTTTACAGAATGGCCCCCAATGAAGTGAGATGTTTTTGAAAAGTATTTCTAATGTAGATGGGACTGGAAGTTGGTGCATAGAGCTCTTTGCCAGCAGCTCTCTGAGGGTATGTCTACACTACAAAGTTAATTTCAACTAACATCCATTAGTTCGAATTAACTTTGATAGGCGCTACACTAGCGCTACACTAGTTCGAACTTAATTCAAACTAGCGGAGCGCTTAGTTCGAACTAGGTAAACCTCATTGTACGAGGACTAAGCCTAGTTCGAACTTACTAGTTCGAATTAAAGGGTGTGTAGCCCCTTAATTCGAACTAGTGGGAGGCTAGCCCTCCCCAGCTTTCCCTGGTGGCCACTCTGGCCAACACCAGGGAAACTCTATAGCCCCCCTCCCGGCCCCAGACACCTTAAAGGGGCATGGGCTGGCTACGATGCCCGTGCCAGGTGCAAGCCTGCCAGCACCTAGCCAGCAGACCCTGCACCTGGCACGGCTTGAGCCAGCCACCCGATGGCCCCCTGCCCTCCCCCTCTTCCCGGGACCAGGCTGGCGGCTCCCGGGAGCTTGCCCAGGACCGCAAGAGGCGGGCACCCGCCTGGGCTAGTGCGGACATCGTGGACCTTGTCCACGACCTCCGCACTAGGCACAGGAAAGTGGCCGTCTAGGGCAGGAGAGCTGCCAGCCTGGCCACCCAGGAGCAGGTGTGCAAGAGAATCAAGGGGGTCCAGTGAGACCCCCGACCCTGAGCCGTGAGCTTACAATGGCCGTCCTGGGTCAGACCAAAGGTCCATCTAGCCCAATAGCCTGTCTGCCAACAGTGGCCAACCCTAGGGACCCTGGAGGGGATGGACCGAAGACAGTGACCAAGCCATTTGTCTCGTGCCATCCCTCTCCAGCCTTCCACAAACCTTGGGCAGGGACACCACTCTTACGCCCTGGCTAATACCACTCCATGGACCCAGCCTCCATGACTTGATCTCACTTCCCTTTAAACTCTGTTCTACTTCTAGCCTTCACAGCCTCCTGCAGCAAGGAGTTCCACAGGTTGAATCTTTACTTTGTGAAGAACAACTTTCTGTTACTAGTTTGAAGCCTGCTACCCATTCCTTTCCTTTGGTGTCCTCTAGTCCTTCTATTATGGGAACTAATGAAGAACTTTTCTTGATGCACCCTCTCCACCCCACTCATGCTTTTATAGACCTCTATCCTATCCCCCCTCAGTCTCCTCTTTTCTAAGTTGAAAAGTCCCAGTCTCTTTAGCCTCTCTTCATATGGGACCTCTTCCAAACCTCTGATCATTTTAGTTGCCCTCCCCTCTCCCACCCTCTCTCTTCCCCTCTCCCACCTCCTTTTCCCAGTCTCCCCGAGTTTTGTTCAATGAAGAGAGATTCTATTTTTGACCACATGTTTTCTTTATTTTGTACATCAGGAAGGGGGGTAGGGAGGGGTAAGTGGAAGGAGGTGAGGGAGGAATGGGGTACGAGCCCCCGATGGGGAGGACTGGGCTTGCTCTGCGGGCTTCTGGGGGTAGAAGCTCTCCTGCAGCCCCCCAATTGCCCCCTCTCCCCAGATGGCAGCCTGCAGCAAGTGCAGCCGGTCTGATGGCCGAGTGCTGTGATGTGCCCAGTGTGGGCATTCAGGGCACTCCAAGCCAAGACTGCTTTGCAAGCGGGGCACCCCTGAGAACTGCCTGTCCGGGGTGGAGGTTGGGTCCCTTTAAGCACAGCCCTCGGCTAGCCTGAGGCAGCAGCTCTAAGTCCTCATCTGATGCCCAGCCTGCACTGCTTCTGGCCATCCTTAACCCCGGTTCAGGGTCCACTTAATGTGGACATGCTAGTTCGAATTAGCAAAATGCTAATTCGAACTAGTTTTTTAGTCTGGATCTGTTAGTTCGAATTAGTTTAGTTCGAATTAACTAGTTTGAATTAGTGCTGTAGTGTAGACATACCCTGAAAGTTGTTGCTTCATTACTGTAAAATTTGCTTTTGTTTTTATTCTATTTATTTATTCTTGTTCAAAGCAAGAATAGAGATATTTTGTCCTTATTTTGGCAAAATCCTGATTAGTGCTAAGTTTTTGCTAAGATCCTCCCATGCCCGTAGCCATCAATGGCAGCTGAAGATGTGCAGCATTGAATAAACTGAGAAAAAATTTCAAGATTTTGCCCACACTTCACATGCATAGTGCAAGATTTTCCATTATTTAGAAATGAAATTTCCATCAATGTACTAAAAATAATGTCATTAGAGAGGACTGAATCCATGGCAAGTTTAAAGGTATATAAAATCTAATTGTGTATTAGTCAGATGCAAAGAAAACATTTACATCTGGGTAAACTACCTCTTTTTAATATCTGACTAGTACATAAGTGGCCAGAGAGAGTCAACTAAATATTCACAAGGAGAAATTACCTTTAGGTTGTGAATAAACAAAAAAGATTAGAACTCAAAGGATAACTTTTCAGACCTTGGAAACAGTGGCTTACAAGAAACTATTTCCTTAACTAGTGTCATTACCGCAATGCTATGTAATTTTGCCTCCAGCATCAACAAAGCTAACAGCTTAATATGAATTCCAGAACTGGGGTGTATGATGGTGATGATGTAAGAACTCAGCTCAATTTTCAAATACCAGCTTGAGCTTGCAGTCTTGGCAGTTAGACAAGTCTTGTTTTGACTTGTAAACTAAAAAAAAACACAGTTATTTCAGGGAGAATAAATATGGATGTCAACATGCCATTTGGAGAGTCACATTTCAGCCAGTAACCATTTTGCTAGATATTATAGTCCTTTATTACAAATGGTATCAGCTAATATTATAGAATCATAGGACTGGACATGACCTCGAGAAGTTAAGTCCAGTCCCATGCACTCACAGTAGCACCAAATACCATCTAGACCATCCCTAACAGTGTTTGTCTAAACTGCTCTTAAAAGTCTCCAATGATGGAGATTCCACAACCTCCTTAGGCCATTTATTCCAGTGCTTAACCAACCTGACAGTCAGGAAGTTTTTACTAATGTCCAGCCTAAATCTCCCTTCCTGCAATTTAAGCCCATTGCTTCTTGTCCTATTATCAGATGTTAAGGAGAATACTTTTTCTTCCTCCTTCTTGTAACAACCTTTTAGGTACTTGAAAGCTATTATTGTGTCTTCTCTTTTCTAAAGAAACCCCAACATTTTAGTCTTCCATCATATGCCATGTTTTCTAGATCTTAATCAGTTTTGTTGCTCCTCTTTGGACCTTTTACAATTTGTCCACATCCTTCCTGATTTGTGGTGCCCAGAATTGGACACAATATTTCAGCTGAGGCCTAATCAGCACGGAATAGAACAGAAAAATTAATTCTAATTTTTTACTTATAATACTCCTGCTAAAACATCCCAGAATGTTTTTTTTTCAGTGTCACATATTTAGCTTGTGGTCCACAATGATCCCCAGTTCCCTTTCTTCAATACTCCTTCCTAGACAGTCATTTCCCATTTTGTATGTATGTAACTAATTGTACCTTCCTAAATGGAGAAAACTTCATTTGTCCTTATTAAACTTCATCCTATTTGCATTTGTCCTTATTAAACTTCATCCTATTTACCTCAGACCATATTTCCAGTTTGTCAGGATCATTCTGAATTATGACTCTATCCTGCGAAGCACTTGCAACCTGTCCCAGCTTGGTATCATCTACAAACTTAATAAGAGTACTCTCTATGCCATCATCTAAATAATTGACGAAGATATTGAACAGAACCAGTCCCAAAACAGACCCATGTGGAACCCCACTTGTTATGCCCTTCCAGCATGACTGTGAACCATTAATAACTACTCTCTGAGAATGGTTATCCAGCCAGTTTTGCACACACCTTATAGTAGTCCCATCTAGGTTTTATTTCCTTAGTGTATTGATAAGAAGGTCATTTGAGACTGTATCAAATGCTTTACTAAAGTCTAGGTATACCATGTCTATTGCTTCCCCCTTATCCACAAGACTTGTTTTCCTAACAAAGAAAGCTATCAGATTGATTTGACATGATTTGTTCTTTACAAATCCATGCTGTCTGTTACCTATCCCTTATCTTCCAGGTGTTTACAGATGAATTCCTTAATTATGTGCTCTATTATCTTTCCTGGTACAGAAGTTAAGCCAGCTGGTCTGTAGTTTCCTCTGATATTCTTATTTCCCTTTTTATAGATGGGCACTATATTTGCCCTTTTCCAGTCTTGTGCATTGGAAGCAAAGATTTCCCATCAGGCAATGCTTTCCTGTTTTCTTTGTCCCAAAGTTCAGTGCGAAACTTGCTTTGGAATCTCTGTTCTCCTTTCTATATGCTAATAGAGATGTCTTTCTGTCCCATCTTTGATGCAAATGAGGCTAGGTTTTTCTCTTTAATCCTATCACCCTTATCCAGAGGAATTTAGGTGTGTCTCCCCTCACCTTTTCACTGTTTTTTGTATCAGCTTTGGTTCATGGGTGGGAGCTGGGGGTGTCTTCCATGAGTACTATGGCCTGTTTCCCCAAGAACACAGAGCTGGTAGTTAACAAAAATGTGTACATGCCAAAAGAACATAAGATTTTATTATGTATTTTCTGATTGCAAATCCTGAACACCATTTTAATGTGCCTTTTATAGTCTTCTTCAGTTAGTATACCTGTTAGGCTATTAGGTTGGCCCGTCAGCACATACTCCAACTACAATCAGTTTCCATGCTCCCACTGGATTCAATGGGAACAGCATGAAAGCATTTACTAATTTATGTAGAAGAACTACAGTTTATAAGCTGAAGAGATAATGTTTAAAGTAGTGTGAAATTTGGTTGTTGTTATCCACATGGGAGTGTGAACCTGTGATTGTATTTTCATCTTTATGTATTCACACTTCTTAGGTGTAACTTTGAGCTTCTGATTTAAAAAAAATTCAAATCTGAAGGGAAAAAATTAGATGAAAAGAAGTTTCCCAGGAAAAACGTTTTCCATTTTTGACCAGTTGTCCAAATCTCAAAAACGAAATACAACTTGAACCATCAGTTTACATCTGGTTTTGTAGCATAACCATGGAAAATGTTCCATTTTTCATGTTTATGGGGCAAAAATCATAAATAGGCTAAATTCTTGGTGAATCTCTTAAAAAGTTTGATCTCAGTTTTCAGCAGGTTTTTACACACACACAAGAAGCTTGGTTTGGTAACAAAAGTCTTGTATAGCTTGAAGTGGTTTCAAACCTGTGTTATGCTTTTTCTTAATAACAATAAGCAAATCCTGTCAAATTGCCCTCTATTTTAGATTAAGAATGAAACAAGATAGGACTACTCTAAAATTGCCATGATTGAGCAATAGAGTGTGTGTGTCTCTCCTATGACAATCTGCAATGAATTGTACGCAAAGTGGCTGACTGTGTCTGCAAAAAGCAAAGTCCTTAAAGATTCTAAAGGTAAACAGAAAATAAATATATATTATGTACATCGCACCTAACCCTTATCTTGCAGGTAACATTCTGTGAACCCCAGTTCCTGAGTTTCCCAGAGACATTTTTCTGTAGTTTCAAACTCCTATCACTGGCCACTCTCAGAAATTCCAAGACCACTACCTCCAAAGAGACAGTGAACACACCAGTCCAGTGTTTCTCAACCAGTGGTACGAGTACTGTTAGGGGTACTTGAGAGAAGTCTGGGAGGAGGTGTGTGAACATCAACACAACTGAAATGTGGAGAAAATTGAATTTTTGTTTTAAGTTTTACAGCATTTTATTATTTTTGTACTTTTTACACCCAAACATGTCATCACCCACCTGGCTATGATTAAATTGTTTAAACAAATGTGTTGCAATGGTAGACAAAATTTTTGTGTGTCTGAAAATTATAGGTACTGAGGGTACTTTTTTTTTTTTTTTTTTTTTTTTTTAAAGGAGTACTTTATAAAAAAAAGGTTGGGAAACACTGCACCAGTCTGTTAGTTTAGCTGACAACCCACACAGCTTTAAGACACAGCACTGAGATGATCTATACCAATGTTTATTAACCTGTTGATACCAGGGACCAGCTTGATGTTTATCTAAACTATCAGAGGGTATGTCTACACTACAAAGTTAGTTCGAACTAATGGACGTTAGTTCGAACTAACTTTCATAGGCGCTACACTAGTGCTCCGCTAGTTCGAATTTAATTCGAACTAACGGAGCGCTTAGTTTGAACTAGGAAAACCTCATTTTACGGGGATTAAGCCTAGTTCGAACTAGCTAGTTCGAATTAAGGGGTGTGTAGCACCTTAATTCGAACTAGTGGGAGGCTAGCCCTCCCCAGGTTTCCCTGGTGGCCACTCTGGCCAGCACAAGGGAAACTCTTCTGCTCCCCTCCCGGCCCCGGACCCCTTAAAGGGGCATGGGCTGACTACGGTGCCCGTGCCAGGTGCAAGCCTGCCAGCACCCAGCCAGCAGACCCTGCACCTGGCACAGATCGAGCCAGCCACCCGATGCCCCCCAGCCCTCCCCCTCTTCCCGGGACCAGGCTGGTGGCGGGAGCTTGCCCGGGACCGCAAGAGGCGGGCACCCGCCTGGACTAGTGCAGACATCGTGGACCTCGTCCACGATCTCCGCACTAGGCACAGGAAAGTGGCCGTCTAGGGCAGGAGAGCTGCCAGCCTGGCCACCCAGGAGCAGGTGTGCAAGAGAATCAAGGGGGTCCAGTGAGACCCCCGACCCTGAGCCCTGAGCTTACAATGGCCGTCCTGGGTCAGACCAAAGGTCCATCTAGCCCAGTAGCCTGTCTGCCGACAGCAGCCAACCCTAGGGACCCTGGAGGGGATGGACCGAAGACAGTGACCAAGCCATTTGTTTCGTGCCATCCCTCTCCAGCCTTCCACAAACCTTGGGCAGGGACACCACTCCTACCCCCTGGCTAATACCACTCCATGGACCCAGCCTCCATGACTTGATCTCACGTCCCTTTAAACTCTGTTCTAGTTCTAGCCTTCACAGCCTCCTGCAGCAAGGAGTTCCACAGGTTGACTCTTTGCTTTGTGAAGAACAACTTTCTGTTACTAGTTTGAAACCTGCTACCCATTCCTTTCCTTTGGTGTCCTCTAGTCCTTCTATTATGGGAACTAATGAAGAACTTTTCTTGATGCACCCTCTCCACCCCACTCATGCTTTTATAGACCTCTATTCTGTCCCCCCTCCGTCTCCTCTTTTCTAAGCTGAAAAGTTCCAGTCTCTTTAGCCTCTCTTCATATGGGACCTGTTCCCAACCCCTGATCATTTTAGTTGCCCTCCCCTCTCCCAGCCTTTCTCTTCCCCTCTCCCACCTCCTTTTCCCAGTCTCCCCCAGTTTTGTTCAATAAAGACATATTCCATTTTTGAACACAATTGTCCTTTATTTAGTACATCAAGAAGAGGGGCAAGGGAAGGGTAAGTGGAAGGTGGTGAGGGAGGAATGGGGCACGAGCCCCCGATGGGGAGGACTGGGCTGGCTCTGCGGGCTTCTGGGGGTGGAAGCTCTCCTGCAGCCCCCCAATTGTCCCCTCTCCCCAGATGGCAGCCTGCGGCAAGTGCAGCCGGTCTGATGGCCGAGTGCTGTGATGTGCCCAGTGTGGGCACTCAGGGCACTCCAAGCCAGGACTGCTTTGCAAGCGGGGCACCCCTGAGAACTGTCTGTCCGGGGTGGAGGTTGGATCCCTTTAAGCACAGCCCTTGGCTAGCCTGAGGCAGCAGCTCCACGCTCTAAGTCCTCATCTGATGCCCTGCCGGCACTGCTTCTGGCCATCCTTAAGACCGGTTCAGGGTCCACTTAATGTGGACATGCTAGTTCGAATTAGCAAAACGCTAATTCGAACTAGTTTTTTAGTGTTAGTTTTTCGAATTAGCACTGTAGTGTAGACATACCCAGAGAGACTTGACAGACCAGTTGTTGAGAAACACTGGTCTACAGAAAAACTAAGAATAAGTTTATTAATTAAGACCATAGATTTTAAGCGGTACTGAGCAAGAAAAAAAAGAGACGAAAAAAAGTTACAAACAAAAAAAAAAACCCTTTTTTCTAGTGTCTAATACTTAATGTTAGAAAACTGCAATTTTTTCCTCACTATTAGAGCTGTCCCGTCCATAAGATGGTTAGGAGCATCTGTGCCAATTCCTGTGCTTTGGGGGCCCTGCAGTGGCCATCTCAACAATTCTATAGATGGGACCCACAGAGCCCAGGGCTGCCTGGGAGATTACCAGGGAGGCGTGGCATGGGGCAGCAGCAGAGACTGGGCTCCCTGGCACTCACTGCGGTGGTGGGAGCTGTGGAAAGCAGAGCAACCCAGCAATCTGCTCCCCTGCCCATCTCCCATCCCATTGCACTCTGCTTCACCGTGGCGGTGGCACGTGGAATGGCCTGATCCTGGCCCCAACCTGAGCCCTCTCTGCTCCCCCAGGTGATACAAGCCCAACCCCTGCTGCCGCCCTGCTCCAGCTCCCCCAGGTAATCTCCCAGATCAAGTAGCCTGGGGGAGGGAGCTTCGGGAAAGGAGTGCAATGCAGGCAGGGTGGGGTGAAGAGGCACGGTGGGGCCTGGGAAAGGGGAGAGGTGCCCCAGGCCCTGCACTTCCCCAGGAACAGGCCTGCTCACTTACATTGAGCTATCAGCACCTCCAGTCTGTTGGTGTGTAGGATCCATAGGTGCCCAGTAGCCTAGGTAGGAAACCACCGGGCTCAGCCCCACTCACACTCTGCACCAGGCATGCCTGCTGTAGGTGTTATGGGGCAGAGTCTTGCTGTTCCCAGTGCCCACCCTCGCTGTGCTCCTGGCTGGATGGGGCTGGAGCCACATGGCCTCCTCCCTCCCCTGGTGCTCCAGGGAGGCAGGGCGCACCCCCTTCAGGTTCTTCCCCCGCTGTGGGGGAAGGGGTGCTCAGCACACTGTCCCGCCTCTCTCCTCCTTCTGGAGGGTGGGTCCTCAGCAGAGAGGTGGGGCTGTAAGTGGGGCAGAGGGGCTGTCTCCTCCAGCCCCAGGTGCACCAACCACCCATGGGAGGATTCATCATTCATAGAATCAGAGATCATTGATCCCTTTGTTCCCTCAGTGGTGGATAGTAAAGAAATCCCCTTTCTTCCCTCTTAAAGCCCCGAAAACCTTTGAACTGTATCCTTTGCAAAGTAAGCGCAGAAAATGGTCCCCTTCCTTGATGCTTGTTTTTCAAGGTGCAGCTGCCAGACCCCTTCTTCATCCTCAGGTCACATTGCTTTTTTATATGCCTTGATTGCTTTGTTTACCTTAGATGCAAGTGTACTTTCATTGTCCTTTGCCTGTAAACAAGCCATGTTCTTTTCTCCTCTCTCTCTTAGTTTGATCCATGCAGACAGCTAAATACACATTCTTTTATCTAGAGCAGGATTATTTGTCAACTGCCTTGAGAACATAAGTTGGGGGGCTCCTCCAGGGCACAAACGTCCCCTTCTACGCAACCCACACATACATCACACAATGGTATTTATAACCAGTATGTCACCAGTCACCATATGATACCTTACAAGATACTCATTGGCTAAATAATCTGACAATACTGTGTTGGGTGCATCCTTTTACAGTGCGCATTATGGGTCTGTTAAGGTCACCCCTCCCCACTGCCCTCTCAGGTTGGCCCTGCCACCTCTTCATCATGACTCAAATTTGAGGGTGTGGCATTGACATCCAGACACTTAAGTAGGTTGCTTGTGCCTGGCCCTGCGTATAATAATTCTTGGTATAATTTTATTATAAATACACGTGTATTTGGTTCCGAATTTTATTTTTAGGTAACATAAGTCCAAAATCAGAGTGAATTGTAGACTGCAGCAAGATGAAAGCTTAATAAATTGCTAACAGAGCATGCGTCAAAGCTTCTGTCTGCTGCAAATTTATCTATCTTGGGTAGAAGTAATTAACTTTCCTGTTTGTTGTATAAGTAACCAGATAATGCTATGTAATTGCTTACGATTTGCATTGCTTAAAATGGGATTGCTAATTTCCATTGATGATTAGCATAGCATTTAAATAATTACTCTTCACTAAATGATTTTACAAGAAAATTGGGATGGTTCAGTTTCACATAACTCTAATACAGAAATTCCTACACATTTTCTAAGGCCTTGTCTATGCTTGTACATTTTGTCACCAAAAACTGCCTTTTGTTGACTCTGAGCATCCACATTACAGTGCAACAAATGTCACAACATATGATCATTTTTGACAACAAAAAACTTCCAGCCCC
Source organism: Pelodiscus sinensis (assembly GCF_049634645.1). NCBI lineage: Eukaryota > Metazoa > Chordata > Testudines > Trionychidae > Pelodiscus > Pelodiscus sinensis. The sequence goes on along the minus strand of NC_134720.1, from coordinate 15,794,968 downwards.
GCAAAGAACTTTTGTTTCTGCACTGTTGACAATTACACAGCGTGTACTTGGTAGGTTTTTTTGTCGGGTTTATTGGACTCCAGTATGTATCCTACATTTGGCTGCCCATTAGCCATGTAATGTTTACATGTAAAGAGAAGCTCCTCTCCCACCTGAAAACGCCAGGAACCAGAGCTACAAGAGTGCAATCAGACCTCCAAGTGACCCGTAGGAACGTGGATACGTACAGTCGCATTTCTCAAGCCCTGTGTGAGAAGGGGTCTGAGAGAGACACCCTGAAATGCAGAGCCAAGATCAAGAAAATCCAACAGGCCTACCAGAAGGCAGAGGAGGCAACAGCTGGTTCGGTGCTGCATCCAAATCATGCCGGTTTTATAAAGAACTGGATGAATCCTGGGTGGGGACCCACGATCAAACTCCAGGACACTGTGGATAGTTCTCAGAGAACAAAGCCAGAAATACTTGTCCCAGATACACAACAGACTCAAGCTGATGAAGAGATTGAAGAAGGCCAGGAGGTGAGGGTCAATTTGGTGACAATCTGTGTGCCCGGCAGTGAGGAATTGTTCTCAAGTAACGGTGTTTGTGCAGACACTCAGCAACTCATTCTGGAAGAGACGCTGTGTGTTGAAGCAATGGAATGGGGGTAGGGTATGATGCTGTGCAGGAAGGTGGTTGGGGCCTGAGCATGCAGAAGCCATGTGAGGTGGTATAGAGATGGTATCATGGTAAGTAGTTGCTGTGCAAGCACCCAGGGCTGGGGAGCTGAGTGGCCATGGGGAGCAGTAAATTGCTCTATCCCAGGACTACTCAACTTTTGAAGCTCTGGGGGCCACAATGATACTCACAGCACATGCCGAGGGCTGCAACTTAAGTGTGGTTGCATATACAGGAGGCCCCTGACTTGAGATGTGATTGGTTCCGGAGGAAGCGTCTGGGGGCATCATAACTCAAACCCGCATTTACGATAGGTGCCGTATGCCATTGTAAATGCGGGCTGAGGATGTAAGTCAGGGGTTTTCGGCCCCTTCTGCACTTACAAAACTGGTTACAAGTGTAGAGGGTCAGAACTTGGGCAGTCGCAAGTCGGGGGCCTCCTGTACATGCAAATATATATGCAAATATATGCAAATAGCGAATTTCACAGTAACGGCCATGAATATAAGAATTAAGGCAAGACTACACATCACGCAGGCCCCATTTAAGTCAGTTCTGCTGATAATAATAGGCAATATTTACCCAATTTCCACCCATATGGCAGCACTTTTAGGATATGTCTAGACTACATGCCTCTGTCGCCAGAGGCATGTAAATTAGACTACCCAACATAGTCAATGAAGCCAGGATCATCGGCACAGCGCATGAGTCAAGACGCAGATCGGTTGACAAGGGAAGCCTTTGTCGACCACTCCTGTAAACCTCGTTTCACGAGGCATAAGGGAGAGGTCGACAAAGGCTTCCCTTGTTGACCGATCCGCGTCTTGACTCGCGCGCTGTGCCGATGATCAGCTGAACCAGCACAGCGTGGTGACCATTTTTATTTTAATGAAGCCGAGGATATTTAAATCCCGGCTTCATTGGCTATGTCGGGTAGTCTAATTTACATGCCTCTGACGACAGAGGCATGTAGTCTAGACATACCCTAAATGAGCAATGACAGTCCAGGAATTTAACTACTAAAACACATATCAAAAGAAGACCATTATATTGACTACTTTTTTGTTTTGGCTCCCACCCGTGAGCTGCATCTTGAGCCACATGTTAACCCAAACCACACCGTGGGCTGCAAACACCTGCTCTATGCAGTAAGGGACGGGGTGGGGGCAGTATGGAATGACCAGATGCTGTATTTCTGTGAGCTGGCTAGCACAACCTGGATCTGTGTTATGGCCAAACACAGCATCAGTGAATGCACGGATAGCAATAGAATCTTCCTGGGAAACGGTGTTGAAGATCCACCTGATGTACTTATTAATTTTGTCAAGGAGATTTCATGGGAGGCCTGCTGTTACCCCACCCCTGTAATATGACACTTTCCCAAACCAGTCCTCCATGTGTGCTACCAAGGATGACCATCCATCCCATTTTTAATGGGACAGTCCCTTATTTAAGCCCTCTGGAAGGCATCCCATCTTAAAACAAAGGGTGTGTGTGGAATTGTCCCGTATGTTGCTCAGCAGGGCCTGGCTGTTTAAAGAGCTGGCTGGGGACAGCTGGGACAGGCTCTTTAAACAGAGCCCATGCGCTGGTCAGCCTACATGTTGTCCCTGGCGGCGCTGTTGCCAGCAGCTCCTGAGAATAAGCCAAGAGGTCTCTCACACTGCTTCCAGCTTCCCAGCAGCAGTGCCCCCACACAGACGGCCCACAGCTGCCTTTTTGCAGTAGATTAGGTAGTAATCCAGCCCTAGGACTTCCCCACACCCTCCCCGCACCCACCCTCAGCCCCTTTCTCAGCATTCTGTCCCTCCCCCACACCTCCAGCTCTCTGCCTCTTCCTCCCGCACTCAGCCCTGATTCCTGCATCTCACCTGTACACTCCCAGCCCTCTCCCCGCCCACACGCAGATGCAACCCTATTGTTTACCTATTTCAGTTATAATAATGCAGTATGTCTTTTCAATGGATGCTCAGTCATCTTAATGTTATTTTGAACATTTGTGCTAGCCCAAAAGCAGTGATTCACTGTGTAAATCTGGCCTGCCATATCCCAGGGAAATATCAATTCATTGTCCTCTGAATCTGAATAGAAAGCTGAATACGAATATGAATCTGATGAGTCATTGTCATCTGTTAGTAGGCCCATAAGTAGACATGCTGCAGTGCATGATGTCTTCTGCACATTGCTCATGACAAGAGCCAGAAGTCTGGGATCCATGTTTTCTTGCCGCAGATGTTTGACTTGGAGTGAAAGTAAGCCAGAAACCCAGGGACGTCTGGGAAGGAAAGAGGTGGCTGACAAGATGTTTTTATGTTCCCAACATGCCTAGCCCTATGTTGCATATTCCCACAGAGCTTAGCAAGTGAAGGTGATGCAAGGCACTGTGGGATGCCTACTCACAATGCTTTACTCTTTCTGTTGATAAGGGAGCTGCAGGTGTGGCCATGAGTTGTCAACAGCGGGTACCAGAAAAAACGGTTTGACGAGTTTTCTGTTTTGGCAACTTTTGGCTGTCGACATCACTTTCATTGCCAAAACATGTAAGTGTACACATAGCCTAAGAGAGTACAGTTAGTCATAGGATGCTCAATATCATCGCTGTTCTCAGGGTTTGTGAGAAATAACTGGAGGATGAATTCAATGACAGTGTGGTAACATGATTATTGTCTTATTCTTCAAGAGAAATACTTTTGCTTTTAGAATACGTATGTTTTTAGAAACCATATTGTTTCCAGTTTCTGCGCACTCCACAGCCTAACCTGTATCTCAGAAATCTCTTCCTGGATGCCTCAATGACAATCTAAGCTTAATATGAGCTAAAACCAAGTTCCTTGTTTTTTCATCTAACTCCTTTACTTGGCCTTCTTTCTCCCTGATGTATAAACAGAGGATCACCTCCAACTTTCCTCTTTCATTTTCCCAACACCTTTGAGCTGGATCCAGATCATGCTGCTTCTCCTTCTTCACCTCCTCAATAGCTAAAATTCTCATTCATTTTCTGATCATTTCCTGCCCTGACTCTTGTAACCTCCTCTCAGGTGACTTGGCACACACATGATTGCACATTGTCTCTCTCTAGACAGCAGCCATTGATGCCTGTTGTCTTTGCTTCGAACCATGTGAAATGGTTCCTAGAATCTTTCTTTTAGGGGCTCTGATGTCATCTGATTTAGGCAGCTTGTCAACGCTCAACCTTCAGGGATCACCGCATAAATGTTTTCTTGGTCCAGGCTGATCTGATGGATTAGCTCCTTCAGGAGCTCCAGGACTTGGATTACACTCTGCGAGACTTTGAAGAATGGAAGAAGCATAGTATGAAGATATTGGAGTTCAACCAGATCACAACGCTAATTGACTGTGTAACAAAGACTAATTCCCTTTGTTTACTTGCTGCAATTAGGGCATATTGAAGACGGAATTCTTGAAGCAGGTGATCAGCTTCCAGCTAATCATAATCAAGTTCCCATGGAAGGTGGTTCTGGACTGTATCATTAACACAGAATTGCAGTGTGTGAGTGAAGGAGCTCAGAGTGTGCTTGTGCTATTGGCTCCATTCTCTCTGAGCACTACATGGAGACTGGTAAACTGTTATTTATTCAGCACGCTGAGAAATGCCTACAAAGTGACAGTTCCTGGGCGGCTGCTATTGAAAGACACACAATGCAGCACTTCTTGTCTTCTTATGAGCTCTTTGTCTTTCAAGAGTGCTGTTAAATGATCCTGTAAAGGCCAGTTTTGCTTTGTGTCCACATGTCGACTGTAAAGAAACAGCATTTTGTCTGTGAAATATGTCAAGGATAAAACATAGCTGGCACAACATTTATGGGAAGGGAGATGCTAATAAAGATCTTACTTTCAAAAGGATAAATGGACACAAATCAGACATCTGGAATGTAACACATAAACCTGTACAGGGATATTTTAGCCTCTTTAGACATTCAATAATGGATTTAAAAATAACCATTCTTCTGTAAAGGAATTTTATCACCTAATTATAGAGGGAGACTGCTGAACAAGAATTCATTTATAAATTCAATACTGTTAACTTGGACTTCAATAAAGCTATTAACTGGTTAATGCACTACAAAGGCACTACAAAGGCAATTTCCCCTGCCTTTAATATTTGCATTTGACAGCTAACTGCTTTTGCTGTTATATATGCTCTGGATTCTATATTTTCCACTCCAATTCATCTGATGAAGTAGGTTTTACCCACAAAAGCTCACGATATAATTTATTTGTTAGTCTTTGAAGGTATGTCTACACAGCAAAGTTATTTCAAAATAACAGCCGTTATTTTGAAATAACTTTGTCAGCATCTACACAGCCAAACCGCTATTTTGAAATTAAATTGAAATTAAATCGAAATTAAATCCATGGCCCTTTCTGACCATGGATCACGCAGCAACCTGTGCATGTGCCATGCCACCCCTGGGCACGTGGCCCCAGCTGGCTGCCACACAGGTACTTTGGCCTGTTACCCACACTCGTAGATGTATGAAGACACATGACATGCTCCGGACTCCAGGGTGGGACACTGCACAATGCCCTCCCTCCAGAAGCCCCCTCTACACAGATGCAGGGCACATCTTTCCCCCATCCCCACACTATATACAGTACAGGGGCATGCGTGCAGTCCTAGGCCAGCTCCCACTCCCAGAGATAGCAGGACATGCTGAATACGGCCTGTGTGCAAGCACATTGGCTCCGATGGTGCGGAGACCTGCTGTCCTCGCCTTGCAGAGGAACACTGGGCTTCACCCACTGTGTCCCCAGGGATAACTGATACTTCTTTTGTTTCTCCACAGCTGCAGCAGCTGTGAGTGCAGGGCATCCTCCTGCACTTGGGCCAGCAGGCTGAGCCATAACCAGGAGGAGTACCAGCAGCAGCACCTGGGGATACTGCGAGGCCAGCACCGCACCCTGGACTACTGGGTGCATAAAGAACTGTAGCTCCGGCGGGAGAGCTGGTGGGAGCTGCTTGTCTAGGGCCGTGTCATGTGCGACCACCTGCAGACCCTGGTGCACAGTTTGGTGCCTCCTACTGCTCCAGCTTCTGCTGCCTCCCCAGCTACTGCTCCTCCTCCCACTCCTGCTCCCCCTCCCGCTTCTTCCTCCTCATCCTCCCCCCCATCCCTCCCAGGGACGCTAAGGCCCCCGCACCTGCAGTGCTGGGAGACAGGTGGGCCAGCAAGATCCCCAACCCTGAGCTTCTCCTCACCCTTCCTCCCCATGCCTCCCCCTTCCAGCTCCCTGCTCCCAGGTATACACCTCCCCCCCCGTTGCCTCTTCTCTCCCGCCTTCCTTCCCCCCCAGTTTTGTTCAATAAAGAGAGTTTGTTTTCTTCAACACATGTGTCTTTATTTTACATTGGGAAGGGGGGTTAGGGAGGAGTAAGTGGAAGGACGTGAGGGTGGAATGAGGCACAAGCCCCCAGTGGGGCAGACCAGGGAGACTTTAGTCCTCCTCCATCTGGAAGCTCTCCTGCAGGGCCTCACAGATATGGACAGCCCCCAGTGGACCTCCCCACTGGCAGCTGTGCGGAGCTGCGCGTACAGGCCGGACAAGTGGTTAGCCTCTGCCATCAAGCTTAGCAGGAAAGCCTTCCCCTTCCTCTCACACAAATTGTGCAGCACATAACACGCTGCCACCATATGCAGAGAGGTCCAGGCATGTGAGGAGGCTTCTAAAACGGGCCTTCAGCCAGCCGAATTCTCCCTCCACTACAATGCGGGCCCTGCTGGGCCTGGCATTAAAGGCCCCTCGGGAAGGGTTGAGGTGTCCTGTGTAGGGCTTCATGAGCCAGGGTTGTAGCGGGTAGGCCACATCCCCCAACAAACACACAGGCATGTCCACGTCCCCAACCCTGATGTCGTGGTTGGGGAAGAAAGTCCCGGTGTGCAGCCTCTGGCACACGGAGGAGTTGCGGTAGACCTGCGCGTCGTGTGCTTTGCTGGACCAGCCCACGTTAGCAGGATGACCAAGAAGTATCCCTTCCAGTTTATGTACAGGGAGGCCTGGTGGTCCGGGGCATGGATGGGGATGTGTGTCCCATCGATTGCCCCCCCACAGTTGGGGAAGCCCAGGCCGCCAAACCCCTCAATGACCACATCCACATCAGTGAGGCGGATGACTCTGCGGAGCAGCACTTTATTTATGGCCTTGACCACTTGCAGAGGGACACACAAAACCAAGAGTCACTGGGGTACCAGGGTGGCTGAGAGTGCCCCCTCCCCGCCACTGCCCCACTCCCCAGGAGCAACACCCTCTGTAATCCTGGCCACCATAGGTGGGATAGAACAAACCCTCCCAGGGAGGGGACTTTCACCACCTCCCCCCCCTTTTACCTAGGGCAGCCCATCCCCTCCTTGCACTGCCCCCTCCTGGCACAGTGGCCGGAGATTGCCATACCTGCATGAGCACTGCTCCAACGGTGGATCTCCCCATGCTGAACTGGTTCCCCACGGATTGGTAGCTATCTGGCATTGAGAGCTTGGAGAGCTTCCAGAGGGAGATGGCCACACGCTTCTCGAGGGGAATGGCAGGTCTCATGTGTGTGTCCCATTACTGCAGAGCAGGGGCGAGCCACTTGTAGAGCTCGAGGAAGGTGTCCTTCTTCATCCTAAAGTTCTGGGTCTATTGTTGGTCTCCCCAGCACTCCAGGATGATGTGGTCCCACCAGTCGCTGCTGGTGTCCAGACGCCAAATGCGGCGGGGCACACTGGGGTCCAGGAGCTGTAGCTGCTCCTCCACGTACCCCCAGGAGAAACCAGAAGACGGCCTGGGGGTTGGGCTGCAGAAGATGCTGCAAGGCAGCCTGCAGAAACTGCTGCCAGGCTTGCAGCAACACATCCAAAAGAAGCACAAGAGTGCCCAGGGGCAGCTCTGGCTCCATGCTGCAGAGTGCTGTGGTGTCCTGAGTGAGGGCAACCAGAGCACACAGACAAAAAAATGCTTTGCTGTCCCTCAGTGAGGTAGGCAAGCAAGCATGGAAACCTGAGAACTTGCTGTCCGGGGGGGGGGGGGGGGGGGTCCCTTTAACCACAGGCCTCAGATAACCTCAGGCAGCAGCCACACAAAGTAACTCCTGACCTGTTGCCCTGCCAGAAGTGGTTTCAGCTGCCCTTAAATGCAATTCAGCGTCCAATCAGTGTGGACGTGCTATTTTGAAATAGCAAAACGCTATTTTGAATTAACTATTTTGAAATTAGATATTTCAAAACAACACTGTAGTGTGGACGTACCCTTAGGTATCATAGGTTTGCTCTATTTAATGATGTCACCCTCCTTCTTTCTTCATCCTGTTTGTCCGTTTGACCACTATATATTACTATTATGTTTCTGGTGCAGAAACTGTCTTCGTTGTATAGGGACTAACACAATGGGGGGGGGGGGGCTCTATCTTTAATTGAGGTTCATAGGTACTACTATAATATACATAAAAGATTCAGGGTTTCCTATAGGCCAGATTTACTTTCCTGGGGCTCTGAAGTTAATAGATTTTATGGACCCCCTTAGGCTCTGGGGTAGGGACAGATATGAGGGGTTCAGTGTGTGGGACAGGGCTGCCAGTGAGTGGGATAGTGATGGGGTGCAGGATCTGGGAGGGAGGTGGGGTGCAGAAGCTGGCTGGGAGTAGGGTGTCAGGCTAGGTGGAGGAATCAGGAGCAAGGGAGGGTGCAGTGTGTGGCCAGGAGGGAGGATGCAAGAGCAATGGAAGATGCAGGAGCAGGGTGCAGATAAGGTGTCTGGCCAGGAGGGAGGGTGCAGGCACAAGAGAGGGTGTCGGACAAGCTGGGGGTGCAGTGTCTTGGTGGGGGAAGGGGAGTGAATGAGGGGGATTGAGGTTTGTGGGTCTGGGCATGATGGGGGATACTTACCTGGCTTCATGCCCCCTTGCAGCAACTGCCACAACCACGCCGTCCCGGACTGGTCCTGGAGGCCAGAGGCACCTCTGAGGAGCCTTAGCCCCAGCACTGCCTCCTCCCACTGAAGCCTAACCTGCTGCCAGGGAAGAGGGAGGGCTCCAGCGTCTGTGTGGGAATGGAGGGGCGTGGCCGAGTTCCTGCCGCCTGTGCCACTGAAAATTGGCTCGCGTGCCACTTGTGGCACATGTGCCATAGGTTGCCGACCTCTGAACTAGATATGAATGCTGTGCAGTCAATTTTTGCTGAGAAAGGTCCTGATCCTACCAAAAGTTCCACGTGGAGCCATGTTGAGTTTAGTGGGACACCGTGTGTGTGGGAATTCATTCATGCAGAGGTCTTTGCAGGATTGAAGCCATAGGCTCACTGGGCCTGATCTTTACTTTTTGCCGGAGTAATGCAAAGGGTTCTTAGTGTACTGTAAATGAAAATCTGGGCCTCAGAAATCTTCCAAGCAACACTCTGTTTTTTTATTTTTTTCACTGTGTACCAAGCAAAGTAGAAATAGAGATCCTCACACAAAAAAACCTACCTGGTTGTTTTCTTTTGAACAGTGATTGATCAAGAACGGGACTTTGCAGGTATTATATTACAGGTTTGCCCAGAGCTTAGACAAAATTGGGGTCCCACTTTGCAAGGTGGTGTACAAACATAAAATAAAAGAACGGCTAATTTCATTAGGAATAAGATGTGAAAAAATATAATTTTTTCTGTACCCTTTGACCTTTGTGTAAGTGATGTAAAGACAGGACTGAGTCCATAAATGGATTGGGATGTTGAGTTATTTTTCTACTCTACTTTTGTTTCTATTGTGAATATTAATGATTTTGGAATAAAAAGACATGGTTTTGTTTTTATTTGTAACTAATATTTTTAAATGTTCATGACTAATAGTTTCATTTGTTCTGAAATTCTTTTACCAGCAATACTGTAATTCATACATTTTAAATTGTTTGCACACACAAGATTAGTGCAACTAATATTTTTAAACCAAGCAAAAAACCCAAATGTTCAGTTAATTCATTTAAATAAGAGAGAATTTCAAAGCTCTCTATATTTCATTCTCAGAAAAGCAGGCATCTCTGCAGCCACCCACATTACAGATGCCATCTTAAAACAGCCCTTAGCTAGTGACTTTCAGTTTTCTGATATTTGCAACATTTGCCTTTTTTAAAACAAATTAAAATCCTCCTCAATGTCACTGATCCTATTAAAAATCCTATACGTCAAATATTTTTGAACAGTGATAGACTATTTGGCAGTAAAATTATATATGTGTGTGTGTGTATGTGTGTAAAGAAGGTATTGTAGGTAGAACTGGTGGTTAGTAACTAAAAATTTCAATCCTTGTCCATTAGGAACAATTAGATCCATCCAATTTGATGGTTCATAAAAAATATCAAATGAACCATACAACCCAGTAAACCTTGTTGTACATTGGGAATTTGCCCTGATGAATACAACTAGCCAGCTACTATTGTACTATTGGTGCAGTCCACATATGTAGACAAGGAAAGCTTTGATTTGTATCAGTGTCAGGAATGAAATCAGGGTAAACACCAGTGATCCCTGTAAGCTGAGCGCTTGGGTGGCCACCCAGGAGAGAGTCAAATTCTGCCCAGCTGTTTAACAGAGCACTACCAGCAGCATGTGTTTCTATTGGTGGTGCACAATCTGCACATGCCTTAGTGCACAGAACAAAATTTATTCTGCACGTAGTAGGACAAATTAGAGGGAACACTGGTCTGCCCCAGTGTTACAAACTGCTGCTTTCCTTCTGTACACTAGGGCTGCACCAGTGCACCTCTTCCTGTGCTTGGACCTTGATTGTTGGAATTAGGGTAAATTCTCAATGTAGGCAAGGCTTGAGATATTCTTTCCCTTTTCTAAACACAGTTTTGCATACTAATAGGATTTGTCATACTTCAGTAATTACTGTTTAAGTAAAATAGACTGGGGGACTTAGGGGATTTCCTTGCTTCTAACTCCTCTACCTCCTCCCCCTTCCCCCCCGCGCCCCCCCCGCCCCCGATAACTTATCCCGTGACGGTTGAATGCTATCCTTGGTTCAGAAAGATACTTCCAAGGAGCAAATGTTTTGCAGGTATTTTTAGCATATTTGTTGGATTAAAAAACACTACCAGATTCCACTTCCAGGAGCTTATCCAATGTGCCAACTCTCTCATGTGCAAACTCTACCTAAAATTAAATGTCAACAGTTCAGTAACAATTCTTATTTTTGATCATCTTAGGAAAACTATTTGCTTTGCATCAAAATTTGTCATATCAGAATCTTTACTAAAAACGAGCTGAAAAGGGACGTTTCATCCTTTTAAATAGGATGAATTAGTCACCATCTGCTTGTATCAGGGAGGAAGTGAGTATGCTGAATCAGTATGTATTGCACTGCATCCTGGCCTGTGACCCAGACAATTCAACCCCACACAGTCAGAAAAAAATGGGATTGCTCATTCTCATGCTAACACCACTAAACATACAGGCTGTGTCTAGACTGGCAAGTTTTTCTGGAAAATCATCTGCTTTTCTGGAAAAACTTGCCAGCTGTCTACACTGGCCGCTTGAATTTCCAGAAAAGCACTGACGATCTCATGTAAAATCATCAGTGCTTTTCCGGAAAAACTATGCTGCTCCTGTTTGGGCAAAAGTCTTTTTCCGAAAGACTTTTGCGCAAAGGGCCAGTGTAGACAGCATAGTACTGTTTTCCGCTTAGTACTGTTTTTCATGAAAAAGGTGATCGGGGTTTTTTTGCGGAAAACCGCATCTAGATTGGCCACGGACGCTTTTCCGCAAAAAGTGCTTTTGCGGAAAAGCATCCTGCCAATCTAGACGCACTTTTCCGAAAATGCTTTTAACGGAAAACGTTTCCGTTAAAAGCATTTTCGGAAATTCATGCCAGTGTAGATGTAGCCACAGAGTTGTATTTACAATGGTGCACACAAAGTAAGTGGCCATTGCTACCTATATATTTTGCATTACATATCTGAAGTGTTAATATGACATGAAAACAAAGGATTTGGAATTTCAGTTGACAGGTATGTGGAAGATAGCTACATCTATTGTATTATGTCCATTTATTTGTATTCAGCTTTAAAATAATTACAGGCACACATTCTTTGCAAAGACTGCAGGAGTAGCTGGAGAGGAAGCAAGACTTTGAAGCATGATTGCTCATCAGCCAGCAAGTGGGCAGGGCTTTGTTGGAAGTGGCCCCCAAGCTGGTTCCTTTTAGTGGCTGGAGAGCAGCCACAGTGCCCTCAGGCAGATGGGCCCTGATGAAAGACGCACCCCCCACTCCCTTTTCTCCCAATGGCATCTACAAATTCAAGCCATGACTGAGACTCAAGGTTCAGGTTCCTATTATAATGAATATAGAAAACCCCTCTGAATTTCAAGCAGTTTTGGACAAGTTTCTGGAAACTTACTTAAAGTTTCAGATGTTCAAACAGATAAGAAAAGTTTCTAAAAGTAAATAAACATTGAAATGCATTGGAACAGTGTTTCTCAACCTTTTTTTTTTATAAAGTAGCCCTTTAAAAACATTATAAGTACCCCCAGCTCCCCTGCTCTACCCAATGCCCTCCCCTCCCCCTGGCCTCCCGCACTCTAACCCAGTGCCTCTCCCCTCCCCCAGAGCCAGGTACCCCCAGCCTCCCCCGCTCTAACCCAATGCCCCTCCCCTCACCCAGAGCCAGGCACCCCCAGCCTCCCCCGCTCTAACCCAATGCTCCTCCCCTCCCACAGAGCCAGGCACCAGATGTATGGTAGCCATACCTTTGAAGTGCCCGCTCCAGCTGCCTGGTCCTGCCTCGGCTGCTTGTCTACAGGGAGCAAGTGGCACGCAAGCGCCAGGCTCATCGCTTGGGGCTGTGGGCTCCCACCCCAGCCCAGCGCCCCCCTAGCATGGCGCCCGGGAGCAACTGCCCCCCCCGCCCTCCTTGCTACACCACTGATGTGCAGGGGGATGTCTTTTGGAGCAAAGCTCATTGTGCCTCTTCACTGCCTTTTAGCTCCTCTCCGCAGCGCCATGGGGAAGGGGCGATGGGGATGCGTTGTACTGAGCTGCTGGTGGGGGTGGGGATAATGCGCATCTCCAAGTTCAGCCGCTTCCCCACTGGAGTACCCCAGGGAGGCTGCTGGAGAGGAAACAAACTAGGAGAGGCGGCTGTGGAAGTGATTTTTTTTCTCCCCACCCAAACCAGCCCCTCAACTTGGAACTGCCCTGGGTCTCACCAGAGTCACCACCACCACAGCCACACACTTTTCCCACCATCACTGGGGCACGTGCACAGAGCAGCTGTAAACGTCCAGGCGCGTGGCTCCAAACATTCAATTTGACAGGCACATGCCACTGCTCCCTCCCCGATCTCTTTTTCAGGGAAAAATCCAGGACATTTTTTGCCAAATTTCGCTTGTATTGACGTACCCCCCAGACTTCTCTCCCAGGATGAGAAACACTGCATTGGAACAATGTTATTGTGTAAAATGATCTCTCTGTGAAGATGTTAGAGGAGGAATGGCCCCAGGGTTAGTGTGATCATGTGGCAGGGGAATGGGAAAGGGTAGTTCGGAAGGGGCTAAGAGGAGGGATAGTTTTCAATACCTTGAGATGATCCTAAGGAACATTTTCCACAAATTTGGTAATTCCCTCTTAGCCTGAATGTCAGTCAGTACAGACACATTAGCGTCACCAGGCGACCAACTGAGGTAGGAGTGCAGGCAAGTTAAAACAGGGTCTGACTCATGTGGAAACAGGCCTAGGCTAGAGCAAGAACAGAGGCGATGGGCATATTCCCAGCAAGATAATGATGTAGAGCAGACTACACAGAGGCTGTCTAGACTGGCCAGTTTTTCCAGAAAATCAGCTGCTTTTCCGGAAAAACTTGCCAGCTGTCTACACTGTCCGCTTGAATTTCCGCAAAAGCACTGATGATCTCATGTAAGATTGTCAGTGTTCTTGCGGAAATACTATGCTGCTCCCGTTCGGGCAAAAGTCCTTTTGCGCAAAACTTTTGCACAAAAGGGCCAGTGTAGACAGCTCAGCTTTGTTTTCCGCAAAAAAGCCCCGATCGTGAAAATGGCGATCGGGGCTTTTTTGCGGAAAAGCGCGTCTAGATTGGCACAGATGCTTTTCCGCAAAAAGTGCTTTTGCGGAAAAGCGTCCGTGCCAATCTAGACACTGTTCCGAAAATGCTTTTTACGGAAAACTTTTCCATTAAAAGCATTTCTGGAAAATCATGCCAGTCTAGACATAGCCAGAGTGTTTCCTTCGGAGCCTGTATGCCTGGCTTGGAATCACCTGGGTTCACATCTGGTTTGGCTGAACCCTGGTTGCATAGCATGGGGCCTACCATAAGGCTTGCCAGTACTTATCTTTGATAACTCATCACACTTTCTGGTTCAAGGATGACTCATCAGGCTTAAGGAAGATGAGATACAGAGGTAATTCAGGTTTAGACAGGTTTGGGATCAGAGGCATACAAGACTACAAAAGAGTCACATACTGTGTTTCACAGCTTAGCATACATGCTAATCCCTAAGAGCTTATCTGTGAGCTAATGTGAACAATTAATTCTCTCTTTTGCTGGGGTTGAGAAAATTGTCTAAAGATTGTTTTTAATTGCCATACCAGATTTATTTTCTACTAATTTTATTATCTGCATAGTAATCTTAACCTTAACTCTGAATCTCATCGGAAAAAGTGGGTTTTGCCCACGAAAGCTCATTGCGCTATATATATATATTTGTTAGTCTCTAAGGCCACAGGACTACTCATTGTTTTTTTTAACTCTGAATGGTACTTCAAGCTGGCCTCCCACTGTTTTCCTGCAGTTCTGCAAGTTAAAAAAACCTATGAGAACATGGCCAGATTCTATATGCTAGGTTTACATCTGTGTGAGTAACTCCAGTGACTTCGAAGACATTTCTGAGGGCCAGATAGTTGTGGACACAACTTGATGTCATTCATGGCATAATTACCTAACATGCCTTTGCAGTTATTTGTACCCCCAAAAAGCCAGGTGCTATGTGGGAGGATGTTTATAAAACTCAGGAACTAAATATTCTAAAAAAGGAAAGTAATATATTATTTAAGTATGGGGTATAGGAGACTCTTCCGGATTCTGCTGGAGCTACATCTTTTGCTAATTCTTGGAGAATTTTTCTTTGTAACCTTAGAAACTTTAGTTTTCACTCCCATAAGAAAGTCATTCCAAATGTTAATTTACTTTGTATTGGTGTATTTAATATCAAATCAAGCTATTAGAAATAAGATCCTGTTCTTCATTTCAGATGTGAAATTTAGTAGGCTGTTATAGCAAAGTACATAAGGAATGTATGCTGCATCTCTCATCAGATGCCCTTCTCTGTCCAGAATTATAGTCCTTCTTGGTTGGGGAAGGTTGAAAAGCTGTCCTGACATTTATTCTGACAATGTTCTGCAGCTTATAATGTTAGGAGTCTGTTAGCTATGTCAGAATTGCTAGGCTTGTCTAACAGAATCAGATGTGCATTGTTATTCTTGCTGAACATGTCTTGTTTTTAAAGGGTTAAAAAAGGGTAAATTAGTAACTTCCATTGAAAAATCATACACTGCTGTAAGAGTGTGAAAGGTGCACCAGGCATTCACTGCCCCCTGCCAGAAAACTACTTGCCTTGGTACATCTTAGGCCAGGTCTACACTAGACCTGGAAGGTTTAAGGTATGCAACTCCAGCTATGTAAAATATGTAAATAGAGATGGCTTATCTTGGCACTGTTTTCACAGAGGGAGGCCAATGGGAGCAAACACATCCATTGGCTTTCCTTAGTCCTTATGATTGCCAGGAATACCAGTACCAGCCAGAGCTGCCCTCAGCATTCGATTTAGTGGATCTTAAGTAGACCCAATATATCGAATGCCAGAAAATCAATCTCCGGCATGGAAAGTATAGATGTGGCCTTAGCTCTAGGAAGTGTCCTTTTAAGGAGAAAGGCGGTAAGTTTGGACCTCCAAAAGTTACCTAGAAAGGCCTCCCAGGGTCAATTGCTGATGGAACTAGTGACATTTGGTCCTCCAGCTGTTAGAAGGGCTGGGAGAAGACAGAGAGACCAACCAGAGACCAGCAAACCAGATAAAAAGGTTTGGCTGCTTTTATCAAATGGCAGTTCTGGGTAAAGCCAAAAGCATAGGAAGCCAGGTCTAGTCAAAGACTGAGTACACTTTGCATTTAGGTAGGTGAGAGACTTTTGATTTATTTTGTGAACTGTAAAGACCAAATGGGCAGTCCTGAGTTAGATGTTACTGGACTCCTGAAAATTGGGTGAGAACGTGACAAAGGAATGAAGCAGTATTTTGTTAATAGTTATGTTTTACATGAAGCTGCATGGTCTGGTGAAATGCCCAGTGGACTTGGAGTCAGGAGCTATGTGTTCTTGTCACAGTTCTGACACTGAGCATCTGTGTGAACCTGGGCATGTCATTTCACCTTCCTGAGCCTCTGTTTCCACTCCTGCCTGTTGTGTCTTTCTGTTACAGCTCTTCAGGGCAGAAATTGTCTCTTATTGGGTGCATCTAGACTGGCAAGTTTTTGCGCAAAAACTTGCGTAATGTACAAAATCAGTGCTTCTTGCGCAAATACATTCATGCTCCCGCTCAGGGATAAGCCCTCTTGTGCAAGAATACTTGCGCAAGAGGGCCAGTGTAGACAGGCACCTTAATTTTTTGCGCAAGAAAGCCCAATGGCTAAAATGGCCATCGGAGCTTTCTTGCGCAAAAGCGCATCTAGATTGGCACGGATGCTTTTGTGCAAAAGCACTTTTTGAGCAAAAGCATCCTTGCCAATCTAGACGCTCTTTTGCGGAAATACTTTTAACGGAAAAACTTTTCCGTTAAAAGTATTTCTGCAAAATCATGCCAGTCTAGACGTAGTCATTATGTTTGTACAGTGCCTAGCACCATAGCCTATTATCTCAGCTGGGGCCTTTTTCATTACTATAATAATAATATTTTAAGACCAGTCACTGGAGAATATATCCACAATATATGGTTTATATAGCTTCTCCTGGTAGTCTGTGATATTTCTGGAATAGCATTCAGGGGATTAATAAAGTTTATGTCAAGCCATTATCCTCTACTGATGGAAAAGCACCATATCACAGCATGATGGCATTATTATTATTAGGAGCAGTAGTTTGGTCCAGGCCCAGGTGGTAGTGATGGAGAGTCTGTCTCTGTTGCATAGTTAACCCAGGCCTTTACCTGACTTTTAGCCCAAGCCTCCCTACTGTGCACACAGAAATATTTCTGAGGCAGATTTGGAGAGGCTGTAAGCCTGAGCTAGCTTACCTGGTGGAGGGTTTGTGGATTAGAACATGAGTTCTGGTTTAACTTGGACTGCACCAAAATTCCCTCAAATCTTTTCCATCCATGTGTGGAATAAATTATGTGCACCAAGGCCTGTGCAAATATGCACCGCCAATAGAAACACAAATCTTAGCTGTGGGCACGCAGCTTACAGGGAACGCTAGCCTGGACCCTGTCCTCTTCACAGTAAGATGCAGGTGAAACCATGCAGATGCTGTTATTCCTCCAATGCCATTTCCACAGTTCCTGCCCAAAGCACAGACAAGTTCCCACAACTGACTGGGAAAGAATCTCTGGGTACATCTACTTAGCACAAGCAACAGAGCCGGGGTCAAATGATGTGGGCTTTTGCTGCTGTGGAACTACAAATAGCCTGTGTAGATGCTTGGGCTCTGAAACCCAGTGCAGAGGAAGAGGGGTTTGCTGGGTAGAAATATCCCAGGGTGTCATCACAAAAAATGATGTGATACACCCCCAGACATACATGAGTGCAGAAATCATGACAACACAGTAATGCTGCTGGGTTTTCATGTGGGGATGCTTCTGTCTGGGCTAGGCTAAGCAAGTGCTCAGTCCTATTTGCCTACTGCTCAGATGCACTGTGCTGTGAAAACATATCCTCAAAATTATCACCATCTGCTGATTGCTTAAAGGCACAGGTGGCATCTTAGTGGTGAGATTTCCACATTAGCATCGTTACTGATACTTACTGGTGCTCTTGTTCTCCGTCTCAGAGAAGGCTAAGGATGGGGTGGGTGCAGTGCATGAATGCTCTGTGATTTCACATCCCTCCAGGTTAGGGTATAGCTAGCTCAAACCTGTGACCCCTCTTCTCTTTTGGCTGGACAGGGGCTGAGTCTTCATGGTTGACCGTCTTTCACTTTTTGTGCTCAATAAAAATGTGTTAAAGGCTATGTCTAGTCTGCCGGGAAAAGTTGGAAAAAGATACACAAAGTGCGAACCGCAATTTGCGTATCTTTTTCCACTTTTTTTCTGAAAAAGGCTTTTCTGAAATTTGGCCCATCTAAAAAAGTCCTCTTTCAGAACATCCCTTATTCCTCTTACCAAGAGGAATATAGGGATGCCGAAAGAACACGTCCCCTTTTTGGGAAACTGTTCTGCAGTCTAGACATAGCCCAAAATAAAGTCATTCAGATACAGGACTCAGTTAACTAACCTCCCTGTAATTTTTCTGTGAATTTTTTTTAAAAGCCCCCCTGCTCGCTGTTATGTGTGGAAACAGAAGGGAATCAGCCCTTGTGGAGAACAGATGGTGTCAAAAGAAATTTGAACAGTTTTCCCTTAGGGCAATCCAGAAACAGACACAATGACACAGGACAGGCTGACAGCATGTCTGGTGTAAGGAGCTGTACAGTTCCTGGACTGTAGGGACCCGGCATGGCAGTCAACATTTGCCTTTGGCAGGTCCCATGATGCCTTTAAAAGAGCACACACGTCCTAATCTTTTGGAGGTGGGGTAAATCCTGTGCCTGCCTCCAATCTCAAAAATGAAGAATTACAAAGAGAAACACAGCCAGCTCAAACTTAGGGCAGGGGGCTCTCTGTGCAGACATTTCTAGAACACAAAAATGTATGAACTTCTACTGTATGAAACAGGTTCTCAGAGGCTGATCCGAAGTCTATGACAGTGAAAAGAAAGACCCCACAATTTTTAGTTCGCTTTAGATCAAGCACTCAATGCTCAATCCTTTTAGAGGTATTTTTAAATCTGTTATTTTTTAACACACTGGGGTTTTTGTTGGGTGGACGTGAAATTTTCAAAAACCACAAACTGTCATTTCAGCTCAAAACAGAACAATTGTAATGGTAATGCCTGACTAGATATGATAGTATGAGTGAAAAACTCCTGAACCCTTCCATATTTTCTCCCTTTTGGACAAAAATTGTTTGAACATGTGTACATAATATTCTGATATGACTGGACAAAACATGCTTTAAAGAGCTGTTTTAAGAAATAACTCTATAAATATCTTGGGTGAAATCCTGGCTGCACCAAAGTCAATGGCAAGATTCCCATTGACTTCAGTAGGGCCAATATTTCACCTCAAATATAATTCCTGTCTTAGTTCAACACTGCTAATGACGGGAAGTGATGATGATAATAACTGACATTTATGCAGGGCCTTATAAACAACTTGCCCATAGTGCAGCACAAGCTACTCACAGTGATTACAGATAGAACATGCACATGTAGCAGAGACATCTAGGGAGTAAAGACTTTGATGGTGCCTATACTAAGAGCACTGAGATTCTGATCCGGCACCATCAGAGTCGATTAGAACTTTGCCATTAACTTGAGTGAGTCCCACTTTTAGCTCCTGAAGAATGATGCCTAAGTCAGTGGCAAACTGGACACTTAAATGCCAAAAATTCTAGCATCCAAATTTTAAAAGGGGTGTTACAGTGATTCCTAGCTCTTACCAGTAGATCTCCAGAATGCATTATGAAGGATGTCAATAACTTTATCCCTGTTTTACAGAGAGGGAAACTGAGGCACTGACAGGTGACATGACTTGTTCAAACTCACACAGGAAGCCAGTGGCAGAGCCAGGAATTAGACCCCAGGTCTCCTAAGGCTCAATTCAGTCCTCTATCCACTAAGCCAGTGTTTCTCAACCAGCGGTATGAGTACCCTCAGGGGTACTTGAAAGAAGTCTGGGGGGGTACGTCAACACAACTGAAATTTGTAGAACACTGAATTTTTGTTTTAAGTTTTACAGCACTTTATTATTTTTGTACTTTTTACACCCAAAAATGTCATCGCCCGCCCAGCTATGATTAAGTTGTTTAAACAAATATGTTGCAATGCTAGAAAAAAATTTATCTGTCTGAAAACTGTAGGTACTGGGGGTACTTATATATATATATATAAAGGAGTACTTTATAAAAAAAAAACGGTTTGAGAAACACTGCAGTAAGCCACACTGATTCATTATTATTATTTGATTTCTGCCTGCATCCATGGTGCCATACAAAACAAAGAGCTTGTCTACACTCACATTTTGTACCTTTTAAACTAAATTGTTTGAAATAACGTAATTAGATCAATGCAGCCCTCAACCATGTGGATTCATGCATACTGATCCAAAGTGTTTAAATCAGTAGAGCTTATTTCAGTAAAAGCTATTCTGACATGGATGTATGTTAGTACAAGAAGATTTACTAGGCGTTGCTCGGGTCCTTAACTCAATTAATTTTAGTTTTACTTATTTTAAATAATTGTTCTGGGGTGGGGTTGGGGATGAGGGTTCACTGTGCAGGCTGCCCCAGGTATAGAAGATAACCCCAGCCCTCTCTCACCACAGCAGCTTGGGGCCAAGTAAGAAGTGCCTGTCTATGGCTGCTGCATTTGCAGTGAGCACAGCTGGGGGGGGGGGGGGGGGGAGAGAGGAGGGAGAGGGGAGGGTGCGTATCCCCTGACTGGGGGACAGACAAACATGCAAACAAACTCTCTGAAATATATAGTAGATAGCTGTCCCTGTCTCCACACCTGCCCCTTGCTGCCCCAGTGGGGTTAGAGTTGTTCTAGTCCCCATGGGTATGTCTACACTGCCACCCTAGTTCGAACTAGGGTGGCTAATGTAGGCATTCGAAGTTGCAAATGAAGCCCGGTATTTAAATATCCCGGGCTTCATTTGCATCTTGCCAGGTGCTGCCATTTTTAAATCCCCGTTAGTGTGGATTCCGTGCCCACGGCTACACGTGGCACGGAGTAGGTAGTTCGAATTAGGCTCTCTAATTCGAACAACCGGTATACCTCGTTCCACGAGAGCCTAATTTGAACTACCTACTCTGTGCCGCGCGTAGCCACGGGCACGGAGTCCGCACTAACGGGGATTTAAAAATGGTGGCGCTTGGCAAGATGCAAATGAAGCCCGGGATATTTAAATCCCAGGCTTCATTTGCAACTTCAAATGCCTACATTAGCCACCCTAGTTCGAACTAGGGTGGCAGTGTAGACAGACCCCATCTCTGGCCCTTGATGTCTCCTGTGGTTATTCTGCAGTATAACTCCTTCCTGCCAGACCCCTCCCTTTCCATTGTATGGAGAAACAATCAAATATGACACACATCCTATTACCCTGGCACAACCAAACCCTGGTCTTGCTTTAAGTTAGGATAAGAGGAAGCTGCCTATCAAATTCAGTGGTCTTAGATTTTAGTGTTAATGAGGAGTTCTTGAAGAAACAGACTCACAGACAGACTACATAAAAAATGTAGTAAAAAAGATAACTGCATCCATTTTAGAGAGTTATACCAATGGAACTAAATAGTTTTTTTCTACAGTTTTAGTTAAATAAGTACAAAAATTGAGCAGACCAGCTGTAAGACAAACACAGGGTCCCTTGCCTCAGGGAACTACTAATAAAAATGCACAGGCAAAATAATGCTTAGTGTCATATTAGCTCTTGGTGTTGTATGTGGCTTAAAACAGTGCAACCCAGTTACAGGTCCTTTCCCTCAGCAGCAAGTCTTCCTGGCCTGGTGGCAAATGAGTGCAAGCTGCCTATAATCCCTCTGCCAGTGAACTTGAAATAGCTTCAAAAGTGGATAACACTAGCCCTGAGTAATAAATCTATATGGGTATGTCTACACTACCACCCTAGTTTGAACTAGGGTGGTAATGTAGGCAACCGGAGTTGCAAATGAAGCCCGGGATTTGAATTTCCTGGGCTTCATTTGCATAAAGCCGGGCGCCGCCATTTTTAAATGTCCGCTAGTGCGGACTCCGTGCCGCGCGGCTACACGCGGCACGGACTAGGTAGTTTGGACTAGCTTCGTAGTCCGAACTACCGTTACTCCCCGTTTCACGGGAGTTTCACTAGGCTTCCTCATTTCACTAGGCTTCCTATTCCGAACTACCTAGTCTGTGCCGCGTGTAACTGCGCAGCATGGAGTCCGCACTAGCGGACATTTAAAAATGGCGGCGCCCGGCTTTATGCAAATGAAGCCTGGGAAATTCAAATCCCGGGCTTCATTTGCAACTCCGGTTGCCTACATTACCACCCTAGTTTGAACTAGGGTGGTAGTGTAGACATACCCTATGGCTGTGTCTACACTGGGCCACTTATTCCGGAAAATCAGCCGCTTTTCTGGAATAAGCTGCGAGCTGTCTACACTAGCCCTTGAATTTCCGGAAAAGCAATGACGCTTTACTGTACAAAATCAGCCGCTATTCTGGAAAAACTATTCTGCTCCCGCTCAGGCATAAGTCCTTATTCTGGAACACTGTTCCAGAAAAGGGCCAGTGTAGACAGCCCAGTAGTCTTTTCCGGAAAAAAGCCCCGATCGCAAAAATGGCGATTGGGGCTCTTTTCTAGAAAATCGCGTCTACATTGGCCACAGACGCTTTTCCAGAAAAAGGACTTTTCCGGAAAAGCAGCCTGCCAATGTAGACACTCCTTTTCTGGAAAAACTGAAAATGGAATAGTATTCCGTTTTAAGCAGTTCCGGAAATTCATGCCAGTGTAGACACAGCCTATGAGTGTTACCCTGGGGTGGTCTCCAGTGAATTTTGGGATAACACTGAGGACAGCATGGAAGCTAGGGAGAGATAGTACATGAGAAACATTGGGATGGGGGTAGGAAGTAATAGTCACCCAGATAATTAAAAGCTCCCCAATACTGGGACTGTCCCTATAAAATTGGGCCATTTGGTCACTCTGAATGAAAATAGGTGGGTGAGAAGAAAGGAGAGAAAATGTGAGGTGGGTGGATGGAGTGATAGGAGAGAGGAAGATAGGAGAGGAAAGATAACGTTAGTCAGCTGCATGACAGTGACATTTTAAAGGCATGTCACGTATCATGCATCTGACGAAGTGGGTCTTTGCCCACGAAAGCTTATGCTCCAACACTTCAGTTAGTCTATAAGGTGTCACAGGACTCCTCACCGCTTTTGCAGATTCAGACTAAAAAGGCTACCCCTCTGATACTGTACGGAAAAACAATGTGTTCCCTTTTTAAATGCATAAATGTGAATTCAATGTAAATTCTTGCAATGGTGGCTGCAATCCACTTGAAACAATAGTTCTGAGGCAAGGTCTACTCTGGCAGAGAAAATCAAAGCAAGATATGCAAGTCCAGCTATGTGATATGCTTAGTTGAAGTCTAATGTACCTTGCAATGATTTTCTGGGGTGGCCCCACAGTGGGAGTTCAATGGGAGAAACCCTCTCATCGATATCCCTTACTCCTTGCAATAGTGAGGAGTACTAGCACTGATGAAGATGCCCTCAGTATTCGATTTAGCGAGTCTTTAGTAGACCCGCTAAATTGAAGCCCAGATAATCGATCGCCAGAGCGTCGATCCTCCAGCAAGTGGAGACATGGCCTGAGAAATGAATATTACTCTATAGCTCATTGGGATGTTAATTCTTAAGCCTAAAGATGACAGTCTAAATAGCAGTATTCTTAACTATTCCACCTCTGACCAATTTTTGAGAAATACTCAACTGTGGCAGCCTGAGAGCAGGGAGCAACTGAGGCCTCCTGGAAGGCAGATATGCAGGGAGCTGGGTATGTGGTTTTATGTTCCCTGAATAGGCTGTTAGACTGTAGCCCAGCCAGCCACACCTGAAGCCTATCTGGCATCAGCCTGAAGGGAAGGCTAATTGGAACACCTGCAGCCACTTAAGGAGGATGTGCAAATGATAAAAACACTTCCCAGGCAAGGCTAAGGGGGAAGGAGAAAAGGGATGGACTAGAGGAGAAAGTGAAGGAGAAGAGAGCAGCCCAGTGCAAAGGAACACACCCGAGACAGCTGACATCACGGTTTGCTCTACGGCATCAGGGAGGAGGTACTGCTGGAAGGGTTGGGGAAGTGGCCTGGAGAGGGGCTGCTGCTCAGGGGGCAAGGGCCAAGATACATGGCCTGCTTGGGGCTGCCCCCACCCATAGGGCCCTGGGCTGGAACCTGGAGCAAGTGAGTGGGACTGGGTTCCCCCCAACCCTCCCCTCTGGCTGGAAGGGCCATTAGGGTGGGGAAAAAGAAAGACACTGGACTGGCCAATGATGAAAAAAGGCTCTGGTAGTGGAGTACCCTCGCCTTCATGGCAGTACTAGGAACACTGCGAGCCTCTGAGGCACACTAAAACCTGCCAGGAAATGCAGGATCCACAGGGCTTAGCCCAGACTTTGTCACACAACTTATCTGCTTACTGCATGGTTCCAAACTGCCTCTTGTGAAATCTTGGCTGTCATAAACCAAAGTTCCTAAATCTTCCAGCATCTTCTTCGCAACTTTTGCAGTGTAGTTATGCACTGTCAATATAAAAGTTGTAGCACGCTGAATACTATAAATGTAGATTAGTGTAAAACAGGGGTGGACAGTGGAAAATAATAGCCCATGGGCTGGATATGGTTTACCAGGCATAGCCTCGACAGACTGCTGGACGCTCTATTTACTTGCATGTTTGCAGGTATAGTTGCTTGCCGCTCCCATGGGCTCTGGCTCACTGTTCTCAGCAACTTGTATCTATGGGAAGTGGTGTGGACCAGGCCACATCACTTCCTGCAGCTCCCAGTTGCTGGGAATGGTGAACTGCGGCCAATGGGAGCTGCAAGTGGCAGTACCTGCAGATACATAGATAAATAAAGCATCTGGTGGCTCACCAGGGGCTAACACTGGTGAACTGAATGTGGCCCACAGGCCAATTACTTTCCACCCCTGATGTAAAAGAAATGGAATTGACTATAAAGCTTCCTGTGGGTTACTATATTGACTGTTATTGATTTCCATATTTAAATCAAACCTCACCTCCCATTTTAATGATGGTGCTCCAAAATTTCCAGATTGATATTGAAATGGGGTGACAGGAGTCATTGCTGTGTCATTGAACATAGGTCCCAGTTGCCAGGGAACGTGTGGGGCACTGAGTATGTTGATAGTGAAGGAATCACTAATGTTAATTTTTTCACAGATCTTGGAAAACTGGGGAAATTCCAGAAGATTGGAGGACTGCCACTGTAGTTCCAAAATTCAGAGTAAAAGGGATTATCCAGGGAATTATCAATTGGTTAGTCGCATGCCCATCCCTGGTAAAATAACAAAACTGTTATATCAGGACTTGACCAACAAAGAATTAGAGGCTAATGCGATATAATAATAATGTAATTAATGCCAGTCAGCATGGTCTCGTGGAAGGTAGGTCTTGTCAAACTAATTTGTTCTTTTTTTTTTCCAGAAGTTTACAAAGGACTTGAAGTTGATAAGTGCTGATATACTATACTAGGATTTCTCAAAGGCCTCTGTACAACATGGTATTTTGATTAAAATATGCATTATAATGGCACTTCTGGCCTTAGATTCTGTAAAAGAGGATTTACTGTGATGGGGCTATTTGTATGTCTCAAAGTTGGGCATGAAGTTAATGTAATTTATCAATAATTCAGTCTCCCACAATGGCGGGAGGGGAGGGAGCGCAAAATGGGCAATTGCCCTGGGCCCAACAATTCAAAAGGGACCACAGCTCCTAGCTGCTGCTGCAACCACAGGTGCAGTATCAGCCAGAGCCTTGGGCCCTGGAAATTGCAGCAGGAATGACACACAGTACACTCCAGCCGGAGTTGAGTGCTGGTTGCTCCTGCCCCGCCCCTTCTGCCCGAAGACCCGCCCCTTCCAGTGGCATGGAGCCAGCCTCCTTCCACTTTGCCCAGGGGCTCAGTGTGCCTTTTGGCCCCCTGGCTCCTAGACACTTGCCTTCTCCTGATTGTAATAGAGGATGTGGTATAAATCTCTTAGACTGCAATTAAAATCTCAACCTCAACCTCAGACTTTAAATGTCAGAAAGAGCTAACTGGCTGAAAATTAATGGCGGTCAGACTAGATGATCTAATGGTTCCTTTTGGCCTTAAAATTTGAACTCTATGAATGACACATGAGATTTGCTATAAATGTAATCTTTTTTTTTCATTACTTTCCCACCATGGAGTGCAAACATTATTAGAAATTAAAATTCTTTCTGGCATATGCATTCAGTATGCAGCATTTGCAACAGCTCCAAAAGGGAAAAGGTAAGAAGGCACTTTAACAATAAATTATTCAGAACTACAATGTATTAAACAGTTAACATGAAGAAGAAAGCATAAGCTGATCTCTTAAAACTCGTGACATAATGACATGTCATGAAAAAACAAACAGCTTAATCAATCAGAAGAGAGAAGGAACTGGATAGGAAGGGGAAATTCAGGGCTTCTTGCTAATGTAAATGAGTCAGTTGGGTGAGAAGCTGGAAGAAAGGAAGAGTTCTTTTTTAAATATTTACCATGTGAGCCCTGGATAATGCAGCCTAGGAACTTAGACAAAGGCATTCAATAAAAATATTTTCCCCTTGATACTAAAATATCATCTGTGCACTTTTGATATCAGTGGGGAAAAAATTAATTATTAAAAGTCTTATCCAAAGCAGAGTGAAGTCAGTGGAAAAGCTCCCATCGACCTCAATGGACTTTGCATCAGAACCTAACTAAATTACTTAATTATTAAGATATTATTTCATTTTTTGAATAATTGTGATCATGAAGTTCAGTTTATGAACCTCACTGCTTTGTCAAAGTGAATAAAAATGGTGGCTGATTTTTTTCCATATTTTTTCATTTACTATTTGTGTTATTTATGTGCCTGAAATAACATAAGCTGCAGCATTTATTTTTAGTACTGACTCTCTTACTGAATTGCTAAGTCGTCATACTGGGCCTGATGTTACAGTCCTAATTCAGGATCAATACACATAGTTTCTCAATGGAGATTTACCTGTGTCTGGACTAGATCAGATCCATTCCTGAGTTAGCATTTTCTTCTTTTATATATAAAATAAGCAAGATATCAAACCTAATCTATTTTAATATGTCTATAGTAAAACAACATGGAGACTGTGCATAGCTAAAACAATTTAATGATAGATGATTGCTATGGGAATTTATGCCAGCACAGGCTGGGTGGAAAATGTGACTTCTTTTATTATATTGTGGGACTAATTCACCAAATCCATTACTTCATTTTACATCAATGTAACTCCACTGAGCTCAATGGAGTTACCCGGAATAAAACTGGAGCAACGCACTAGTGCATCAGGCCCAACATTACAATTCAGATCATCCAAGATAAAGGATAACAAAAAATTAAAGATGATTGCAAAGTGAACAATCTGTATTTCATTAAAAGTTGTTTGCCACTTTTGCTGAGAATTGGTTACAAGATTTATGCTGAATAGCATCCAAAGCCTCAGACACTGGTTCAGCCAACTGTCAACTTGTCCTTTCCTGTAGACACTTAAATTTTGATTTTTTTTAAAATTAATATATTTTGTCCATAAGAACTAGTGCTAATAATCTGAAAAAAAAAAACAAATAAAAAATGTTGATTACTATAACTGAAACAGTAAAAGAGTGGGAAGCACATTCCACTCTTTAAAAGGAAGAAAGGTTCTTGTAATGCAAATCCCAAAATATTTTCACTTTTTTATTCAGGAAGAACGCTATGGGGATGCAAGGGATCTATGGATCTTTACAATTTTATACTACCTGGTATAAGGGGTAGAGAACTGGGAGAGAACCAGAACTGGAGGAAGCCAAGGGGCTGAAGAACAGTAAAGGTGGAGTTTCTTGCGAGCCTCTGAATATGGGGAGAAGGAAAGCCCAGGGGACTAGCCTTGTGACTAGTATCCTGGCAAAAGGCAGGCAGCTGGGAAAGCACCCCAGATATATTAAGGCTGGGGTTGTGGACACTGTGGGTGTGTGTAGACTACAGGGTTCTGTCGACAAAAGTGGACTTTTGTCGACAAAACTATACCTGCGTCTACACTACCGCCGAGTTCTGTCGACATAACGTCGACAGAACTTGGCAGTTTTGTCGATGGCGGTAAACCTCATTCTACGAGGAATAACGCCTTTTGTTGACAGAGTTCTGTTGACAGAAGGCGTTATTGCATCTACACTGTCTTTTGCGTCTACACTCTCATGTCGACAAAGCAACTTGCTTTGTCGGCAGAACTGGATGTAATCTAGACGCTCTTTGTCGACAGAAGCTTTGTCGACAGTATGGGTATGTCTACACTACACGGCTCCGTCAACGAAGCCATGTAGATGAGCTTTGTAGACATAGGAAAATGAAGCGGCAATTTAAATAATCGACGCTTCATTTACATCAAAACGGCTGCCGTGCCGTGCTGATCAGGCATAACGGGAAGGTCAACAAAGGCTTTTGATGTCAACTGCTGAGTGTCCAGACTACCTTGCTGAGCCGACAAACAGCTGATCGGCATAGCGCCGTAGCCATTTTGATGTAAATGAAGTGGCGATTTAAATAATCGCCACTTCATTTTCCCATGTCTACAAAGCTCATCTACATGGCTCCATTGACGGAGCCATGTAGCATAGACATACCCTATCTGTTGACAAAGCCTCTGTTGACAAAAGCCTGTAGTCTAGACATACCCTGTACGTGTAATTCCTTTGTATCTCTGAACTATATTGGCGTGCACAGGGATACTTCCTTTTTTTTTTTTTTTAAAGGAAGACCGGGTCTGAAGAAGAGTTAAGGGTGATAAAAGGCAACAGAGCCAGACGGGCGACGCATGGGGGAGGAAACACAAGTCACATGCTTCCTCCCATGCTGGGGGGAAGGAGCAAGGGACCAGCAGCCAGTCAGCAGAGCTGTCGCATCCTATGGACGGTTGGTTGAACAGCCTCAGGCCCTGCACATTGCAGAGACTAATGGGAACATGGGGAATGGTCACGTGGCACAGGAATGAGGCACAGGGAGGAGTCATGTGGCCAATGACCCCCTTATGTCTCTCCCCAGCAGTTGCCCCTGGATCTGGAAGTGTTTGAGTTAAGATAGTTGTTCTCAACCAGTGAGTATGCAGAATTCTTCAGGGGATGCAGCATCTCATCTAGATATTTAATTAGTTTTACAAGCAGGCTACATAAAAAGTATTAGCAAAGTTAGGACAAACTAAAACTTCATTCCAGACACAACTTGTTTATACTGCCTATATATTATAAATTGTATGTTCAAGATAAATATTCCAATTTTATATTTTCAATTATTTTATAATTATATGGTAAAATGAGAGAGCATGCTATTTTTCAATAACAGTGACCCGTGACACTTTCGTATTTTATGTCTCATTTTGTAAGCAAGTAGTTTTTAAATCAAGTGAAACTTTGGGAGTATGAAAAACAAAACAGACTCCTGAATTCTTTGCTTCAGTCTTCATAGCTGAGGATATTGAGGAGATTCCCAAACTTGAGCCATTCTTTTTAGGTGACAAATCTGAGGAACTGTCCCAGACTGGGGTGTCATTAGAGGAGGTTTTGGAACAAACTGATGAACGTAACAGTAACAAGTCACTGGGATCAGATGGCATTCACCCAAGAGTTCTGAAAGAACTCGAGCATGAAATTGCAGAACTATTAACTGTGGTTTGTAACCTATCCTTTAAATCAGCTTCCGTACCTAATGCCTGGAAGCTCGCTAAAGTGATGCCAATATTTAAAAAGGGCTCTAGAGGTGTTCTTGTCAATTACAGACTGGTAAGTCCAATGTCAGTACCAGGCAAATTAGTTGAAACTATAGTAAAGAATAAAATTGTCAGACACATGGATGAAAATAATTTGTTGGGGGAAATTCAATATGTTTTTTGTAAAGGGAAATCATGCCTTACTAATCTCCTAGAATTCTTTGAGAGGATGAACAAATGTGGACAAGGGGGATCTAATGGATATAGTATACTTAGATTTCCAGAAAGCCTTTGACAAGGTCCCTCACTAAAAGCTCTTAAACAAAGTAACTTATCATGGGATAAGAGGGAAGGTCCTTTCATGGATTGAGAACTGGTTAAAAGACAGGAAACAAAGGGTAGGAATAAATGGTAAGTTTTCTGAATGGAAAGAGGTAACTAATGGGGTCCCCCAAGGGTGTGTCCCATCATGGATGGGACTCAAGGGTGGGACCCATCCTGTTCAACTTATTTATAAATGAACTGGAGAAAGGGGTAAACAGTGAGGTGGCAACATTTGCAGATGATACCAAACTGCTCAAAATAGTTAAGACCAAAGCAGACTGCAAAAAGCTTCCAAAAGATCTCACCAAAATAGGTGATTGGGCAACAAAATGGCAAATGAAATTTAATGTTGATAACTGTAAAGTAATGCACATTGGAAAAAATAATCCCAACTATATGTACAATATGATGGGGACTAATTTAGCTACAACTAATCAAGAGCGGGATCTTGGAGTGATTGTGGATAGTTCTCTGAAAACATCCACTCAGTGTGCAGCAGCAGTCAAAAAAAAGCAAATAGAATGTTTGGAGTCATTAAAAAAGGGATAGAGAATAAGACAGAAAATATCTTAATGCCTCTATATAAAACAATGGTACACCCACACCTTGAATACTGCATACAGGGGCGGCCCATGAGCCTAGGCGAACTAGGCAGTTGCCTAGAGCGCCGCTGGCCCTGGCGCCCCATGATGACATCACGGCCATTGACAGCCGCCTCCCTGGGGCGCTAGCTGCCATCGCCAGCCTCGGGACACTGCTGCATACAGATGTGGTTGCCTCATTTCAAAGAAGATATATTGGCATTGGAAAAGGCCATATGGAAGGCTATGCAGATGGATCAGCTCTGCTGCAGCAGTTCCCGCCAGGTGTCATTGGGATGGTGGGGTGGGAATCGGGGGAGGGGTGAGTGCATTGGGGTTACTTATAATTATTTAAAAAATAAAAGATACTTTATAACAAAAGGAAAAACTTAAAAAAATAATAGTCTGGTTACATTTTAAAGACTCACAAACATGTAGATCAGGCATGTCAAACTTGAAGCCCACTGAGGGCCACATAAATGGAAACTGATAGCTTTCAGAGACACCGAAGAAAATGTACTTCTATCAGAAAGCTGTAATTATTTATTATTATAGATTATGTTTTAGGTATATTTTATAATATTTTTTCAGGTCTTGTTTTAATATAATACAATAAATTGTTATTTACCCATAAAATAATTTTTAATTTAAATATAAATTTAAGGTACTTTTAAATGTTTTATATGATACATAACCTGTTTTGTTGAAATAAAAACAAGTATAGACCATGGTCAATCAAACAGAACAGGCTTCTCTGAAAATTTCAGATACTTTGTAAGTTTGAGATTTTGCATAAACATATAATTATTCGTGCAATTGCAAAAAATTGACATATATTTGATATAAAATGAATATACATTTTGTGATTTTATTTGGAAATAAATAAATAAAAACCAAAACATTAACAAATATCCCCTCCACTCCCCCAGAGCCAGGCACTCCCATACCCACGTTCTAACCCAATTCCCCTCCGCTCCCCCAGAGCACCCGCCCCACTCTAACCCAATGCCTCCTCCCTCCCCCAGACCCAGACACTCCCAGCCCCTCCCCGCCATACCGAATGCCTGGGTCCCAGAGCGAGTGTCACCACCGCCATACATTTCTTCTTCAGGTGCTGGGGAGGTGTGAGCACAGCAGCTAGCTGTGAGCAGACACTTGATGCCTGTGCAGAGCAGCCCGGCCAGCTGTGATCTGCCTTCAGCCACATGCTCCAAGTGGCCAGTAGGCTGCACTTTATTCTTTTATAAAATGTAGTGGCAGACCACAAAAAATTTCGATTGGGCCACATGCAGCCCGCCAGAAGCCTGTTTGACATACCTGATGTAGATGGTATCATGAGCTTTTGTGAGCACAACCCACTTCCACCCACAAAAGCTCATGATACCATCTACATAAGGGATGGGCAATAATTTTTGCCCAGGGGCCACTTCAAAAATTTTTGAAGTAGCCCTGGTCACCGTGGAAGGGGCGGGGCCTAAACAGAAAGGGGTGGGGCTATCCAGACTATGATTGGTCTGGGATGGGAGAGCCCTTTTGCCCCCTCCTTCCCACTAGGCACCCATGTCTCTGGTAGGGAAGGAGGAGGCTTCCCACCCCTGAGTGCTGAGCTTCCCCTCCCCCTTCTTCCCTTGCTTCCCCCTTCCAACTCCCTCCTCCAAGTTTTCCCCCTCCCCTTTCCCACCCTTTTGCCTCCCCTCTTCCGCCGCCATTCCCAATCTCCCCAGAGTTTCATCTCCCCCAGTTTTGTTAAATAAACAGAGTTTGTATTTTTGAGTAAAAAGTGCATTTTATTTGACACCAGGAAGGGGGGGCTAGGGAAGGGTAAGTGGAAGGATGAGAGGGAGGAATGAGGCACAAGCCCCCAGTGGGGCAGACCAGGGAGACTGTTAGCGCTCCTCAGGGTGGAAGCTCTTCCACAGGGCCCCCTGGATCCTGACAGCCTCTCAATGGTCCTCCTGGATGGCAGCCAGCAGACAGTGCAGCCAGGCTGCTGGCAACGTGTCCATGAGATGCAGCAGAGTCCCCGGGAGCAGGTCTGGTTCCATGTTGTAGCGTGCCGTGGTGCCCCGAGTGAGGGCAAGCAGAGCACTCCGAGACACAAATGCTTTGCTGTCCCTCAGCGAGGTAGACGAGCAAGCAGAGAAACCTGAGAACTGTCTGTCTGGGATGGGGGGGTTGGGTCCCTTTAAGCACAGATCTCGGATAACCTGAGACAGCATATCCACACACTAAGTCCAACCCTGATGCCCTGCCGGCACTGGTTCCGGCCAGCCTTACCTTCGATTCAGGGTCCACTCAATGTGGACACACTAATTCAAATTAGAAAAATGCTATTGTGAATTAGTTTTAGTGTATAGCTGCGTTATTTCAAATTAGCTTATTTCAAATTAACTATTTCAAAATAATTTAATTCGAAATAGCGCTGTAGTGTAAACATACCCTCACATTCTTAACTCTCATGTAATTTTTTGCTGTGCAATCATGTGAAAAACAATTAGGTTAACTAGGTAAGTAAATGGGCAGTCAGGAAGCATTACAGATTGCTTACAATAAATGTATTAGGTATCTTGTTAGTCTTT
Source organism: Pelodiscus sinensis (assembly GCF_049634645.1). NCBI lineage: Eukaryota > Metazoa > Chordata > Testudines > Trionychidae > Pelodiscus > Pelodiscus sinensis. Next base: position 15,762,060 of record NC_134720.1, on the reverse strand, counting down.
AAAGTGCTACATAACTTTTTTTCTTTTTTGTTTTACCAAGATCAGACTAACACAGCTACCTCTCTATTACAATAAATTTGATATGCTCAAAATCTTTTTTACTTTTTATTCATTAAAGCAATGTGTTACTCATTTGCTATAACAGTAGTTTTAAATACTTGAATGAATTATAGTGATGAAATTCATATTTAGGTTGTATAACATTAATTTCCCTCATGTTTTATAAAATTTACACATTTAAGAATTTGACATTTTTTATGTAAAAGACATGAACCTAATGAGAATGGGATATGAAGAAATTAAAGAGAAACAAATATTTAACAGAATGTAAACCACAAAACTTTATAATTTATATGTCTGTAGTTAGTAAAATAAGTAATTCATTAAACTATAAATACCTCCTCCCCGCCTCTCTGCCCCCATCCCAACCTCCTCCACCTCTGCCAGAGGGCTAGTGCATGCAGGACCCAGCCCCAAACTGGAGGGGGTCAGGTAAGATGCAGTACAAGCACCCCCCACTACTCCCAGGGTTGGGCTCAACTGTGCCCCAGGTTCAGGGCCCCACTGTTTGGCAGTGGGGGGGGCTCCAATTTTGCCTTCGCCCCCGGGCGCGTAACACCCTCACTACGCCTCTAGGTGATATCCCACAGGGAGAGTGTTGGAGGGAGGTGTGTGTGAGCGTCAGACGCTCCTCCACCTTGCTGCACTGTGCCTGGGAGCAGATGCTGCCCCGACTGTGCAGGCATGCCCATGTGTGGCACGCCTCTGTGTGTGTGTGTGAGTCTGTCTGTCTGTCTCCATGTCCCCAGCCTCTTTCTAGGGGTGGCTTGTGGTGGGAGGGTATTTCACGCCAGCGTCAGGATTGAGGCAGGCCTCTCCAGACACCTGGGCTCAGCCATGGCAGCAGGGAAGGCTGAGCAGGATTTTGCTGTATGGCACGATGCGAGCACAAGGGTCCTCTATTGCTGCCTCCTGGGGCTGTGCGCCCGGACTGGCATTTCACATGCACCCATGTGCACAGGCTGCTGCGTGATCCCCTAGCTCAGAAGGCTGAGTGAGGAACATGCAGCTGCCCTTTGCCACCTACTGCCCCCTCCCCAATGTGTGTCTAGGGAAAATAATGGCACTCACGTGAGGAGCCTTTCCTGGCTTCAAACGATGCTCAGGAAACATCCTGGGAAGGGGTTACCAGCTACAGGGTGAGCACAATGACCTGGCTGGCAGGTATGGAGCTGGGGAAGTCTTTGTCTGGCTCCTCCTCCTCCTCATCGGCTCTGCCCCCCTGGGAGTTTCCAGCCCTGAGTCCACAATGAGGCGGGGAAGGGACTGATCAACCCCTCCCCCCCAGGATGCGGTGGAGTTGCGTATAATACGGGTAGGCCTGCGGTGCCACCTCAGAGTGGGACCTGCACTCCCTGGCCTTGGCATAGGCCTGCCTGAGTTCTTTTACCTTCATGTTTACCTGCTCCTGGGTGTACATGTGGCTCTTGGTGGCCAAGCTATTGGCCATCTGGTCATAGACGTCCGCATTCCTGCATTTGGTGCGGAGATCCTGGTGGTTTGCCTCCTCTCCTCAGACCTCAATGAGATCCAGGATCTTCGGACCAGACCAGGATGGTACCCTCCTCTTTTGGCCCCGGGAAGGGTCCTGGGAGCTGCCTGAGGCAGTGCTGGCAGCTGTGGGGGACTTGGCTGGAGCAGTGGGCTCAGCCATGGCAGCAGGGAAGGCTGAGCAGGATTTTGCTGTATGGCACGATGCGAGCAGGGCCTGGGTTGTGCCACAATCCCTTTCCCTTCTGCCTGCAGCTTTAAGGGCTGTGGGGGAAGAGAAGCTATAGAGTTCGGATGAGTATGGACAGAGAGGCCAGCCAGGCACCTGTGGGATTTCCTGGAGGCCCCTTATTTTGAAATAACTCAAGCTGCCCTGTCTACACGTGCTCTATTCCGAAATAGCTATTTTGGAATAGGCATTATTCCTCGTAGAATGAGGGTTACAGAATCCGGAATAAGATGCCCATTATTTCGAAATAGCAGGCTTGCTGTGTAGACGTTCATGTAATTATTTCCCAATAACATCCGTTATTCCGGCATAACGCTTCTGTGTAGATGTGCCCTTATTGTTCTACTTTTCTCCATTGAAGATGAGTCATGCAAATGTACTTCTCCTATCAGCTGAGCTTGCAGCTCAGAGAGCCTGGAAAGATGGGGATAAAAACCTCAAACCAAAGGAACTAAGCATGTCTGTGTTGCTTGGACCTGGAGAGAGATGGGATGGGAGAGGCGTTTCTAGACATAAGCAAGAAATCCTCAGCTACTTAGCCTGGGTTAGCCCTAAAAATGAAATAGTGCTTGCTGATTACAGAAGCCTATATTAGTTTTTGAAACCCAAGCTGGTAACTCATGAGTGTGTCAGTTTGTTTGCGTCAACCTTGCAAATAACTCTAATTCCCTTTTCCTACTTAATAAATCTTCCTATTGTTTACTATAGAATTAGTTATGAGTATTGGCTTTGGTGTGAGTCCAAAAGCACAATTGACCTAAAGTAGGTGATGGTCCCTTGAGATCAGAATATTGTTGTGATTCTCGGTGTAAGGGGCCATCTGTCAGAGATATGCTCAACTTGGTGGCAAGACAGACTGGAGAACCCAAGGGGCCTGTCTATGACACCATATTAAGGCTGTTAAAGATGCTTACTTGCAATTTGCATACTTCCATAGATAAAGGAATATCCCATTGCTCATACAGAGAGAGAGATCAATGGCTAATGTGATTCTCCATCAGTTTCAGGAGGTAGCCGAGTTAGTCTGTTACAGAAAAAAAACAACAAATGGTCTGGTAGCTACATGTTTTGTTAGTCTATAAAGTGCTAGCAGACCATTTGTTGTGATTCTCCATGTCACTTACATTTTTAATACACTGATGGTCTGTTTCACAATGAGGATTGCTTAGACAGAACATGTCTACACCATCATAGCGTTCACACCAGCAATCATTATAGCTAAGGTGAATGCTTCTTTACCCACTGATTGCTTCTTTTCACTTATTCAGTTTTAGTAAGATGTCAATTTAACATATTGCCTATTACCTAATTAGAGTTTCTTTCTGTTGATCTTATAATTATGCCTAAACTTTTCGATTTATTCTGTGTTTTTCAAGGAACATAAGAATATAAGAACGGCCATACTGGGTCAGACCAATGGTCTATCCAACTGGTATCCTGTCTGCCAACAGTGGCCAATACCAGATGTCCCAGAGAGAAGGAACACAACAGGTAATCCTCACATAATCCCTCCCCTGTCACCCATCTCCAGAGAAACGGAGGCTAGGGACACCATCCCTACTCACCCTGGCTAATAACCATGATGGACCTAGCCTCCAAGAATCTATCTAGCTCTTTTTTGAACCCTGTTAAAGTCCCAGCCTTTACCACATCCTCTTGCAAAGAGTTCCAGAGGTTGACTGTGTGCTGAGTGAAGAAAAACTTCATTTTGTTTGTTTTAAACCAAACTCTTTAAGGAAGAGTTATAACAGGCTTTCCTGAGACCTTAAAGCAGATATAATCAGATATGAGAGATCAGGATGTATAGATGAAGGCCAAGCAGTTAAAACAAGAAAATGCAGAAGATAGATCTGGACTTCATTAAAACGTTTGATACAGTGCTTCAAAAAAATTCTGATGTGAAAAATTAATTCAAAGCGACTTGGATTTGAGCACTTTCAGATGGCCTTAAAAGTAACTGAAAGACATAAAGTAATGCAGAATGACAATATCAAGTTGGTGGTGTGAGAGATGATTTTATTTACAGCTGTATTTAAAGTTCTGGGAGAATGAAACAATGCACTACTTGAATGTGCAGATAATACTAAGCTGGGAGGTGTCAAGAAGTACACTGAAGAAGAAAATAGTATATGAGGAAACCATAAGAATAAAAATGTACAGGAAATAAAATAAGATTCACTGTAGGAAAAAATGTAAGCCAATGCATGTAAGGGAAAATAATCCAAAACACAGAAATTCATTAGGAAAGAGAAGCAGCACTGGAAAAACAATAACATTGAAAGAGACCGGAGGGTGTTTGTGGATGGCAGATTAGCCATGGGCCTGCAAATCAATAATGACATTTTAAAAAGTGTGATTGTTGGAGGACACATGAGAAAAAGTACATTGTGGACTATGAAAGCAATAATCTCTCTGTACTGGGGAAGGGAGACTGGACCTACAAATCTATAGAATTCAGTAGAGTGACTTTGAATTTACACTTTGAGGTAAGTAAACAAAGACAATACTGTTTGGAGACTATTATGTAGCTGTTACATGGTTTCTTTCATCAGTAGACGTTGTAGGCTGCACCTACACAGTGGCACTAGCTTGAAATAAGCTACACAATTTGAGCTACACAAATTGTGTATCTTATTTTGACCTTATTTCAAGATAGTCTATTTCAAAAATTTCAAAATTGACTGCTATTCTGACAAATCCAAACACCATTTTCGCCATTGGGACTTTTTTGCGCAAAGCAATACTGCGTTGTCTACACTGGCCCTCTTGCGCAAAAGCATTTGCTCAAGAGGGCTTTTGCCCGAACGGGAGCAGCATAGCATTTCCGCAAGAACAGTGACAATCTTATATGAGATCGCCAGTGTTCTTGCGGAAATTCAAGCGGCCAGTCTAGACGTAGCCCTAGTGTTTTATGAAGGCCAGTATCATTATTCCCATTTTACTAGTAGAAAAACTGAGGAACAGAGCAGCAATGACATGTCCAAGGTCACCCAAACAGCTGAAGCCATCAACATAAATAAACAGAATGAGAAAGGTTGAAAGGTTAGAAACATGCTTAATAGTGGACTCAAGGAGCTCAAATCAAATGAAGGGGTGACTTGATTTCAATCTATAAATACCTAGATGGGAAACTAAAACTTGACAATGGGCTGGTCAATCTAGCCAATAAAGATATAGCAAGGACTAATAGCGGGATGTTGAACCTAGACAAATTCAGACCGGCAATAAAGTGTACATTTTTAAAAGTGAAGGTAATTAACCATGGGAACAATTTACCAAGTGTGTTCTGGCTTCTCCATCACTGGCAATTTTTAAATCAAGGCTAGATGTTTGTTTAAATATATGTTGTACTTCAAAAAGAATTCTTTTGGCAGAATTTTAAACCCTGTATTATACAGTTCAGGACAGATGATCACAATAGTTCCTTCTGGCTTTGGAATCTATAAAACCAGATGGCCTGAGTCCCAGTACAATACATAGGGCAACACTACCTCATTCTTCATATTCAGCCTACTCTTTCATCTACTAAATTTTATTCCATTATTTCAGATTATGCTATAATGACCTACCTTGAATAAGTTTTTCTCTCTTGGTTTCACCAATCTGATTTGTGTAGCATTTTCAAATTTGCCTTTATCATTCACAAGAGAAGATTAAAACAAAAGGTAGATATTTGTTAAGTCAGACTCTCTGAACAATTAACAATGTATTTTACCTCCCTCAATAGCATCCAATTTGTCCTAATCTTTCTGGTACTAACATGTCCAGAACTACAAGCAGTTTTGTGTATTCTAGAGAAACTCATTGGCTTGGCACATAATATAATATTTGAAGTCAATGGAGTTACTCTGGGTTTACACAAAACTAACAGAGCAAGGGTTAGGAGACCCATTAACACTGTGGAATATATTCTCATTGAAAGTATCATCATTTTGAGTAATTTTTAATGAGACCAGATAAAGCACTTGATACTGTAATGCAATAGTAGATCATAAACATGGAAACCTTCAAAACTACTGTCATCTCCACATTCCATGATCCATGAAATATCTTGCATGTCCAGCATTCATAAAGGTGAATCTTACTGCTCTGTTATGTTCTTGCAGCTCACCAAAAAGAAAACACTATGTATTGGTAACCATTATGTATTGGTAACCAATTTGTCATCTGAACAAGTGGGTTGTGCCCACGAAAGCTCATGACACTATCTATATTTTTTGTTAGTCTTTAAGGTGCTACAGCACCACTTGTTATTTTTTAAGCTTTTTTTGGTATCCACGTGTCATTTAACAGAATATGTATCTGCAACTGTCCTCAACATCATGGTGCTGGTTAGCATTAGTCGAATAGTATTGAATGATCAGCTAAAAAGTCAGATCAAAACTACTAATCATAAATTGTACTCCTGGTTGAAGTATCTTTACAGAATCAATGCAACATCTTTTAGTACAATTAATGATTGTGAGAATTTATGCAGGATTCTCCATCATGAATGGTTTGATAGATTACTGGCATTTCCTAAGGCCACTGATTATTCTTCACATAATGCTACAGTTAGTTAGATGATTGTTGCTAGTATAGCTGTCCATTTGGTATTTTGAAAGCTGATGTGAGGGTACATTGGAGGAACAACAAAGATGGATTCAAGCTCAAAGACAAAAGTGTAAGTAAAAAGGATCATATTTATTGCAGTAAATGTGCAAAACAGCTTTGTTGGTTGCACAAAATCCATGCATGATTAAAAATATAAATATTCATGGCAGCATATAAACTCCACTATATATATATATATATATATATATATATATATATATATATATATATATATATATATGAAAATCAATACAAAACAAAAATTGTAAAAAAGTAATAGCACTGCTTCTTCTATATGAACATGGGGCAAATCATAATCCACTTTAAATAGCACCCCATTTAAATCTATAATAATAAATTCAAATGAGTATGGCAAAGAGGATCCCATATTTGGTCTTGGCAGAAAATTATGTGAAGAGTGAGAAAATGTGTCCAGATCCAAATCTGACACAGATCTGAAGGAAAAAAAAATGAAGCAGCATAACAAGCTGGTGTCCTTGAACCAGTCCCTCACTCACAAACAAAAGACAATTAGAGGATCCTCACTAAAGGCATCTGTATTAAATAAAAAGATTCAAGTAAATGAAAAATTTTAGGGGGAAAATATCTGGTGTAGGGTGTTTTGATTCTGTTATGTTAAATCAATAAGAACAATCCACTGACTTCAATGGGAACAGCCCCATCACTGTATTTCCAAAATATAAAATGAGCACAGTTAGAGTGCACAATTATTTAAGTATGTCTCTAATCTGGTAGTTAATTCCTGTTCTGACTCTGACACAGACTCAGTGCTGGTCGTCTATTCATTAGATCTCCGTTCAGTTCTAACAAAGAAAACCTCCTTCAAAATCAGCAGCAGCAAGGCATTTCCAAGAGATGATTATTTTCAAGGAGAGAGAACCCCTTTCTCTCTCTGCGGCACCAGCCTGGCCCTTGCCTTCCTAATTACAATTGAAAGGTTAAGCTGGCCTTGTGGTCACTGGCTTTCGTCCTTGAACACAGAAATGAGCTCAGAGCGGATCGTGCAGAGGCCACCGCTGGTGAGTGTCTGTCTCTCCCCTGCCGCCCGAGCCTGCTCGGAGCAGGAACCCCGCATTACATCACCGGCTCGCTCGCTCGCTCTTTTCTGGGGAGGGAAGGAGCGAAGCGGCGACTCCGGGGGGCTGCAGCTGATGGTGAGTCGCGAGAGGCTCAGGCGCCCAGGGGGCGAGGAGGCTGCCGCGGAGGGGCGGCCGCGCACGCAGCAGAGGCTTGAATCCCGCCGCTGGAGGAGGAGGATGCAAGAGTTCCGAGACATGCATTGAAGAGGGGGGCTACGGGGAGGCCACCCCCGGTCCAGCCGCCTCTCCCTTCGGCATCCTCCCATGCCCCGGCGCCTGCACCCCCAGGGCAGCCGGGCGGCAGGCCGGGGGCTCCAGCTCCGGGGCTGAGTGGAGCCAGGCCGGCGGGGGAGGGTCGAGCTATTTTTTCGGTGGCGCTCCCTCCCCGCTGGCTGAGAAGATGTTATGGCCGAGCAGGCGGACAAGGGCAGCGGCAGCCTAGGGGCGGCGGGCGGGCGGCAGCAGGATGGGGGGGCGGCGGACGGCGGGGGGCCCGAGGAGGAGGCGGCGGCCCCGAGCTACGAGGACTACGAGTGCAAGATCTGCTACAATTACTTCGACCTGGAGCGGCGCGCGCCCAAGCTGCTGGAGTGCCTGCACACCTTCTGCCAGGAGTGCCTGAGCCAGCTGCACCTGCGGGCCGCCCAGCGCCCCCCGCCCCAGCCCGCGCCGCCCGGCCCGCCCGGCGCCGCGCCATGGCGGGCCGGGGCCAGCGGCACCATCTGCTGCCCGGTCTGCCGCCACCGCACCGCCCTGCCCGACCAGCGCGTGCACAGCCTGCCCGTCAACACCAAGCTGGCCGAGGCCTTCCCCCTGCAGCTGCGGGCCCGCGACCCGCTGCCCCAGGACCGCCTGCCGCCGGCCCCGCGCCCCGCCGCCGGCTCCGCGCCGCGCCCCGCGCCCCACGAGGCGGGCCCGCAGCGCCCCGGGCCGCGCTCCTCGGGCGGGGGCTACGAGAGCTGCCAGAGCTGCAAGCGGGCGGCGCTGAGCGCGGGCTGCGTGTGCGTGGTGTTCTCCTTCCTCTCCATGGTGGTGCTGCTCTTCACCGGCCTCATCTTCGTCAACCAGTACGGGGGCGAGCCGGGGCCCGGCGGCCCGGCCTCGCCCTCCCCCGTGGGGCCCATCTGCCTCTCGGTCGCCAGCATCCTCGCCCTCTTCTCCGTCGTGGTCACCTGGCTCATCTGCTGGCTCAAGTACCGGCCCGAGGCCGGGGCGGCCCCCGGGAGCGGGACCCCCAGGGGGCGGGCTGCTGCTGCTGGCGGCAGGAGGAGCCACACGTAGCGCTGAGGCCGCGGCCGCCTGTTGCTGCTGCAGCAGCAGCCGCCTGAGGCTGGGTGGGGCCCCGGGGCCGGGGGTGCGGGGAAGCGGGAGCCCTGTGCGTTCCCACCCGCGCTGGTCCCGGGGCGCCAAGGGGGCGGGTGTTAGAGCTACGGGGGCCACTCACGGGGAGTAACAGGCGCCAATGGCGGCGCGGGACCTGCTGGCCTACCTTGCACTCGGGCTCTTCCCCGCACGTGAAGGGCGCCCCTTGCCCCACTTGAGGAGGGACCCTGGAGGAGGCTGGGGGCCAGTGAACCTCAGTGCACTTGTCTGCTTTCCTCTACACACGGGGCCCTGATCTCTGCACCAGATTTGAGAGTGCGAGGCAGGGGTCTTGAGGAAGTGGGGCCATTGTACCTCAGTGCACTTGTCCTGCTACTTCCTTCACAAAGGCATGCACAGTCCTTGATCCCAGTCTGTGAGTGCAGGGAAAGTCTTTGTCATGGAGGGAGGTGAAACCTTTTTTTTTCCTGCCAAATTCACTTGAACTGTTACCTGCTTCTCACCCCCTCTCCCTGCTTCTCAAGCACCAGTCCATGCAAACTTCTTAGGGCCCTCTCCCTTCTGTTCCTCACCTAAGGGGAAAGACCATGGGCAGGAGAATAGAAGGAAATGGGTTAGTTATACTCAAACCTAAAGGGTAGATTCTTATTTGGGAGAGTAGGACCTTGTTAGTGGACAAGGATGCAGGACACTCATTTTTAATGGCAGTGTTGCCAAATGGATAGAGCACAGACTGGCAGGCAGGCACTTCTGAATTGTAATCCTGGCCTTGCCACAGATCTGGTAGGTGGCTGTGGGAAAGTGATTTATCATTTCTGTGTATTAGGCTTCTCCTCTGTGAAATGGGAGTGATAGTACTTATTTACCCATTTCAAAGGGAGTTCCAATGACCAATTAGTTAATGTTTGTAAAGCACTTTGAAAATGTCAAGTGCTATATAAGTGCTAAGCATTAGTTGTTATTTATTTTTCACTACATCAAGGAAAGGAGGATAATAAAGGAAATTATATCTCAGTTCTGTCATGGACAATTAATAAGTTTGAGATGAAATCATTTTGTATATGCATAGATGATGGGGATGTTTATGATGGAGGGAGGCAAAGAAGGTGGAGAATTAAGATCTCAGCTATCTTGTTGCCAGCTGGAGGGTAGGGTACATATCTCTAACACATATAAAATGGCTTGGTATCTTGGGTAATTAAGAAAAGTCAAGGGGGAGTACAGGGCCACACGCCATTCCCCACTTTTATCTTTTATTAGCAAAACCTTGTTTCTCTGTTTTCCAATGCAGAAGGGATGAAGCCATTTATCAAAGAAAATTGGCTTACTGTTGCCCCCACCTGGAATATAATTGAAGAGAAGCATTGACGTAGTTCCAACAGAATAAGATAACAGTGTTCATTATATTTTGTACTTTCCCTTTTTAACCTTAAAAATGAACTACAGTACATTTACTAAGGAGCTGTCTTAAACTCCTATGTATCTTAAAGGGACTGCGCCAAAGTATCTCCACATGTATTCAGTACATCTCTGTTCCACCTGTATTGGATAACTGCCTCTATAAAGCAACTGTCTTTTAGCCAGGTCCATGAGTGCTTGTTTAAAGTAGGCTTTGCTGATTCTTTTTTAGAGATTGTTGTTTATTATGTGTTACTGAACACTGTTTTGTGCATTTTAAACAATTTACTGAAAATGTTTAATTAATAAAATATAGGTCTAAAACTGGATTGAGAGATTTCTGTGGCCCAGAATAATGATTGATTGGCCATTTGTTTAAACTACGGTGAAAGGACTCCCACATTAAAAGTATTGATTTTTCAACAGCACCATGAAAGTGGAATATGTTAATATAATTTGTGTATTGATAAGTAACCTTCAGTTATGATAGTCACAACTAGAGAGTGTTTTCCCTACTTCTTGATATGAAACTTTTGGTATATGTCAAGCTGGGACTTCAATGTATTTCATATATGGCTAGATACTCATAATGAGAGATTAAAAATAATGCCATGTAATCTGTTTTGTAATGTACAAAGAAAAGTACTCTATGTAAGTATTATTGTTTGGTGCCTGAATTTTTAAAAAAAACTTAATTGGCTGTTACAATCTCTTATAACTGGAATGAGAAATTGCTTCTTATTCCATATTTCTACATAGTATGGTATTGGAATGAAATGATTATTTTTGTGCTTAACAATTGGAGAATTTAAAGGTGGTTATATTATTCCCTCTGTATTTATGCAAGCTATCTGCATGATAACCTAACAAGTATTCTATTTACAGACCCTTACTTGACACTTCTATTTATGACAAGTGAAAAGAAATATATTGACTATTTAGGAGCAGAAAGACAGCAACTGAAGATTTGTTTTAGGTGTAATGTGTTTTATGACTGCAAAAGTGATGTGTAGCGTACATTGTCTTGATTATCACAAACCTGTAAAAATGTAGTATTTGTACAAAGATCCATTATAATGAAAGTATTTGATGAAAACAGTACATGATCTTGGTGTCACTTATAGTGGTAAACATATACATCTGCGCCACATAATAACACAACACATAATAAAAATGTTATGGGGACATAAATTATTGGACTCTTTTGGCTCTGCACGAACTTTCTTCATGACCTTGACCAAATTATTTAGGCTAATGTTTTCAAATTTGGATTAATAAATTAGGCATTAAAGTAAAAATGTACCTTTCAAAACTGCGTGTAGCATTGATCTGAATAGTAGATGTGAACACTTGGCACCTAAAAAAATCAGACTTCTTTTATTTAAGTTTCTATATGATAATTGAGATGCCCAATTTCAGATACAAAGAGTTGAAAATTTTGTCTCTAACCTTTCAGTCCCTCATTTAATCCATATAAAAATGGATAGCAATACTTACCTCCCTAACAAGTGGTTCTGAAGCTTTATTCATTACAAAAGCAACTTTAAAGCAACTTGAGATCCTTGGATGGAAGATGTTACAGGAGTGTAAAGCATTATAAATCATATTAAAATGTGTGTAAATAACTCACATCCTCCCCAGTAATATTTGCTAAGAAAAAATAAACAATAATTTAAAATATATACATATTTATGTATATCACATTCACTAATTATGTAATATAATTGTGTATATTTCTAATGAAAATATAATATTAGTTTATCAGTGTTTTTATTAGGGAAGTACTGATAATGTAAACTATGGGCTACAGCAAAAGCTTCATTTTGAATGGCTTCATTTTGAATGGCTCCTCTGACCTTCTAAAAGTTTCCTGTGCTACATGGATCTTGAAAAATCTTCAGAGTTTCTGGTCAGGCCTAATGACCTATTGTTCTGCATAGATAACACCTTCCATCTCTCTGACATGATGGGCTCTCCAGGTATGTCTACACTACTGGATAAAGTCACATTTAAGATTCACAGCTTCAGGTACGTTAATTGCATAGCTGAAGTCGAAGTACCTTAATTCGTCTTTTGGCGTTGTCCGCACAGCAGGAAGTTGAAGGGAGAACACTTTCCCTTCAACTTCCCTTACTTCTCTGGAAACAGGACCACTGGCATCAAATGGAGTACCCTGCTCCTTTTGAATGTGTCTTCACCAGAACCACTAATTCAAACCCTGGAATATGGACAGTGGCAACTTTGATTTTCTCTGTAATGTAGACACATCCTCCATGATGATATCCTGATAGTTTTCTTCTGGCTGAGCATTCTCTTTAATGATTTTGCCATCAGAATAGGGTTGACCCAAACTCATAGTTACTAAAGATTGTGATTAATTTACTCCAAAATTAGTGTGTCCGAGGGCAGAATCTATCTGATAGTTGTAGAAAGCAGGAAGTTAATATACCATCTTAGGTACATTAAGCCTCAACTGGGGTATTGTGTCCAGTTCTGGGTGCCACGTTTCAGGAAAGATATGGACAAATTGGAGAGCCCAGAGAAGAGCAACCAAAATGACAAAAAGTCTAGAAAACATGACATATGAAAGAAGATTGAAAAAAATAGGTTTGTTTAGTCCACAGAAGACTGAGGGGAACATAACATGTTTAAGTACTTTAAAGGTTGTTACAAGGAGGAGGGAGAAAAATTGTTCTCATTAACCACTGATGCAATGTCAAGAAGCACTTGGCTCACATGGCAGTAAAGGCTGTTTAGGCTGGACATTAGGAAAATCTTTCTTAAGGTATGTATATTACATGTTATATTTACAAACTATAACATTGTGTATGTTTCTTTAAGTGTATGGGACTCTGTTTTTATAAGTCTGGGGGGAGGGCAGAATTAATACTGAAATTCTGTCATGTCACAGAGGTGTTTCTTTTTATTTGTACCTTTCAAAATAACTGCATTCTAGCACCTCTTTTTATTTAAAGCACCATGATATTTATAGCAAGTATGTGTGCACATTCAATGATATGTACAACAGCTAGAAACTTTCAATTATCTTTGCCTTCTCCCTTGAAAGGGCCTGAAAATATTATGACTAGATAAACATGTAGCAGGGGAGAAATTATTATTAAATATGATCTGGTCACCAGTAGCCAGCCATTAGTATATAGCCACAAAATATTACAGGTAGGATCTCTCTATTCTGGGACTCCCTGCTCCAGCAACATCTGTGATCCAGCAGATTCATGGATGTTGCTGGTCCAGAGATCCCTAGCAGCATTGGTAGGGTGGGCCAGCTAAAAGTCCAGCAGCAGAATTGCTGGCAGCTGAGATTCCGGCAGCAGAGTGGCTGGAGGCCAGGAGTGGAGTTGGGAGCACAGCCAGGGCTGGGGCTGGGAGTACAGCCGGGAGGCTGACAGCACCCTAGCAGAGAGAAGAGACCTGCATCAGAAGTCCAGAATTGAGTTATCTTGCAAACTCTCTCACTCTAGACTTGTCCCGATGGTGCCAGACCAGGAAGGTCCTACCTATAATTACTTAATTGCAGAGGTGAATATTTGAAAAGACATGCATATCAAAAAACCATAGAAGATTTTATAGATGTATTTAATCTATTTCTAAACCTAGAGGCTGTGTCTAGACTGCATCCCTTTTTCGTAAAAGGGATGCAAATTAGACATATCGCAATTGCAAATGAAGCGGGGATTTAAATCTCCCCTGCTTCATTAGCATAAAAATGGCTGCCGCTTCTTTTCGGCGTGGAGCTTTGCCGGAAAAAAGCGTCAGTCTAGATGCGGATCTTTTGGAAAATAAAGACTTTTCCGAAAGATCCCTCATTTAAAATGAGGGATAAAGGATCTTTCGGAAAAGGCTTTATTTTCCGAAAGATCCGCGTCTAGACTGACAAAGCTAGACAAAGCTCCGTGCCGAAAAAAGCGGCAGCCATTTTTATGCTAATGAAGCAGGGAGATTTAAATCCCCGCTTCATTTGCAATTGCTATATGTCTAATTTGCATCCCTTTTACGAAAAAGGGATGCAATCTAGACACAGCCAGAAAGTTGTCTTAACTAATTTTCTATTCCACTGATATCCGTCAAAAAGCAATATGAGCAGTGATGTTAAGAATTACTCTTGTATCTATAAAAAAATAGCTAATTTTTAGCTGTTTGGCATCAAGCATGGGAGTGCTCCACCAAAGAACATTTATTAAAAGGTAAAGTTAAGGTAACTTAAATTAATGGCCTGCATTTCCATGTCACTAGTGATTTTAAATGCTTCTATTCAGTTTGAGGTACTTTCAAGGGCAGGGCCAGCATGAGACATGTGCAGTTGGTTCCCCCACACGTGGCCTCACACATTATTTGTCCTGCTGCAGATTCTATTTTCTCTAACTGCTAAAGGTTCTCAGAAGGCTGCGTCCAATTCCTTCCTTTACTCTCCTCCTTCCTCACTATTTTATATGGTTCTGGGCATCCTTTAAGGATGGGGCTCCACAGGCATAAAAGGCAGAGGGCTCTGAGTTTGATGATTCCACTTTGGTGTTAAGCTCAGGCAACTGTGTGCACACTCACTGGCAAACTTAAGCACCTAAGAACCTCGGGATAACAACTGATGAGAAGCTGGATATGAGTCAACAGTGTGCCCTTGTAGCCAAGAATGCTAATGATATATTAGGGTGCATTAGTAGGAGCCTTGCCAGCAGATCTAGGGAAGTGATTATTCCCATTTATTCGGCATTGGTGAGGCCACATCTGGAGTATTGTGTCCATTTCTGGGTCCCATGTTACAGAAAGAATGTTTTGGAGAGTCCAGTGGAGGGCAACAAAAATTATTAGGAGGCAGGAGCACATGGCTTATGAGGAGAGGCTGAGGGATTTGGGCTTATTCCGTCTACAAAAAAGAACAGTGTGGGGGAGTGGGGTGATTTGAAAGCAGCCTTCAACTCTCTGGAGGGAGGCTCCAAAGAGGATGGAAAGAGGCTGTTCTCAGTGGTGACAGATCACAGAAGCAATGGTCTCAAGCTGCAGCATGGGAGATGTGTAGGTTGGATATTAGGAAAAACTATTTCACTAGAAGGGTGGTGAAGCACTGGAATGAGTTACCTAGGGAGGTGGTGGAATCTCCATCCCTACAGGTTTTTAAGTCCCAGCTTCACAACGTCCTGGCTGGGATGATTTAGTTGGGATTGATCTTGCTTTTAGCAGGGGGTTGGACTCGATGACCTCCTGAGGTTTCTTCCAACCCTTATGAGCCTATGTTTCAAGGGGTCTGATTTTCATATAATGATGGATCTACTAAGATCCTTACGTTTTCCAAGGTTCAGCAATTCATAAATTGTAGCTCTAGCACTGTTCACCATTTCAGTGTATAATTGTTAGGTGCCTTGCCACCCACTGGAATCCCCAGGCCTGAATAAGATCCATAGGCTTCACATACAGTACAATTAATGGGGAGAGTAAGATCCGCAGAGGACAGCACACTAGGGCTATGTCTACACTATGGCAGTTTTTTGGAAGAGGAAATGCAAATGAATGCTCATTTGCAAATCTCATGCTCTCATTTGCATATTCTCTTCTGATCCTTTTTGCGGAAGAGGTTTTTGCGATAAAAAGCCCTGTGTAGGGCCATTTGTTGGAAAAACCCCGTTTTGCGCAAGATCCTGTAAGCCTGTTTTTTTGAGGAATAAGGGAACTTGCGCAAAATGGGTTTTTTCCGACAAATGGCCCTACACAGGGCTTTTTATCGCAAAAACCTCTTCCGCATAAAGGATGAGAAGAGAATATGCAAATGAGCCCTCCATTTGCATTTCCTCTTCCAAAAAACTGCAGCAGTGTAGACATAGCCTGAGTGCGGAACTGCATAAGCAGTACATTGGATTACAAGCAAACCAGACCCCTTACTATTTTCAGGGATTATCTCACTTCTGTCTAATGACCACTTACTTCTCTCTCCTGTTTAAGGTAAAGCAACCCACTTGACATTCAGGACTCATCTGCTTTTTCTTCATAACTGGAACAGTATGCATAATACAGTCAATACGAAGTTCCAAGGAGAGGGGTTTAACTTGTCTACTTTGCCATTTTCACTCTTTTGGACCTTATGCATATTTAATAATTTATATCATAGAATCATAGAATCATAGGACTGAAAGGGACCTCGAGAGGTCATCGAGACCAGCCCCCCGCCCTCAAGGCAGGACCAAGCTCCATCTATACCATCCCTGACAGATGTCTATCCAACCTGTTCTTAAATATCTCCAGAGAGGGAGATTCCACCACCTCCCTTGGCAATTTATTCCAATATTTGACCACCCTGACAGTTAGGAATTTTTTCCTAATGTCCAATCTAAACCTCCCCTGCTGCACTTTAAGCCCATTACTCCTTGTCCTGTCCGCAGAAACCAAGAGGAACAAATTTTCTCCTTCCTCCTTGTGACACCCTTTTAGATATTTGAAAACCGCTATCATGTCCCCCCTTAATCTTCTTTTTTCCAAACTAAACAAGCCCAGTTCATGAAGCTGGAACAGCTTCATTAGGAGAGACTGACATCCACACCTGCATAGCCTGTGCTCCTGTAGTTAAGGCACTCACCTGAGAAATAGGAACCCCACATCCAGATTCTCATTCCACCTTCCAGAGAGGGAAACTCAACGTAGGTGTCCCACATCCTGGGTGAGCACTCTAAAGACTTGGCTAAAGGTTCTAAGAAGGCTGCTTCCTCTTCCTTCCTTTACCCTCCTTCTCTCTCACTATTTTATGTGTTCTAGGCATCCTCTGAATGTGCCTACAGGATGGGGTCCACCAGGCAAAAAAGGAGGGGACTCCTAGTTTGATTATCCCATTTGGGTGTTAAACTCAGACACCTGTGTGCATGATCATTGGCAGAAACTTAGAGCATGTTTTCACTCACCACACTGGAGATTGATGTTCTGGTGTTCAGTTGAGTGGGTCTAGCATAGACCCATAAATCAAATACTGAGTGCAGCTCTGGCCAATATCTGTACTCCTTGCAGTCACAAGGAGTAAGGGAAGCCAACAGGAGCATTTGCTCCTGTTAGCCTCCCTCAGTGAGGATGGCGCCAAGCTCAGCTTAAGTAAGCCAACTCCAGATGTGTATTCTGCATAGCTGGAGTTGTGTACCTTAAGCCAATCTTCCAGGTCTAGTGTAGACCCAAGGAAAATTAACCATAGAAATTCCATCATCTTGGGATATTAGCGTCTCCAGGGTTAGGCAGCAGCTGAACAAAGGTTTTGAGAATCTCTGTGATGTCCAAATGTTGGACCTAATGTGGCAAGTAGGATCTCCAAGTACTGTTGTGGCTGTAGCCCAAAAAGCTTCTTTACCCACCCTCTCTGAAAATCAGTCTCCTTTAGGAGAATGAGACATAAGGACTTTCTGTGTCATTAAGTCTAGACTCATGCTATTCCATGTAATCTTGATTCATAAATTTGTCAAACTTTATCTTAAAACTAGTTGTTTTCCACAATACAATGTTTTCCACTGATTATTACACACCACCTGATTTTCAACCTGAGTTTATTTATGGACAGGTTATATATCCATGTGTTCTTGTGCCAGCATTATCCTTTCACTTGAATTTTTTCCACCCTGCTTTTTAAAGCCTGATATTCATAACGAAGAATCATGCCTTTGGCTAGGCTAAACAAGACAAGCTGTTCCCATTTCCTCTTATAAAGTAGGCTCTCTGGTTTTTTGATCATCCTAGTAGCTTTATCTGCACCACTTGCAGTCTGAAGTCATCTTTTCTGAATATGGGTGATCAGAACTATACATACCGGAAATTTATCATGATTACCTTGTACAATAGCATTAATTCTTCCCTATCTCTGTTGGAAATACCTTGCCTGATGTGTCCTAGGCTTGCATTTGTGTTTAACTTGATTGTATCATACTATTACCTCCTGGCCATCCTGCACTCTACTAATACACCTGCCATTTCCAAGTGAACTCCTACCATATAGCAAGAGTTCTTCTCAATAGTCCCTAAATGTGTGATCTTGCACTTCATGCTATTAAATTTTATCCCACTTTTATTATTTTCTAAAAGCCATCCAATTCTTGCTATATTATATTCTGATTCTTCACTGTATTGGTGATGCCTCCCAACTTTGTGTCATCAGCATATTTTATTAGTATACTCTCACTTTTTATATCAAAGTCATTAATGAAAATATTAAATAAGATCAGCCTCAAGACCAGTCTTGAGGAATTCCACTAGTAACCTCCCTCCAGCCTGATGGTTCACCTTTCAGCACAATCCATTATCATCTCCTTCAGTTAGATCTTATTTACCTTACTATTGAACTAATCCCCCACTTCTCTGTCTTAAATAGCTTACTATGTGGTATCATGTCAAATATTTGCTGACATCCAAATAAGATTAGATCTACTTAATTTTTCTTGAACAAAAAAAATCATTTTATTGAAAGGAATAGACACAAACAATGTAATGCAATCTATCTTTGGCAAACTCGTGTTGTGTTTTATCCCATTTTCTGTTTTACCTTCCAATCTTCCAATTATTTCCTTCAAAACTGGTTCCAAAGCTTCATGCACTATTGAGACCAGACTAATGGGTCTTTGGTTGCCCAAATCACTTCCCCAGCCTTTCTCAAACATAGCAATGGGGGGCAGGATCATTATTCCTGTTGCCTATGCTGGGTCAGGAGATGTGGTTTCAATGTAATTGTCCCTATACCCTGTTACATGGTGGTCACAATTTGTAGTGCTGTGGGGAATTGAGCTGCCTAAAGTATTAGTCTGGTTATGTAATACAATAGGGTTGCAAATAGGGTCACCATATGTCCCATTTTTGACTGGTGCCGTCCCTTTTTAAGCCCTGACTCTGACCTTTCTGACAAAAGTGGGCATTTGTCCCATTTGCAATTACGAAGTCATCAGACAAACAAGTGGGGAGTGGCGTGAAGGAACATGCGGGGAGGAAAGATTATGCCAGATCCATACAGGGGAGAGGCAGGGCCTGAGTGAGCAATAAACCCAGCCTCACACAGCAGGCAGGCAAGGCTTGGGTGAGTGGAGTGGGCCAGCCCTGTGCAGGGAGGGGATCTCCTGTGCATTGGCTTTGTCCAGCAGGAAGGAGGGCTCAGGTAAGCAGCTTGGGACAGCCCTATAGGGGGAGACCCTCAGGACAGCCCCAGGCGGTGTCCCATTTTTCCTTTGGGAAATATGGTCACCCTAATTGCAAATTGTAGTGCAGACTAGATCTTCATTATAACCAAGTTCCCTGAATTCCAAGTTGTTATATCTGCAATTACTCTGCAAATTCTCTGTGTCTCTGTTGTATTTGAGCCATTTATAAATGGGCAGTATGTGGAAGAGGTGATCACAATCTACATACAAACATACAGTTTTCTTTATGTATTTCAGAAGATGTATACAGGCATGTATCACTTTTCCGTTTGTCAAAAGCTGGGAATGGGTGACAGGGGAGGGATCACTTGATTACCTGTTCTGTTCATTCTCTATGTGGCGCCTGGCATTGGCCACAGTCAGCAGACAGGATACCAGGCTAAATGGACCTTTGGTCTGACCCAATACTGCTGTTCTTATGTGGTCACATGATATTCACTTGTTTGCTTTCGAGTGACAATAACTGGGGCTTAGTTTGGTGTGCGTTTCCCATTACAATACCAAAATCTGAAACTGCTTCTGCAACTTTGATTCAGACCTGGCTTATTTTTCAGATGTAGCTCAAATACAGCATCTCTTCAGTCAGGTTTGTATCTTTTATCTTCGCTATTCAATATAATTTAAAAACGTATGCAGCAAAATTCTTACTCTGTTTTTACTCAGGCAATGAGATTTTTGCTATTGATATCATTGGGAGTTTTGCTTGAGAAAGGACTAAGAACATCAGGTTTTGGCCCATCTCTTGAGAGTCTGGATGATAGATTAATACATTTAACTGCCATCTTGGGAGTCTCTTTTCCAGATTATCCCCTGCCATATGAAAATAAGTCTGAAGACACTAGCTGGAAGAGACTCAGATCCTGCAGATGAGCATTGTGTTAAAATCTGAATAGAAGTATGCATCGCACAAAACCATTATGTAGTTCATTGTCTCTAGCAAGCTTGGCTCAAGGAATAGCAAATGAACCACTCAGGATGGAAGGGCCTTTGCAGCAAGTGCTGTGTTAGGAATCTTGAACTGTGTGCTGCATCTTTTCATATAATTATTGACTCTTGCAAACAATATTATAGGAAGAGTCAACAAAACACGTAAGCTCATACTGAAATCCATCCCACTCAACAAAGCACTTGACCACCTGCTTAAGTTACATTGAAGTTACATACTTAAGTGGTTGTGTTTAGCATCTTGCAGGATCAAGTCCTTCATTCCTTCTAAAATTACAGCTCCCTACCCAGAACCTCAAGAATAACAGGTGATGATTCTGAACCCATTAGAAATAAATGTAGCAGTTAATAGGTTCAAAACAGGGGCCAACCAGCCTCCAAACATGACTTTTGAAAATTTTTATTGTTAGTATCCCTGTTTCAGCTAACAGGGGAAGGAGAGAGAGATGGTCACAGATTCTTCCCAAGTTAGTAATGAAATGAGTAGGTGAAGTGACTAGCAATGAATTCTGAATAAATGTTGCCGGCCTGCTCTCTGCTGGCCAATTTATAAATAAAACAATATTACATAGCATTTGAGCCAATTCTCCCACTTCTGGGATTTTTGATGCTTATTTCTAATGGGTTCAGAATCAGCCCTCCCTTCTCAGAAAAATATAGGTTTATTTCTACTCCCACTTTAAAAACAAAAAAACCTAGTCTCTGGGCAAAATGGATGAGAACTGGGGGGAAAGTACTATGTTTAAATTTCAATTTTCTTCCAGAGAGAAAGAAGTGTGTTCTGAAATCTGAAGCAAAAATGAGATTAGAAATACAGCTGTAACTTGGGGATTGTTTTTATATTAGCTGAGGGGATTGTCTTCTATGGAAAGCTGAAATCACAAACGTGAGCAAACCTGATCCAATCAGCTCAGGAAGAAGAAAGTCTAGCAACAACAATCCAGTTGCCTGGATTACAGAATTAAGCCTTTAAAACACATGCTATTCACAAGACAGAAGGACACAATATATGTATACAAGAAAAAAATGCTCTCCATTCACAAATACTTGCAGGATGATCAAAACATTATTTATTATTTATTTTATGTATTAATATTAAAGCTATAAAATTGTCTCTTATGCTATTGCAATTATTTTGGATGGCAAATGAGCTCCTGTATTAACTCTGACAATTTATGTAACACATATTAGATATTCGGAAGTACCTTATACCAGTGCTTCTCAACCAGTGGTACAAGTACCCTTGGGGTACTCGAGAGAAGTCGGGGGGGCGGTATGTCAACACAACTGAAATTTGGAGAAAACTGAATTTTTGTTTTAAGTTTTACAGCGCTTTATTATTTTTGTACTTTTTACACCCAAAAATGTCATCGCCCACCTGGCTACGATTAAGTTGTTTAAACAAATGTGTTGCAATGGTAGGGAAAAAAAAGTGTCTCTGAAAACTGTAGGTACTGAGGGGTACTTATAATTTTTTTAAAGGGAGACTTTTTATTAAAAAAAAGTTGAGAAACACTGCCTTATACATTCTAAAACGAACACATAAGGTGCTGCTCAAAAGTGACAGTGCCACTTTTTTGTGGCTCTGAAAATATTTCTTGGCCCTATAAATCTGTGATGCCCATGATAAATAACCAGGAGAAGGGGAGAAAACAAAACCTCTGTTCATTTTTGGTTACTGCTGTTCCCTACAAATCCGGTTTTTAAAGGGAACATGAATAAAACCTTCCTTGCATTTTTTTCGGCTAAATATAGCGATTCTTTCAGTGGAGGAGACACTGGGCCCTGATCCTGCTCCCAATGATAGCAATTGTGCCAAATACCCTCTTGATGCGATGATGATTATGATTTCCAAATCAGCCCAATCTGACCCTGCAGCGTAATTTTTGGCAGGAAGGTGGTTTTGTCCTCATATCAGGAGGCCTTTCCCCTGTGTCTGAACTAAAACGGTTTGAAATCTGGTGCAGGGGGAATAGGTGTGATGGCAATTTGGATATGTTAGAAGAGCAAGAGGAGTGAGACCTGTTTAGCAAAGAATTTCTTGATCATTTCATCGCTGTCCCTTTTGGAACAGGACATTGGAAGGAACACAAGTGAGTGGCTTTCCTGTGAGTCCACCTTTTTTCTTTGGCTTTTGGTCTGCCCCAAAGTTCCTTTCCTGATGACTGTCTACCTCTTGTTTTTCTTCTGGGTTCCCATTCAGTTGTACTGAAGTAAATACTTTCTTGATTTAGGGTTTACAACCCCAATTTGGATTTATTTTATATTTAGTTTTACCTATGTGAAGTCCTACAGAGAGAAGGAGACCGAAACAACAAAAGGAACAGAAATTAAGGAACAATTTACTTTCTTTGATTTGGAATATGTATTCTGCTCTTGGGTTACTAAGTGCTGTCAATGTGTCATCCAAGTACAGTCATATTAAAGGGTTCCTTGTATATTTCCCCTTCCCATAAAAAGAAGCAGACTTCTAGCTGCTAGTCCTTGTACTAATTCTGTAATAAGCAGATGAAGAAATCCCGGTGCCAGCTGCAATTAAAGGGTGACATCCTGGCCCCATTGAAGTTAATGGCAAAACTCCCTTTGGCTTCAATCGGTCAAGATTCCACCTAACAGGCCAAAAAACGTATTTCGGTAACGCCCAGTGCCAGTCCATATAGGGTCATATTCTAATCTCAGTTATGTCGGAGTGACCGCAGAAAGAAAGAAAGAAAAAGCGGTGGAAATGACATCCGCCCTGGCCGGTATCACATTTGCCAAAACCTGTGGAGTAACTGCAGCAATAACTAACTCTCTGCTTTCACACTATAAACTGTGACTGTAGTCTACCCTATCTTCTCTGTGCAAACTGTGCACTGGCCATTCAGGGTGAATAAAGCAACTTTGTTTTCTCAGTGTAAACCTGCAGCAAGCCCATATCAATCCTTCATATCGAAGTGGGCCTCCCTTTTCCCATTCTAAATCGATTTTAATCCAATTCGTCTTTAAAAAAAGAATAAGTGGTGATATCATATAGCTGTAGGCGACATACAGAGTAATGAATTCAATGTCTGTGCTAGAAAGACTGATTTCCTCTTTACATTTCTGCTTCTGTCATGCCATAGAAAAATCACTGCTGCACCAATATATCATGGCAGCGACTCTTTCAGGTGAGGCAGGGGTTGCAAACTCTTTTAAGACCTATTACCTGTTGGAAAACCTGGAAATCCTAAACATGGGCGTAAGCTAAATTAGGCACAGGGGGGAACAGCCAGAAGTTATTTCTTTTGCTGTTATGACAATCGCTTTTTCTGAATGCAAAGGCATTTAATCAAGCCTCGAGATTGTAATGTGCTTTGTTGCAATAAACCCCTATTGGAGCGTTTCGCGATCCCGAAGGAATGTATCGTCACCCCTAGTGTCACAATTAATAGAAAAGTAACAAAGGTTGGAACGTTCATTTCAAAATGCCACTGCTACTACTTCAGATGGCATTTTTCGTCCATACATTTCGCTTACATATCTATGAAATCCTGTTTGCCAGATACCAATATATAAGGCTGGGGCGGGTGTGGAATGAAAATGTCTTTGGTTTCCCCTCTGTCAAATCTCGACTGTGACAGCATCTTTTAAAAATACCAATTCCTCCGATTTATTTACAGCCAACCAACTCTTCCTCCTCCAATTTTCCTTGCTGGATTCACCTTGCAGCTTCTCCTACATGAAGAATGCCACCGATACCAGTAGATAGTAAGATTTTGCAATGTTGTTGCTTTTTGTCCAAAGGTTGCGTTTCCTCCCAACAAGTTCGACTCCAGTGCAGCTGGAATAAATAACAAAAACGCAACAGGTTTTTTTCTTTCAACATCCTGCCCCTTTAACACTTGCTTGGGATAAATCAGGCTTCGTTGGACGTATTTTTCTACAAAAATACACATAAACTATTAGATCAGTTGGATTTCTTCGGGGAGCGGTTTTTGGAGCAAATCTTTCCTCCGCTCCAGGGTGCAGAAGCAATAAAATAAGATCCTTTAAAACAGAGAATTTGGACAATAATTTCAGGGTTTCCAGCGCATGGATCTCATTACCTGGTAAGCAGAAACGTGCTCTCTCTTCACAGATTTTAAATGGAGAGGGAACATTAATACTATTCTCTACCCGTACCTATCAGCAATACGATCATAGATGCACCTCTATACTCTCTCCAGAAGGTATTTACTAGGATGAATTGGAGGTTGTAGTGTCGTTTCCTAGAGGATCTGGTAATAATTAGAAAGGTGAGGAATTAGAGAAATACATTTGTATTTATTGCATTTTTAAAAAAAAGATGCTAGAAAGAGATGGTTCTGTGACTTGCAGGGTTAAGCGTTCCAAGACTCTCTCAGTAATGGAAAGTCCTCTCAGCTACACGGCATCGGGTTTCACAATGAAGACAGAAGTATTGACAAGGAATCGACTCGGAGATTTGGAATTTCAGTCACTGCTCCGGTAGCTAACTCTGCCAGGCAGCCTACAATTACATTCCTTTTTGCTGAAGAAAAGGGCCCTCAGAGAACTGAGCTACATACAGTAAGTCGTCTCCTCACTACTCTTACTAACTTTATTTCTCTATAACTCGTTACTGGAAGCAGTGAAACTGGGAGCCCCAGACTCTATCAAGTTACTTCCAGGGTCACTGAGAGCAGAATGTTGGGCAAATGAGCATGAAGAGAAGACACATTTATATTTAGAGGAATCCATCTCTCTCCCAATGACACCTAGCCAGAACTAGAGTCATATTAACTCTGGTGAATTCAGACAACACTCCAGTCGGCTTTTGTTTTATTTCCTTCTTTTCATGGCAAAAGTGTAAATACTAGAATTTGTCCACAAGAACTCCATTGATACCTTATTGTATGGAGATCTACAGATGAAAAATAATGTACCTCTTTCCCCACGATCGCAGTAAATAAATGAATAAATAACTCTAGGTTTTTCTGCTGGAAGCAGCTCCCTCTGAATCAGATGGGCTCGATTTTAAATTGAATTAAAGGTGTTCTGAGTTCTCATCCCCACCCTGCGCGCAACCACAGATTCCAGGCCCAGTCTGAAAATAGTTCCTTTTTACAAATAGCTGATCAGAATCATTCTGTTCCCATCGCTGAGTGTCATGTCACCCCACTCCAGGTGCTGATCTCTTTACACACCTGCCGTAGCCTCGCGCTCCCCCGCCTCCCAAAGTAAGTGTTTTATAGCTCTCTATTCACAAACGAACTTGCTGTTTTACAAACACCTTCTAATTTTGTGCAACCCCCTGACTGGAAAGCTGGAGCAAAGACGGCGCTGAGACGTGTAGATGCGACATAAAAGCGATGGAATAAACTTCAAAGGTTTCAGTGATGACTTTTCAACCTTTATTTATGTGCCTATTAATGCAATATCCATCACGTAGATATACATCTTTATCCTTTAAACTGATATGCTGGGAATCAATTAGATATGCAGTTTACATTTCATAAGTTTTCAAATGTTAATCTTCCTGGCCCTTTGCTGTTAATTTTTTTTCTCCAAATAGTATTATGTTTCCCCAAAAGGGCCCTTCAAACAATTAATCTTTAGGCTACTTGTCTCTAAATATTTACTGAGGCTAAAGGCACGAAGGCTCTCTAGAGTTTGGGTCCCTCTTTTTGGTCACGTTTCTCCCAGACGGAACGAAGCAAAGGGGGGGACAGTGTGTCCACCAAGGGATACCACCGAGGTAATCTTTGTATGTCTGATCTTTTACTAAGCTTTGGTGGGACAGCTAACCCAACAAGGGGATTTTTAAAACCAGACCTCTCCAAAGGGAACATGTCACTTCGCGATTCTTTCGCAGACCTGTTGTCTGTTACAACTTTCTCCCACGGCTTTGCACGGTCTCGAGCAGATAAGAACAATGCTTTAAATTAGAACGTACGCACACGTCACAACGAGGGCCGCTCTATGTAACGGGTAGAAAAGTGGGGATGTTGTTGCTGGTTGGTACTTTTCTTTAAAGATTTCTTTTCTCGAGGACGGGAAAATCTGTCATGTCTTTAGCCCCATTGTAAATCTAAACGATGCTTTTATTGTTTAGTTTCTCGTGTCCACCGCTGTGGATATTCCTTTGGTTAGCGTTATGGTGTTACTGTCTGAAGGCTATAAAAAGCAGCTACCCTGGTGCGCGTATATTTGCTATGGAAATTGCCTAATTCTAGAACTAGAGGAAAGCCCTACATCTCCTATCTCAGTCTATAGTTCACTAATCATTGCCTTGTGCGTAGGGTAGAATTTATCTTTCCCTGAGGACCTTTCATCTTTATTTCTCGCTAAAGACCAGATTCTGCTCCATTTACCTACCTCGAATAGCACTTGACTCCACATGTAAATGTCAGTGAAACCTTTTCTAATTATTTCTCAGCTGAAGAAGTGGGTTGCACCCACGAAAGCTCATGATACTGTTTATATATTGTTGTTAGTCTCTAAGGCGCGACAGATCATCGTTGGGTTTTTTCAGGGTTTTTATTTTATTTTTATTTTTTTTGTTACAGACTAACACGGCTACTCCTCTAAGCCATTTGTAAAGTAGATTCCTACTCCCATGCGAGTCTTGCTCTACATTGCTTTCTTTTTTTTGTTTGTTAATAGCAACACTTGTTGCACACAGTTTACTGCAGTTTTTTTTAAAGGAAGAAATTGGATTATGAATAGTTTTATCTGGTTTGTTAGTGAAATTTGCTGGTAGATTGTAGAAGATTCTTAATTTTCACTCCACAGTACACCATGTGTCATATTGTCTATCTATCTCTCAGCTCTGGATATTCTAGATTTCATTTATATGTAGTCCAAAGTCTAAGCCTGGCAAATGTTGAATATTCTTATAATATGAATCCCAAACTATTGGTCTCGTTTGTAAGTTTTTCTTCAATAAGGTTTTATTAGCTTAATTCTAGATTTTATGCAGTAAAATATATTCCCTTTGCCAGTAAGCAAACTCTTCCAATCGGGGGCTTTAATTCTTAATGTAGCAGAATAATGTCCAAGATCAGAAGTGCATCCTTTTCTCTGTGAATTTTAGCTTCTCTTTGGCTAACCACAGAAAATCCTCAACGTCTGATTTGGGACATCCTCAAATCAAGGAAAAAGTTCCATCCTTTATCCAAGATATATGTTTGTAAACTCCCAGAGAATAAATTTCCCTAGCTGGAAACAAAGCACCCTCTGTACCCCAAATTATGCTTTCTTTTATTGTGTCTGTTATGACTAGAAACACAAAAAGAACAAAACAACGGACATAAAGGGGGCGGGGAGTCACAAGTCTGGTCTCTCTCTTTCCTACTAAAAACTGATATCAAACAACAAAACCAGCAACAACAAACCTTCAAGAACCAAGTAAGGCAGAAACCATCAAATTCCTTTCAAAATCATCCGGACAGAAAGGTGACTTGCTCCTTCATGGACAATTTAGAACTACAATTTCACCTATGCATTTATTTCTGGAAATTATTGCCTGCTTTGCAATAAAATATGTTGCCAAAATATCAACTAAATATGAAGTGCAGAATGAAATCTTTCTTTCTTTCTTTCTTTCTTTCTTTCTTTCTTTCTTTCTTTCAAATTAATTTACACTTAAAATACATTTTACCACCGTGGAAGTAGTCCTATGGCGAATTCACGCTTAACAGTCTTCAGGAGAAATAAGAATAATAGCAATTCACACTACATTTGCAGAGCCCCGAACACATTATAATTGATTTTTTGTAATAGGGGAGAAAACAGTACTGTTATCATTCATAAATAATTGCCTCTGTTCCTAATAGCTCTAATTTTCACTGCCCATTTGATGTGCTGCAGGTTTAATATAGAGCATTTACTAATCCAATTAAAAGTGCACCTGGCCTGGAAGGGCTCTGTAATTAGCAGGAGTATTTTTAGCTATTTCCACTAGAAAACCGTGAAATCCTCTCTGCTGGGCTAAAAGACTCTAATATGGGGGGCTAGGCACTCATGTCTAATCATTTTGCTTGGAATTTTAACAGTTCCCAAGCAGGAGAAGATGAGGCACAATTTCGGCTTTTGTGATATTGATACCCACGAGCCGGACGGAGTCTGCAAATTCAGGCAAAACTCCCAGGGCAAGTGGCTTTTGAAATCATTTTCACGCTTCGTAGAGTTGATTCTGTCCCTTTGGAGTCAACGAGCATTTTGCTAGTGTTGTGATTGGGAAGCAGGATAGAACCCGGCGTCCATAACAGGTCGGGAAGGGCCTGATCCCGGCCCCATTCAAACCATGGAGCACTGCCATGGATTTCGGTGGCGGCAGGATCGGGCCCCGAAGCAATGCAACCAAGTAATTTCCTTTCCCCAAAGCCAACGGCGGTGTGTGATAAGAGCGTGCGGGAGGCTCCGCGTTTTATTTCCATCATACTATTTCTGAAGGGAAAATACTACCAGGGAGGAACTACAGCGAGTAAAGAGACAGCCCGGACGTGCCCCTGAAATGCTTCATTGCCTTTACTTCGCTGGAGTGGAGCGTCTTGTTAGTCCTCGTTTCCTTCCCTTTCCTAAGTTTGGGTTGGGGGGGGCGGCGCATCCCCGAGAACCCGTTTAATGGCATGCCCTGAAAGAAGCATCTAAGAAAGACGAGTGCATTTCCCGTAGAGTGCATTTCCCCATGCAGGGTACAGGAACATTGGGTCTGTTTCCTGCTATGGGGAAATCCATAGGCCTGGCTCTGAGGTGCAATAGGCTCTGAGGTCTGTAACACGCGCCCCCTCGAAACTCCCCCTATTTCAAGAAAAAAAATCTGTTGGCTGGAACACACGGGCCGCGTGCAGGCTTGGGGCTGTATTGCTCGCCGGAGATCG
The DNA here is from genome assembly GCF_049634645.1 of Pelodiscus sinensis. Lineage (NCBI taxonomy): Eukaryota > Metazoa > Chordata > Testudines > Trionychidae > Pelodiscus > Pelodiscus sinensis. The sequence continues at coordinate 15,732,914 of NC_134720.1, read as the reverse complement.
CTTGGTAAGCCTGTGGGCCTTAAAGGGGGGGGAGTAGTTTTCCAGTTGCCAGGTCCAACTCCAGCCAGCCTCTTTGCTTTATGTAAGCGTTGGGCTCAGGCGCATGTAAACCGAGCCGTGCCACTGCGGAGCGACGGGCTAATGGTTCTGGTCCAGAGGCCCAATTTACTGCAGTTGGCACAGCCCCCCCCACAAAACAACTGGCTTCCTGGGTGGGAAAAGCTCCATAATGGGGGCCTGGCTAGGTAGGAAAGATGAGGAGAGGGTTTTTTATCCTGAAGTGGCTGGGGTGGGGCGGGGGTCCAGAGCCCACTGTTGTTTGCGGTGGCTGTAGTCGGCCACAAACCAGGAAAGGCAGGGAGTGTTGGAGGAACAGGGATGATGTCAGCTATGGGGAGAGGGACCCTCCAGAGGTGGGGTAGCAACGGGTTTGGTCAAGTAACCCCCTAAGTCAATCCCTTGGGCACCCTCATCTGGCACACAGACAGGTGGTGAGTTCAGCTAGTTTCCTACATGGACGCTCAAGCATGGGCGGGTTGTATGAGGGCGAGCAAAGGGAAGTTAACCCTTCTGGGGGGTAATCCCACTGGCTTCAATTGGTGCCAAATGGACCCCTGATCATTGTAGATTTACCGAAGCAGCAATGACTGTCAGCAAATGCATTCTCCCGCCCCCAAGACGGCCTGGGATTCGACCTCTCTCCTGCTACCAGCTGAAGAGCTATCCGGAGCCACCGCTAAGTCCACATACACACTCGCAGGGTAGGGTCAAAAGAAAAACGTGTGTGTGTGTGTGGTGGGGGGGGGGGGGGGAATGAAACAATGTAGTTCAGACATTTCACACCTATCATTGCAGCGTAGCGACCCCCCCTTCTTTTTTAGAATATATGTCTTACACTGCAGACTTAACTTGCAGATTCAGGTGCTAAAATCACTGCTCTGTACTTCATCAGCAATGTGACTATCATATCCGCATGCACTTTCCGGTGGCACGTCTCTGCAATGTACAATTGCTCGGGAGGTCAATATGTTGAAAGCCTGGATATTATGAAATATTGTAGTCTCTTTACTACTGAACAGCTTAGTCCGCATGCACACACTTTTTTAGCTTTAGCTTTTTTTTTTTCCAAGCACGATTCAACGTTTAAAATAAAACAACATATTTCCCCCATATCCATTTTAAGAATCTAAAATTAAATGTCAAATCACGTGGCCAAATTAAACTGTAGCTTTCCTAGAAAGTTTCCAAAAGTTTCAGTGTTAAAACATTTTAATGTTATCTTATGCATTCAACATATGACCATGCATAAGTACTGCAATGTAGGGGGAAATATAAATAGCTATGAAAAAGCAAAGTAATCCAGTTTTTTACATACAGCCTCAATTTGTCCTCTCAGTATTTTAGGTAGAAATAAACAATGAAATACTTCGATAGCAGAAGATATTACTTTTTTTTATTCCGCAAACTTAACCTGCTTTTTAAAAAATATTTTCTTATCGGCTCTATTCCCAAATTTCAGACGGAGTCCAGAGGGACTTAACAATTTTTAAATGGTGCGTTTTAAAAGTGATCTCGTTTATTTTATTTCTGATATGCAGGGTCTGAGAGTGCGGAATCAACAGCCTGGAACCTGGTAAACAACTAGGAGCCAGATAACTAATCGTGATGGCATTTGCGTGACTCTAGTTTAAATTACTGTCTATTTGTTAATTATGAGAGCATCGAGGCGGGGTTCTTTCTTTACATCTTCCACGCTGAACTACGTTCATTTTGCTGTCTAAAACTCTTTCTGCGGTGCCCTTTTGTTTTCACTGAGCAAAGTCTGAGACCTGTGGCTTCTTCATGGTTTATTTTATTTTGCAGGCTGATGCAGCTGATGAGTGATACATTTTTAAACTAACATTAATCCCCAAAGAGAACGGAATCAGCAACAGAAACATTCCCAAAATCGTAAAGGGAAAGGGGGAACTTTAAGCCTAGAACTCATTGTTCCCTTTATTTCAAAGGGGGGGAAACCTGAACGATTCTCATCCTTTTGATTGATTAAGGTCTTGAATAACTTGAGGCTGGAGAGTGACAGTTACTGAATAGACTATTGCAAATAAAGAGCACTGTGCAAAGCCGGGCTGGCACTTCAGAGTGCAAAGGAGGCGAGTTTGCTGGCACTTACCAAGTTATAAATAAAAGGACATGCACAATAGTACCTTCTTTAAGGACAGACAGTCTTTACAACACTCCTGGCGTCATATCCTGCTGTGGTCACTTCAGCTCCTAGTCAGACTTTACTTCTTTTATTTTTCCAGCAGTTTAGTTTGAATACTACAATAAATTCCTGGGAACAAATGCTTGCTAGCAAGACTTACTTTAACACACACAAATATATAACGTAGGGCCACATCTTGCCATCCGTTTTTTAAAGCAGAAATTCCCAATGGGAACAATGGAGACTTGGGCTTAAAAACCAGATAGCGCCGTTCGCTCCATAGACACCCCCCCCCCCATTGCTACTGATTTCAGTGGAGGGAGGGAGAGAGGGGACAGTTTTATTCCTCCCTTCACACATCCTCTGAGAAGATGTGCTGGAAAGAGGCAGACAAAGAACTGTACCAATAGACACACCACTTCCCCTTTCATTTTTCGCAGGCTGTTTGACCAGGACCACATACAGCTCTGTATTTCTCTAATCCCCCCAGGAAAGAAAAGGTGACCAGAGAGACCGACTTCAAGAAATGCAAGTGTCTGGTTGCTTCCTTATTGTAATCTCCTTCAAGTGGCATGGTGCCAAGACAGTTGTAAAAGGGATGAACAATTTCCCCAGTGAAGGCTGCTTTCTCCCCTGCTTCTGCATTTTCTCCTGCCCAGCCATTCTATGAAAGAACACTTTATCAAGAGAAGAGGCAATGCCTGGGTCACACTCCTAGTTTGAGGCCTCGATTGTAATGATGAGAAGAGAAAGTTGAAGATTTCACCCAATCAGCTCCTGTCTTCTCCAGACGGGACAGTCTCCCGGCTGGCCAATCGCAGCTCAGAGATCCTGCTGAAGCTTTGGGGAAAGAACTAATAAATACTCCAGAGCAGAGTTCCTTTCACTCTGTATCAACAACAGGAAGAAATCATTCCTGCCCCCTCCCCCTTTTCATATGAAAGTGCGTTCATCTTCCCACAGGGGCCAGCAGCCGTCTCAGCGCCTTCCCGCCACTTGTATGCAAGTTTCCCCTCCTCGCCCCAAACTTTGCTTTCCTTTCTTTCCCCTTGTCAGTCTCTCTCCCCTTTGCTTTGGGATATCACGTCTTGTTGACAAAAGGAGAGCAAGTCGCTTCCCCCCGCCCCGGCTACCCCCTCCCTTTTTTCCAGGACTTTTCCACTGGGATCTATTGCCAGAGCTGATCTCTCGTTTATCAGCATTTACCTGGATATAATATTCAAGTAACGCTGCGTACAACATGACAACTCTAGCTGGAGCTGTCCCAAGAATGATGCGACCAGCTCCCGGGCAGAACTACCCTCGCAGCGGATTTCCATTAGAAGGTAGGAAGGCTGTCTAGATGCATGATGCTTTTTTTTAACTCTCTATGCATGTGTGTGTTGCTGAGAAACTTTTTGTCACCCAACGCTGTGCAGTAGTTACTTAGATTAAATCATAGATTAGAACTGAACTGAAACTGCACACGGTTAGAGCAAGAAAAAACCCTCCTCCTAACAACTTGGAAGAGTGCTCAGAGAAACTCCATTTCACTATCTACACACCAATAAACGTGCATTGTTTGCATTAACATTCTCCACATAAGCGATGCACGGATTCTGCGTTGAAGACAACACTGTAAATTAGAGCGCCGGAATAAATTTACGGGGAGGGAAGCAGAACCTGTTGATAGGGGTTCTGTCTTCTTAATTTGGGATCCGATCCCGCATACCTTACTCAGAGAAAACGCCCACGGATACCAATGGACAGTGAGCCTGAACAAGGTTTGCGATATTCGGTTCTAAATCGCTTCGGATCCTCAGCGAGTTGGGGGACGGGGATGCTTGAGAGCATTGAAACGGGCTTTTAGACACCAGCCCACTTCCCGTGTCCTCCTGGAGTAGGCTGTCTCTCTCACGTTTTTGTTTTTGATTAAAGTTTCTCTGGTTTGTGTGAAAACGGTGAAAGGAGCGCTGAGGGTGAAATGAAAAGAGAATGAAACAAGAACCTAATAATTTTAGAGTTGCGGAAATTTGCAAACGCGTAAAATGTTATAATAACAAGAAGCACATCGGAATTCCGTAGTCCAAATCCTTTAAAAGATTCCTCTGGGAGTTTTATGATTTCCCCCTTTTCACTTCTGCTAGTAGCGGTTAATTCAAGTAGGTAGTACAAGTCTTCCCAGTGGTAAATGATGGAGAGTGCAACAGGTGAACAATTTACGCTTGTTTTCTCCTTCAGTCTGTTTTACAGACAGACAGATTAGATTAGATTAGATTAGATTAGATTAGATTAGATTAGATGAATGGAGTCACATATCCCAGAAATTGTAAGGGCGCTCAATTCCCGCCCTAACAGGAAGGACCCCGTGGTAACTGTGTAACTAGCCTGAGAATACAATGTCATCTGGCTCCTGAAGTTGCATCTGGAATTAGTCGGGTTTAACGTTTCCATTCTCTGAAGGCGCGCTCTGTTGATGAATCTGAAACATTATTTAACCGGTGGGGGCGAAAATGACACTCAGCTGTCAGCTACTGCTTCTAGCTCGCCTCCCAAAGCTTCTAACCATCCCAGAACTGTCCAGCCAGGCAACCTGGCACTAACCTGGTGCAGGGATGGAGCGGATGAACTTGCGTATGTTTGGGTGTATGTGGCTGGGTGACTGACGAAAAGTCGCGGCTGCCTGTGAAACACACACATCAGTAACTCCGCTTCCCTTTCTTTCTAGTGTCCACTCCTTTAGGCCAAGGCAGAGTCAACCAGCTCGGTGGAGTTTTTATCAATGGCAGGCCTTTGCCCAACCACATCCGACACAAGATCGTGGAGATGGCCCATCACGGGATCCGGCCCTGTGTCATCTCTCGCCAGCTGCGCGTGTCCCACGGCTGCGTCTCCAAAATCCTGTGCAGGTACCAGGAGACTGGCTCCATCCGGCCGGGGGCCATCGGGGGCAGCAAACCCAAGGTGAGGAGATCAGGTGCAGTGGCTCTGCGTTTAGGTCCCTGCCCTGCCAGGTGTAAGCTACTTCGATTTCAGCGAGAACGGAGGGCGCTCAGAACCTTGAAAGATGGGGGGAACGGGAGAGAGACCACTGTGCTTTTGCGGTGATTGGGAAAGGATGCACATAGGAGCGTTATTGGGGCTAGTAAACTTGACACAAGCCTGGTCCTGGCTAAGGGTTTGCAGGTGGCAGCATCTGGGGAGTCAGTGTACTGTATTTAATATGAGACAAAATGCAGCCAAAGGCTGCATAATTGTCTGTGCCCATGTAAACACCTTAGTAATCAACACACCTGTCCATATGCGTGTGCAGGGACACACACACACACACTCTCTCTCTCTCTTGTATGTAACCCCCAACCTGTTTCTGTAACTCCCTAAAATACTTAAGCGTTTAGTTTTCAAAATACCAGAAACTAATCAAAGCCTGATCCTGCAAGCTCTTATTCCCCTGAATGGCCCCTGCATAGGCTACCCCCCCCCCCCAAAAAAAAACCTGTAGGAGCCGGTTAAGGGTGGAGCATTTCCAGGGTGGCTGGTCCAGGTTGAGGAAGTTGGTCTCGCCATTGAGTCAGGATCCGAGAGCTGGAGAATTAACAGGATCGGGGCCTATATTCTGTTTTTTTTTTAGCATGTTGCTGTATCCTTATCTAGCACTGTAGCTAGCTCCTGTCATAGCTGTCTTCCCAACTTACACATACATGTACCCTAAGACTCAGGAATAGCCATGTTAAAACTCTGCGAGTTTCTTCACGAAGCTGATGGATTTCCACTTCATACAGCTAAATGAAGTGATACTGAAAAGAGTGTGTATACAGGCTAACATAGATCCTCTGACAAATATTAACTTGTTTGCATTTTTATATATATTCCTCTCCCCCCCAAAAAGTTTTCTTTCTTTCTTTCTTTCTTTCTTTCTTTCTTTCTTTCTTTCTTTCTTTCTTTCTTTCTTTCTTTCTTTCTTTCTTTCTTTCTTTCTTTCTTTCTTTCTTTCTTTCTTTCTTTCTTTCTCCTTTAAGGTAAAGATTAATAAACGTATTTAGTCTAAATGTTAGAATAAATTACTTTGTGTATTTTTACAGGCATATTATCTGGAAAATTATTTCTAGTTCGGATTACCTGGGTTTTTAATTCAACTTCATTTTCGTTTTTTTAGGACATCCGAGCAATATTTCAAAACAGTGCGTTTGTTGATGTCTGTTTATGATATTTTAAAAAATCAGTTGTTAGATTTATTTTCTGTTGCTACTAAATTTCCGAGGTTGGGTCCGTAGTTATACTTTGAGTTATTTATTACTAGCACAATGTAATCTCTTTTCCCGATCATTACACTGTCACTGGCAGTACTTGTACTGCGATTTTCCTCTTCTCTGTGAACATTTCTTTACTGGCTGGCCTCTGTTCAGCCACTCAAAGATGTTATTACTCTAAATTTGAGCCTACAGTTCTCAGGCGAGTGCAACCCCCAGTGAACTTTTTAGGGAGTTTTGAGTTATGGGGACTGCGGGATCTGGCTCATTGTATCTATCTGCCATTTTAGTTTAGCAGTCCTGAGCCAGTTTTAGAGGACGTTCTTAATTATGAGAAGCTTCCCAAAAGGGACCGATCATACTCTTAATTATAACGAGGTGTAAATCCGGAGCGACTCCAGTCAAGTTAGACGAGTTACTCCAGATCCACACGGCGGAATGTAACCTCCGCGACTTGCGGTGACCCTTTTGCATGAAATCCAAACTGTACAAAACTTGGTGTCCGCCTTGTTTCTTGCATTAAAGCAGGTGACAACGCCGGACGTTGAGAAGAAGATCGAGGAATACAAGAGGGAGAATGCCGGCATGTTCAGCTGGGAGATCCGGGACAAGCTGCTCAAAGACGGGGTCTGCGATCGAAACACGGTTCCCTCAGGTAGGGGGGGGGGGGCATTCATGTTTCCCTTCACCTGGCTCAGCCCCTCCGATCGATGGCTTTGGGAGGCCACTTGGATTCGGAGCCAGGCAATATTTTACAACCAAATATTATTGCTCCAGGTGGACGAGAGCCGGGCCCTTATGCCCAGCCTGTGTTTGGGTGTCTAGAGGGGGGTGGTGGCTGCGCCCGGATTAGATCCTCCGGGTCTAGTGCAAGCAGAGGATGAACTAAAGCGCTCAGGGATGAGCATCATTGTAAAAAGCTCGAAGGCAGCCGCCACGCTATTCGCGAGAGGCCGAGAGCAGTCGGGCTAGTCGCTTTCCTACGCGCGCAACGGCATCGGCACGAAGCCCTGCTACAAGTTAAACATGCGGATCCCGGGGAGGCCTTCTGCACTGGGGTGGGGCAGTTTGTTTTTAATTAAAAAGCAACGGGATTCCTGCTCCCGCCCGCCTCGAGATAGCTCAGAGCAGGGGGCTTTGTTGTGCAGATTGGAATCTGGAAACAAATAAATGAACCCAGGCTGCTTTTCTTTTCTCCTCTGGGTTGTTTTCTTGCTTGGTTTTGTTACAAGAGGCAAGTCATTCTGGCGTTGAAATCGAAACCCCGCAGTCTGAGGCCTCCTAGATAGTTTGTTCAGTGGGTGACTGTGGTGTAATTCCCCGCGTGATGCTTTCTGGGCAGCAGACTTCACGGGCTTAGAGAAAACAAAACTATCTCGCCGTAAATGTTCAGTCCCACCAAGAAAATCCCGCAGGGGAATATAAAGACTTGTAGACGCAAGCCTCAGCGGCAGGGCCGCCCCTACATTTAACCCGGGGATGTAGAACTCCAGTGCCCTGTGTCCTGAACTGACAAGGATCAAACCAGCCCCTCTCTGGCTGGGCGCTGGGGCCACAGGTCTAGAGGGATGAGGGCCCGATCCCGAGCGAGGGTGCTGCTTGACAGCTCTCCCTTTCCTCTTGAAGTGAGCTCCATCAGCCGCATCCTGAGAAGCAAATTTGGGAAAGGCGAAGAGGAGGAGGCCGAGCTGGACAGGAAGGAAGCGGAGGAGAGTGACAAGAAGGCCAAGCACAGCATTGATGGGATCCTCAGCGAGCGAGGTAAAGCCCAAGGCCGAGCGAAGTGGGGCTCTCGCTTTTGCTCCTTGGCAGTGAGGGGAGGAGGGGGCCGGGCGCCCACAGTGCGGAGGGGGAGCCCGATCCGGCGGCGCTGCAGGAAGACAAGGCTGGCCTGGCTCGGGGGTTATTAAGCCAGGCCAGCGGAGCGGGGTGTGCGCAGGAGGGTATCTCTGCCCTGCATGTTGTCCTGGCCGGAGGGGGGGCGGGGGTTCCGCAGGTGGCTTTGGAGAAAGTGCGTCGGAAGTGGCTGGCCGGGCGCTGCTCGGGTTTATGGGGCTGTCGTGAGGCGGGGGCACAAGCTGGCGGTAGGTGGGAGCGCTCTTGACACCTTTCCGCGGAGGACAGCGAGATCAAAGGGGCCGCTTCTTTCCAGACCCCCCCCCCCCCCGCAGCCTGCTGGGGGTCCCGAGGCAGCGGACACTGGGCTGGCGGGGGAGAAGCGCCGAGCCCACCAGAGCTGCTTTTTCTTCCCCCCTCCCCTCCCACACCCGGTGCCCACAGGAGTCACCTCAGGCGAGCCCCGAGCCCGAGCGGGGCGCCCCTCACCCCGCCACTCGCTCCCCGCATTTCTCCAGCGCCCATGGGGAGGCCACCTCCCACGCGAGATTAAACCGGCCACGCCGAGCCGGGGGCTGTGTGTGTCGGGACCCAGGGGAGCGCGTGGGCTGCTTCGGTGGGATTTCCCCTCAGGTGGGGGGGGGGGTCCTTTCATGGCGGCCGGAGTTCAGCCCCCCCCCCCCCCCACTGGCCCAGCGGCTGTTGATGGCGCTGTGGGAGCAGGACCTGAAACCCTCTCGGTCCTGCCCCTCGAGCCCGGCGGGGAGCTGGAGATGCGCGTTTCGTCCGCGCGGCGCGGCTCGCTGCGGGGGTGGGGTGGAAGAGCACGTGGATCGGGGGGATCGCTCGGGAGGCAGCCCGCCAGCCCGCACCCTCCCGCTGCTTCCCCTACGATCGTCCCAATTCAAAGCGCCTTTCGAAGGAGAACGAGCCTCTCACCTTTGTCCAGGCTCATTGGCTTCAAGTGAGAGTGTTTGCTTGAACACACATTGCAGGATGGGACCCCGCGGCCATAAAACCGACAGTCCCTGTCATTCCCAGTGTCCTTCTGGGGCAGTGCTACGTGGTGCCCAGTTGTAGCTGTCGCTGTGTGAATCATTTGAAATAGCTCAGGTTCTTGGGAGCTAGGCGTTAGGGGAAAGAAAAGAGTCTTCTTAAAAATAAACCTCAGTAAACAAACACGAAGTCTAAAATTAAATAGAAATGTTAGCTAAAAAGTTAGAAACTCAGTTCAGTGGCTTGAGGTTTGCATGTATTTGAAGCCTAAGCTTGTTTTGCCCCGTGGAAAGCCCGTGTTGGGTGCTGCTGGGAAGTACACGCAATGAATTGGAAACCTAAGCAAGAAAGAGGGAAACAGTAAGAGTTCTCTGCAGGTTGTTGTTGTTGTGCCTAGTTTTCCAGGCCTGGACTCGGTAGAGAGAGGCAGTTGCCAGTGCTGTGAGACTTGTTGCTAGAAGGTCCTAACACTCCTCTTGCAGAGCTTGTCCTGCACATACATAGGCACTGAAGAAGAGGAGACAAAAGTACCAAATGAGCTGGTCAAACATTTGTACAACTTTTCCAGCTTTTACAAAGAAGGCCTTCTATACACAATCTACACTTGGAGATGAACTTGGAAAACAAAGAAGGGAGAGTCCATTGAAACTCACACTTTAGCTTTGCACAGACAAAGCTTCAGCTAGCAGCAGCTTGATGTGAACAAAAGAAGGCAACCTTTTTATAATTCAAGGAGAAAAGAAGAGAAAACAGCCCCACAAAAGGCCGAGAAAGGACATTATGGTCTTGCAATGAGGGATGAATTATTCAATGAGCCCCAATAGCTGAGCAGTTTTATGGACTCTCCACCGTGGAAAAAGTGGCTATTTTCACCTACAAAATGTTTCTAGCCTTTCTAGACATCTAGAGATGCCGACTGCCATTCAAGAAGGACAACTGCCATTCTTTAAAACTATAGTATCCCTCTGTATTGTAAAAACAAAACAAAACCCCCTTAAACTAGGACTCTCATTCCGAGTTACTAGGGCTCTCAGGGAAGCTTCATCTTCTCTCTGTCTGTGTGTACATACATACAGGAAAATACTGGAGGATTCGTATATATATTTTTTAAGGCCAGAAGGGACCATTCTGATAATCTATTCTGACTTTCTTTATAGTAGAAGCTGCTGAATTTTACCCAGTAATACCTTCAGGCACGGACTGGACAAGCAATGGCTAAAACCAGTTACTATGATTTTGAAAAACAACTGGTTATTTTGGGTGGCGGGTTTTTGAGTACTCAGCTTGAGACACTTTAAACAAGCCTACTTTTCAGAAAGTGACAAGCACTTTTGAAAACTTCAGTATGGCTCAAGTTGGGCATTAAAAAATGGAAGCACCCCAAAAATCTGACAAATATGTCCAGAGAATTTATTTTAACTTGCTAAGCGCTGATATTCTAGATTATCCCCTTGATCCAGTCCACAACAACTGTTATCTGGATGGACATCATTATCTGATTAAAAAATAAAACCCCACAACTCATCTCCAACTTAAAATTCTCTTGGTGCTCTTTCACTTTCTGCTTTAGCCTCAGTGTTGGCATGGGCCAAAGTTTTAGTGACACTTCAGAGTCAGGGATACTAACAACCTGAAGAGATCTTTTGGGAAACTAAATCCCCATTGCTAATACGGTTGTCCTTAATGTCAATATTTAATACTGGTAGTTTAAAACGAAGTTATCTTAGATTATTTGGGTAGAAAGGCTTGATCCTGACAGGGTGCTGCTTACCTCTTTAAAGGTGTTGAACTCTGTACTCCTTTAAGCTTCCTTTAAAATTAATGACCCATAGTGCCTACTACCAATTAAGCAAATGGCAAAACTCATGCTAATTTAAATGGTGCAGAACTGGGTACAGTGGCTTCACTGGAAGTCAAAGCCACACAACATTTTGCAGGAGAAGGGCCTTTAAAAATGTATTTCTTAGAAGTTCCTGGTGAGAATTGATTTTCATCACATAGAATGGAAACTCTTCATTACAATAAGTCACACTCTCCTGTTCCCGTGTTTCCATTGGCCACTTATTATTTTTATAGGAGTGGCAGAGATGCTGGAAAGAGTGTGATCAAGAAGAGATTTTGTTAACAAAATTATTAATGTTGGCCGGATATTAGAGACAGAAATTCTGGAGAATTCAATTTAAAATGCACTGCTCTTTCACATATATGGCCAATCATAAAGGTTCAGCTTCAAAACTCATTGACATTGGCGGGGGTGTGGTCATGATTTCACCCAGTGTCTGTATTTAAGGTTAAAAGCATCATCAAATCCTGCTCTTTTTATTCACACAAGGTCTGATTTTGCTCCCATTAAAGCAATTCGTACAGCTCCCAGTAATGTCAGTGGTGCAGGGTCATGCTTGCAGGTGTCCCACTGACTTAAGTCTGAGGAAGCCAGGAAAGTGAGTCACGAAACCAGGATTGGCCTGATAACAGAGGTCTAGATAGAGTGTATATAGTGATATAGGCTACAAGTTTTATTGTCCTGAGTTAGGGACTAGTTTGTTGCTCACAAATGGTAAAGCCACATGTGATTTATATGGGGTTTCACAAATGTTCCTTCTAACTTTTTCTGTCCATGTGTCAAATAAATGTTATGTGCACCAAGACATATGTGGATGTGCACCACTAATAGAAACACATGCTGCTGCCTGTGGGCAACCGTGGGCACTCTGCTAATCAGTTGGACAGTTACTGAATCTTTTATGGATGCCCATCCAAGTGCATAACTTACAGGGAACGTTAGTTGTCACAAACAAGTGGCAGTCAAAGCTTACCACTGCACACCATCATATATTCTGTATAGCCGAGGTACATATTTTGTAGGGGAGGGACCTCTTTTAAGAAAGTTCTGAAGAGTTTTCTACAATGCCATTACTATTTTTCATAGCCCCTGCTTACAGAACCAGGTTCCCTTAATACCAGAAGTGCAGGATTCAGAGAGAGAAACATTTAAATAATAAACTCCAGAAATGTTTAGAATTATCTATAATAGAGCTGCAAACAAAATGATGCATCCCTCTGGAGAGCTAGCAATCTCCCTTTTTTCAGTGCCAGAACTCTGTAAAATTAGAAGGCATCAGACTTTTAGCTCATCTCTGATCGAGGACTGAAAATTGCTAATTTTGCACCCTCAGTCTTGTATGAGTTGGGGAGGAGGGAAATTCCTCATTTGAAGGAAAGAAAGAAGGAAACAAGCAACATTTTAGTTTTGATGGCAGCTGTTTAAAAGTTGCTCAGAGATTTCTGATGTTAGAAGGAGTCCTGAACAAGGGGAAGAATGCAGATAAAATGGGTAAAATTGCTTGATAAATAAATATAATGTATCATATGACTTGGCAACTTATCACATAGATATAAATACCACATACATAATTGTAATATAAACAAATCTGTACTATAGGACAGTGTTTATCAATCTTTTTTTTATAAAGTACCCCATTTTAAAATAAATTATAAGTACCCCCAGTACTTACAGTTTTCAGACACACACATTATTTTACCATTGCAACTCATTTGTTTAAACAACTTACTCATTGCCGGGTGGGTGATGAAATTTTTGGGAATAAAAAGTACAAAAATAATAAAGCTCTGTAAAACTTAAAACAAAAATTCAGTTTTCTCCAAATTTCTCCAATTTTCAAATTTGTTGACATATCTCCCAGACTTCTCTAGAGTACCGCTAAGGGTACTCATACCACTGGTTGAGAAACACTGCTATAGAACACTATCATATCTATATCTGTTTGTATTTCTATTTTGATTATAGATACTTTGATTTTCACACTCTTGTGCATCCACCCACACCTACATTAATACTTAGTTCTGTCAGTATTGCAGGGACTGGTCTAGATGACCTCTTGAGGGTCCTTCCAGTCCTATGATTGTTATAGCTATATCTTTCTCTAAATATACAAAGGCATAGACAACCTTTTATTGGGGGGGGAGGACTAGAATTAAAAATACATATTGTTGAAATCATCTTTAATCAGTGGTTTTGTAAATTTGTCTACTTTATGTAAAGTGAGATAAATGACATTCTATTATAGTGCTCATTTTATGTATTAAAGAGATCCCTAAATTTGAGGGAAGGAGGCCTTAAGACCCTCCAAGCTTTCAGATATAATATATCTCTAAATATATTATATTTAGAGATATCTATAATTATAGAAATGTAGATTGGGATAGATATTGATGGCACAGATGTTATATATTATTTGCATGTTATATACTTCTAATAAAGGTATAGTCCATGAATAAAGAGATTTGAAGAGAAACTATGATGTGCCTTTTATATATCATATTTTTTGAAAAACTGATTTGTAAGAGGGAGTTGCATGTACCTTTATGTATATATGTGGTAGGCTGTGTTGGCTACTTGTAAAATGGCTGTTGTTTTCTGAGTGAAAGGTGGTTTTTAAAGATCAAATGACGGGTGCAGCAACACAGAGTTCTTTTCTTGGCCCTTCTCAGTGCTGGATCAGGAACAGGGTTGCACTGGTTTGGAGACACGGTTGCTGCTGTTGCACTGGGTGACACAGTCTGCTTAGTGCTTAAATGGGACCCTCTGTTCTCCTACCCAATGGAATTGGCCCCCAGGCATAGTCACAATGGATTCTTCCCCAGTCATGCGCACTATTCCACAGAGCTCTAGTCATCTCCACCCTCTACCCTTGGCTTCTCTGATTAAGCAATTCAGACTGCAGCAGACTAAATTGCCTCCTTTATTTCCTTCTTACTTTCATCTTGGATCAAACCCTCCCCCCACTTTTTTCTTTTTTTTTTCCTTTTTGGCCCGAGGCTCACATTAGTGCAATTTCTGCCACCACCCCTATTTTTGTGGGGAAAGTTTAAAGAAAAGAAAGAACTTAACACAAAAGCACCACTCAGTAAATAGAAAGCTGAAGCTGTTGCCGCTTCTAAAGCCGTATGATGCTTTTCCTGTTTGTGAGTTTTGGGAAACATTTTTGCTTTGTACTGTAATGGAATTAGAGGACAGATGCTGACTGTAAATGGGACACGCGACTGCCAGCCTCTAGCTTAAATATTTAGATGCAATGTTACAATTACTGACTTGATGCATGAGCTTTGAAGTGGTTACACATGATCTAAAGGGTAGCATAGGCTAGATGGGCCACTAGATGGATTAATTTTGGTTACTAGATAACCTCCAGGAGGATATTTTTAGTGTATTAAATTAATATGATTAATTCCCAAAGAAGAGTGTTTATGTACAGGAAGTAAATATCAATTTGTGTATCTCCATTTATTTCTTCATTGTGGTGTCAGTGTTGGTCCAGTGGTTAGAGCATGGGACTGGAAAGAAGCAGACTAGTTTCTATTCATGGCTCTGTGACCTGGGGCATACCATTTCTTTCTGGTGAATTTTGTCTAGAGACCTAAGTATAACTTAACCACTTTTGTAAAACAGTTTGTGATCTACAGCTTAAAAGAACTATATATGTTCTGTGTATGTCTGCCACCAAACCATATTTTTTTCTAAAACAAATGACACGTTGAATTTGTTCTACTGAAAGCAATACAAATGCTTGTAAGACCACAACTTTTGTCTTACAGAGCTATAATAAGTGTATTTGTTCCAAATTGTTTTAGTAAAAAAGTCAGGTATGAAATTAAGTGTGATGACTCTGTGACTGAGACTAAATAGTTTAATGAATCTAGAATGTCTTAAAAGCGTTTTTAAATATGTTATCACTAGTATCTCTAAGAGTTAAACTTGTGTAATTAGGCTGGATTCTTATCCAAGATGTTGACAAGCATTTCCAGAGTGGTGTTGAGCACCCCCGACTCCCATTGACTTCAGTGTCAGGCCCTTAAATTACTATCGTGATGGTGGAATAAGGCACAAAACATTTTCAGACCATGACAGGTGTTTTACTGATTGCACACCGATAGTGCCATGTAAACAACAACGCTATTAATACCCAAAAGAAGAGGGGAAAGGATTCCATTATCAATAGAACCTCTGATACCTACAAAGGAAAGACACCTCCTTTTTTAAAACCAAGGCTCTGTTTACACTTGCACTTTTATTGGTATTGCTCAGAGATGTGGAAAAAACCACCCCTCTGAGTAACATAAGTTACACTGACAGAAGCACTGGTGTGGAGCTCTCTCTCATTGTCATCATACAGTGACTACATGGGAGAAATTATAGCAGTACAGCTTTGCCACTGTATGCTCTCTAGTATAGCCTAACATTAGATTAACTATTTTGTTTTGCACTCTGAAAAAATAATCTCCTTAATTGAAAAGGGCCTGGTCCTAACGATTCTCAGTTAATACATGTAAAAGAAGTCAAACCTTCCCTTAGCAAACATCAGATCACAGATTCAATTTATTATGTCAAATTCTGACTTTTCAATTCATCCAAGGAAACTATTAAAGATGGTATCTGCTCTGATTACTCTATACTTCCAAATCCATATTTGACTAGGCTGATGGGGTGACAGTCTGGAATAGTTGACCTCCATGGCTCAATTCCCAGTGATTTCAGTGTGGCCAGGATTTTGCTCATAACATTCTTACTCTGTCTTGTTGGCAAAAACCATGTAGGTATTGCTTTCAGAATCTTTGACTTTAATAGGAGTTTTGCCTCCGTGAGGATTGGGCTTCTTCTGAACCCAATTTTCTAAGGTCCTGAGCTCTCAGCTGTCTGTGAAGTCCTCAGGCTCAGGACATAATAAATATTTGCAAGACTGAGCCCTAGCACCCTGATCCTGAAAATGCTATCCTATATGAGTAACTAGAAGTCCAATTCAAAGGGCCTACTCATGTGAATAAAGTTACTTATGTGGGTTACCGTTTGGAGAACTGAGACCTTGATTTTTTTTTGTTCTGTTGAGGGCTAAATGATAACGGGGGTCTAATTCTGAACACATTACTCAGGCAGAGTTCTCTCTGAACCTAAGGCTTTCTGGATCAGCATCAGCACAGTGTTAGCCAAAGACAATAAGATTTTTTAAGTTTAATCAGATATAAATTCAAATTTACAAAAAAAACCAAACCAAACCAAACCAAACAAACCTAAACTGATGAAAACCTTAGAATTTTTGGGGTGATTTGGGGTGATTTTAAATGGCAATTTCTATTGTATTCAATTGATACAAGTGAATTTATCTAATATTTGTGGCAGGAAAGTTTAGTTTTGTATTCATTGATAAGAGTGGGAATATGTGATTGGAGGGGCAGAAAACATAAAAGTTGATCCTAATAGATTATTAAGAGTCCCCAGGGCTAAGTAATAAAACTATATTGGGAAATGAAGCAGAACTACAAAGTGCTCTCTGGTTAATTTAGGAAGAAATTGAGTGAAACAGAACATAATAAATCAGACTAGTGTAGTCAGTGTGAATTTATCCACATAAATGTCACTTTCAATGCTATGTAACAAACATGTGTGGGGAGAGAGAACAAAATGAATAAAAAAAGTTTAGTATACTTCCAAGAGTTCCCAAAATGCAGGGATCTCTTGGTAATAAAAGTGATGTACAGTAACATACTTCACCATAAGACTTTGTTTAGTGTAGTATGTTGGATAATTTTTCTTCATCTTCCCTTAAGAATTGCTGCCCCATGCTGTTAAACTAATTCTTTTAAAATTGCATTACAGTACTAGAGAAAAAGTGAGACATAATGAAATGTGGATATATTACAGTTAAACTGTGTAACGGGCTACGAATATTTATTTAGTTGAATTTCGATGGAGTCTCTGAGAAATCATTTATTTATTCTGGTAAACAAAGATTCAAGAACTATTAAGAATGTACATATATAACTAATACAACAGTAAAAGGCAATTAAGCAGTTACTTTTAATGTCTTATCTCCCTGGTTGCTCTACAGTTGTTTTACAACTAGGAATTAAAATCTGAAAAGGAAGTTTTCAGTGTCTCTGGCCAAATATTGATTAAGTAGTTGTTTGCTGATACCTTTGTTACCCATAAAAAGGCCAGTAGCTTTGCCCCTTGTTGTTCATCTTCCATTGTAACTAATTCTTAACCACAGAGATCAAAGCAGGATCATTTCAATTTATCTGTCTTGGAAAATCCTTCTTCTAAAACCTCCATGGATTAATGATCAAATTGTCTTTGGGGACACGTGAAACTGAATGGATTCTTTATTTAACATAGTCGGAAGGATATGTTCGCATATATATATAAAACACAATTGTGTCAGTTTTATGGTTATAATTAAATATTTAGGTTATGCATATATAGATAGATAATAAAATGCAATGAAATTTTAGAGTATTAATATTTCACTGAGTTTTAATTAATTTCATTTCACCTAATCTTGCTGTTGATGATTAGAGAAAGAAAAGAAAAGTTGTTGCTTACACTAAATATTGTGGCTCATTCTAGGGGGTGTGGGATGATCAAAATTTACAGTGAAGCAATGGGAGTTTAGGAAACTCATTGCATGGCAGGATTGGGCCCTTGGTATAAGAATAATGCAGCAATACAGGCACTATTTTTATAGTAGCTTCATTATCATGATCTTATAGGTGATGCTCATTTGCATTAGTGAGAATGAATATATTGCCCCGTCTCAGAACTATGGGGAAAATCTAATAGGACAAAGCATGTGAAAAGGATTTAGCCCTTGAAAATAAACAATACTAAGCTTTAGAATATAAATCTGTATTTATTTTGGAGGATAGTAAAGTACATGCAATCACACCCTCCATATGCAAATACAGCTTATGTAGTATATACAGGTAGAGCTGTTTTACTGATTTTACAATTATGATATGGAGTTTCAACTAAAATGCAGAGTTGGAGAGCCAGATCATGGTCCAATGATTACATTGGTCCCATTGATTACACTGGGACTTTAACTTTAGATATAGTAGTGGTGAACATGATGCAGAAAGATTACTGTTCGGGGCATTGCTATTGATTTTATATGGATGATGCTGAGATACTATGGCAATATACATCCAGCTGTATACTATCTACAAAATAGATATTTTTAATCAGAATTTTATCTACTTTCTAAAATACATATTTGTATTTGTTTGATCTGCAAATCTCTTCATAAAATAGCAATACTTTTCACATGAATCTGGCCACTTTTGAAGATATTTACTCCAGTTTGATAGTTAAGACTCTTAAAAATATTTATGGACAAAAGTTCCTTGAAAAAGCAGAATTTTTAACCTGTACATTTCAGTGGATCTCTGCATTATGAGAAGAGAGACATGTATAGCATATTATGTTGTTTTTTTAAATTTTAGTGGATATGTGTTTTGGAGTGGAGTTTCCTGCCAAACATGGCCAATGTTTTTACACCATGCCTGACTCCATATATGGGTCTTAAGGATGTATATATCCATCATGTGGCTCATCTTGGAAATCCAAACAAAAAATGGCTATGTAGAAATTTCTTATCAGCCATAGTACCACATAGATTTATGTTACATGAGGACTAAACAGTCTTCAGCTGACATTTCAGAGTCCAGAAAGCTTATGCAACAAAAATTATATCCGCCTCCCCTTACTCTTGCTTATAAAACCATGCTATGCCAAGTTAAGTAGGATTTAATTCAATATGCATAACCAGACAACTAGTAACTGCCTCAGTTCTCCTTGCTCATAAATTAATTACTTTATTGCACTTTATTAAAATGCACCTTTCCACTGGAACATACCCCAGTTAATATCAGAATTATCACTCTTCTTCAGGGGTGGAAGTAATTAAAAATCTGACTGTTATAGAAGCCTGGCTCTGGGCCCTAGAAGGGGTGGGGCCTCAAATGGCAGGGGCAAAGCCCTTCAGCAATGCACAGTGTGTGCTGCCTGGGGCTACATCAGCGATATAACGGGTCTGGAGCTGCAGCTGTTGCCACGGTAACAGTGTGGGTCAGGAATCCACCAGGCTCTTTTAAATCACTGGCCTTGGGGAGCTGCCCCTTTGCCCCCCACCACCACTGGCCCTGTCAGTAGGGTTTGGCAGATCTGTCATGGCAGCAATTTAGCACCAGCTGTGTATGGGCTGGTATCGGCAGCCACTTTTTACCACTATGCCATACTGGCCCGTACCGGCCTACTTTCACTTTGCTCTTCATACCCTCAACCACTTACTCAGAGAAAGATTGGAATAAAAGTAGGCAGGTCTTGCAGCATGGTCAACTGAGTCAACTGTTAGAAGTGCAGGGGCGTTGAGTAATATGGGCCCAGACTCCAGGATTATTTCTGGCCTGGGAGCCCAAATCCTATAAAACTTGGGACCATGTATCTCCCCTGGCCTTGTCTGCAGGCCATCCCAATAGGGGTCTGGGACCACCCCCCAATTCTGCCCCAGACCCCACCCCAACCCACCTCTTCCTGCCCCTGCCCCTTCCCCACCCCCAATCCACCTCCAAGCCTCCTCGCCCAAGTGACACAACCCAAGGGACTAGTGGGGGATCTGGTGCTGGCAGTAGGGGTCAGGGCCCCCCTCACTCACTGGCATTAGCGAGAAGCAGAGCAACCCAGCCCCAGCCCACTCTGCTCCATTGGCTCCCAGTTGTGCTCAGGAGAGTGTATGGGGGGAAGGGCTAGAGCTGCGCCCTTCATTCACCAGTGGTGAGAAGCAGAGTGATGTGACTGGGATCCAGTGGCCTGGAGTGGGCTTAGGGCAGGATGTTCTGCTTCCCCTTGCCACCAGCAATGAGTGAAGGGATGTGCCTGACCCCTGATGCTAGTGCCAGGCCCTCTGCTAATCCCTGGGGCCACATCGCTAGGGGGAGGGGACTTGGGGAAAGATGTGGGTCCCCAATCTGCTCCACTGGCTCCCAACCACATTGCAATCCTTCCCGCCATTGTGAGTGCAGGGGGCGGTGCCACCGATTCCCTCTAAGGCTTCGCCCCAAGTGATATTGCTGGGAGGTGGGGGAGTGGAGCAGCCAGGGCCGGGTCGATTGCTCCACTTTCTGCCACCAGCAGTGAATGCAGGGGCAAGCCCAAACCCCCTTCTGGCCCCAGGTCCCCTGCTAGTCCCCTGGGTCCCACAGGGTCCCCAAGCCTGCTCCAAACCAACCTATGGATGGAACGGCTCTGCCTGCATGCTCCACCCTGGTGCGTCCCCTGGCCTGCCTATATGAGGAGAGGTTAAAGCGACTGGGACTTTTCAGT
The DNA here is from genome assembly GCF_049634645.1 of Pelodiscus sinensis. NCBI lineage: Eukaryota > Metazoa > Chordata > Testudines > Trionychidae > Pelodiscus > Pelodiscus sinensis. Next base: position 15,712,474 of record NC_134720.1, on the reverse strand, counting down.
TTAGAAAAGAGGAGACTGAGGGGGGATATGATAGAGGTCTATAAAATCATGAGTGGTGTAGAGAGGGCCGATAAAGAAATTTATTTCTTAGTTCCCATAATAGAAGAACTAGAGGACACCAAATGAAATTAATGGGTAGCAGGTTTAAAACTAATAAAAGAAAGTTCTTCTTCACACAGCGTGTAGTCAACCTGTGGAACTCCTTGCCAGAGGAGGCTGTGAAGGCTAGGACTATAAGGGTATGTCTACACTACCCCGCTAGTTCGAACTAGGGGGGTAATGTATGCATACCGAACTTGCTAATGAAGCCCAGGTTTTGAATTTCCCGGGCTTCATTAGCATAAAGCCGGCGCCGCCATTTTTAAAAGCCGGCTAGTGCGAACCCCGTGCCGCGCGGCTACACGCGGCACGGACTAGATAGACAAATCGCTTGATCATTGTCTTCGGTCCACCCTCTCTGGGGCACCTGGTGCTCGTCACTGTCGGTAGACAGGATCCTGGGCTAGAAGGACCTTTGGTCTGACCCAGTACGGCCGTTCTTATGTTCTTATGCCTGCTGCCCCAGGGCAATTGAAAAGGCCCAGGAGCTCTGCTGCAACCATTTGTTTTATGCAGCTGCCGTCATGTCCCTCTGGTCCCAGGATGTGTTGTGTCTGTGTGTGCTGCTCCTGCCCCGCATACTTCTGCAGCCAATGGGCGCTGAGGGGTTGGTGCCTGCGGGCAGTGATGTGCAGAGACCTCTCAGTCCCCCTTCCTAGGAGCTGCATCATTCTATCCTAGATAAAACTTGTGGATTCTTGGGAAAATTTACAAAACTCTCAGTGCACAATATTGATCTCACACAACCCATCAAAATGAGGAATAACTCCAGTGAAATCAATGAAGTGACACCCGTGTAAGTAAAAGCAGAATCAGGTCCTCTGTGTTTGCATGTAAGAACTGATGCTGCCAATAGCTACTGACTATTTTTTTATCCAGTTCTGCAATTTTTTCTTGCACAAGTATTCTTTACTGGTGCAGATAGTTCTGCTGAAGGGAAAGCTACTTGGCAGAGTAAGACAGGAGTAAGAATTACTTATGTGAGTAATGATCAGACCTTATATTGCAATATTTAGTAGTAAGGTCTTCAGCTTTTTATATACTCTTACATGTCTTTAATGTGGAGAAAGGCATGGAATAGTTGCCTTGTGTATGCACTTTGGCTCTGTTCTTTGCATATGTAACTGTCACCAGGCAAAGTTGAACCTGGGACTTCTGAAGCTTAGTGTAGGAGCCTCTAGCCTTTGAGCTAAAAGCCAGCTGGCTCTCAGCCCATGGTGTAAAGATCTCTTGTTCTTATTTGTTGCTGTGGTCTAGTTGCCACTGCATGGTACAGTGAACCACACTAGGGCTATGTCTAGACTGGCATGATGTTACTAAGTTTGCAGATGATACCAAACTGGGTGGGGTTGCAACTTCTTTGGAGGATCGGGACATAATTCAAAATGACCTTAGCAAGTTAGAGAAATGGTCAGAGGTAAACAGGATGAGGTTTAATAAAGAGAAATGCAAAGTGCTCCACTTAGGAAGGAACAATCAGTTCCATACATACAAGATGGGAAGCGACTGTCTAGGAAGGAGCATGGCGGAAAGGGATCTAGGGGTCATAGTGGACCACAAGTTGAATATGAGTCAACAGTGTGATGCTGTTGCAAAAAAAGCAAATATGATTCTAGGTTGTATCAACAGGTGTGTTGTAAGCAAAACTCGTGAAGTCATTCTGCCGCTCTACTCTGCACTAGTTAGGCCTCAGCTGGAGTACTGTGTCCAGTTCTGGGCGCCACATTTCAAGAAAGATGTGGAGAAATTGGAAAGGGTACAGAGAAGAGCGACAAGAATGATTAAAGGTTTAGAGAACATGACCTATGAAGCCAGGCTTCATGAACTGGGCTTGTTTAGTTTGGAAAAAAGAAGATTAAGGGGGGACATGATAGCGGTTTTCAAATATCTAAAAGGGTGTCACAAGGAGGAAGGCGAAAATTTGTTCCTCTTGGTTTCTGAGGACAGGACAAGGAGTAATGGGCTTAAAGTGCAGCAGGGGAGGTTTAGATTGGACATTAGGAAAAAATTCCTAACTGTCAGGGTGGTCAAATATTGGAATAAATTGCCAAGGGAGGTGGTGGAATCTCCCTCTCTGGAGATATTTAAGAACAGGTTAGATAGACATCTGTCAGGGATGGTGTAGACGGAGCTTGATCCTGCCTTGAGGGCGGGGGGCTGGACTCGATGACCTCTCGAGGTCCCTTCCAGTCCTATTATTCTATGATTCTATGATTTTCTGCAAATGCTTTTAACGGAAAAGTTTTTCTGTTAAAAGCATTTGCGGAAAGAGCGTCTAGATTGACACAGACGCTTTTGCGCAAAAGCACTTTTTGCGGAAAAGCGTCCATGCCAATCTGACGCTGTTTTGCGCAAGAAAGCCCCGATCCCCATTTTCGCCATTGGGGCTTTTTTGCGCAAAACAGTTTTTAGCTGTCTACACTGGCCCTCTTGTGCAAAAGCATTTGTGCAAGAGGGCTTTTTCCCAAGTGGGAGCAGCATAGTATTTGCGCAACACTGACAATCTTACATTAGATCGTCAGTGTTCTTGCGCAAATTCAAGCGGCCAGTGTAGACAGCTGGCAAGTTTTTCCTCAAAAGCAGCTGCTTTTGTGGAAAAACTTGCCAGTCTAGATGCAGCCTAGGTGTGTTGGTTACATGTAAATTTTTTTAAACTGATAAGTATCAGAGAGGAAAAAGCTCCATTTGTGAATCTGTGCACACAGTCCATTGGCTTAGTAATTCAAGGTTATAGTGTTATATGGTGGATGTCACAATCTGAAAAGACACATTAGCGGGGTGGATGAGAGTGCCGTGGGGCCCAGGGCAGCGCCGCAGAGCCCCGGGCAGCGAAATTTCGTGGGGCTCCTCCTTTGACATGGCGCATACGGCGTGGCGCCACGGCGCATGCGCGGGGCCTCGGGAAGCGCGGGGCTCAGGGCAGCCTCCCCGCTCGCCCTGCCCTAAATCCGCCACTGCACATTAGATCACTTAGGGTTGCCAAGTGTCCGGTTTTGAACCAGACAGTCCAGTATTTGAGTTTTCTGTTCGGGAAACAAATTGAGAAAATATAAATGAGAAAATATAACTGTCCGATATTTTCTAAATAAGAGGTACTGTAGATTATAATGTAATGTCAAGTATGTCCGGTATTTTTCTTGAAACCATCTGGCAACCCTATCACTTAGTACATCCCTCTGCTAGTGTAATATATAGGGCTTGCTCCTGCTCCTTTTGAAATCAATGGGATCCTACTTCACTGAGATCAGGATCAGGCAAAAAGTGCCCCTGATATCTGATTTTGCATTTGGAATGCGTGTTTTTCATCAAGTTCATAGGACTCAGACTTGTATATTGTAGAACACAAGCCTACTTTTTGAATAGTCCATTAGAACAAATTGCTTGTTCACAACTTCTGATGTGTGTGCAGGTTGCTGGCTGTATTTCACATACTGTTTTGGGTTATTCAGGATTTGTTCAGCCACTACTCATTCTCCAGTGCCATGCCTGCCTGCCTCTATCTACTGAATAGAAAAATATAGCTGGCTTCCAAGTTATTCACTTCTCATTGTAGACATGGAAAATGGCTGCACGTGGCAGCCATTTTGTTTGCCTGGTTGTTAATTATTTCACTCCATGTATATATGTTTGTGTGTGCATAAATATTCTGCAGCCAAATTGTGCCTTCATTTACATCTAAGCAATCATGATGTCTTTAGTGGAGCTAAGCAGGTGTAACTGAGGTTAGAATTTGGCTTTACTATGGGAACTGAAAAATCTTTTGAGTTTGAGGGAACTAGAATAGAATCCACCTCTCTTTCCCATAGATGTGTTAGTTTTGTAATGTTAACAAGCATTACAACTAGTAAAATTGTTGGTAAAGTAAGCAGGCCTGAATCTGAATACAAATAGGGAGTAGTAAAAGGTGACATTTTTACAAGTTACTTTTCAGAGAACTACACTTTAAAAGGCATGATCCAGCTAAAATTGTCATCCCAGCTGCTAGTTGTTGGCAGTTGTGTTACTTATTGTGGAAAAAAAGGCCTGACCAAGAGGAAAAGAATGGTGATCCTTGTGTTTGTTGGTAAATGCTGGCTGTGATTATAAATAAATAGGACAATTATACAAGCTGGGCTTAACAAAATAAAGCTATAGTGGAATGAACTTTGTTTTAGTAGATTCAATATATTCTGCATTTATAATCATGATATTTTGTGATACTTACCACTGCTTGTGTGCTGAACCAGCTGTGAGTCATCCTCCAGGCTCCTGCTCATTGACTGCTATGCTCTGAGCCATCGCCCCTAGGATTCTGGTTCTCAGTTATGACTATCTCCAGGAACAGGAGGACATTTCAGTTTTCCCACTTATGTCTCTTGCTGCATGGGGTAAACTCCTCCTCCTCCTCACAAGTGTAGCTGAGAGGAGAGGGCATTGACCTGGAAGTCAGAAGACCTGAATTTGTGATCTTGAGCAAATAAGTTCATCTTTCTGTGCTCCAGTTTTCCCATCTGTAAAATGGGGATAAGGATACTGACCTCTTATGCCAACTGTGAAACTAGCACTAGAACTATTAAAATGGCTGGCTGACAGTACATGTACATGGTGCTTTAGGAACAGCAGGCAAATGTTGTTAAGGTATCTTTACAGTCAAAGTCACTTTCTAGACTTTGTATAGATTATGCATTCAAATATTAAACAGCTCTTCAGTGGTGTAATTTGGCATAGTTCCATACCCTTCAGTGGTGTTTCGCTGATTTACACTGTGGACCTGAACCACAGTATATCCATTGGAACATGGCAATTCATAATTTACAATGAATGTTGCCTCTTTCTCTCTTTGACAATTGTCCATGAATAAGTTGCAGTTTTCTTTAAATATTCTTTATTGAACAATATTATTTAATACTTGAACAGTAGTTCATGAGCAAATGTTTGGTACTCGAAATCTAAGACTGATGGGATGTATAGGTCACATTATATGTTTCTGTTCTCTGAATGGGGATTACTAATACAGTTTTCTGCTGTAAATATTCATCAATACAAATGGTGGATACTGGCCTTGACATTCAAAGCTATATAGAGGCCTGATGCATAAATAGCTTTGAGGATTTAAACCATTCTTAAAAATGTCCTGTTTTTTTCTGAACAGTCTTGCTACTGAGTTCATTTGTGAGAAGAGTCACAGATGACTGACACAAAAGGGACACAAGCACAGTTAAAGTGTGTGTGAAAAATTTAAACTGATATTCCCACTGTGTATTTTGCAGTATTTGCCTAACTTTTAAAATATGTCTTTTTGTGAAAGCATCTGTGTTACATGGACTAACTCCAGAGAGCAATGAAAAAGGAAGTTCATAGTTCACTGTGTTTATTAAATAAATCTGTACTTTCTGTTATAAATATTCATACTGGCAGAAAGGTGTGGGCTAGTGTTTGAATACCATCTTGGGAATCAGGAAATCTCAGCTAAGACCTAATTTCAGCTGAGCAAATCACTGGGATCAGAATTTTCAGAAGTGTCCACCATTGGATGGCTCAGTTTTCTGGGTGCTCAACTACAGATATATAGGGTGTGTCTAGACTACCTAGTTTTGTCGACAAAAGTGGACTTTTGTCGACAAAACTATACCAGCGTCTACACTACCGCTGCGTTCTGTCGACATAACGTCGACAGAACTCAGCAGTTTTGTCGACGCTGGTATACCTCATTTTACAAGGCATAACACCTTCTGTTGACAGAACTCTGTTGACAGAAGGTGTTATTGCCTGTAACGTTGCGTCCAGACTACGGAGTTCTGTCGACAAAGCAGCTTGCTTTGTTGACAGAACTCAATGTGTCTGGACGCTCTTTGTTGACGGAAGTTTTGTCAACAGTATCTGTCGACAAAACTTCCGTCGACAAAACGCGGTAGTCTAGACGTACCCATAGGGTCTGATTCCCAGGCATTTTGCTCACCTGCCTTCTCCTTGGCCTTCTGAGATTCACATTAAATGGCTTTATTACCATGAATTAGTTGTTGAACCTTTTTTTTACACCATGATGTAAACAATCACTAATGACATTCTCAGATAGAGGAGGAGGTTTTGGGGGGCCTGATTCAAAAGCCTGGTGATATGATTGGAAAGACTCCTATTGTCTTTAAAAGGCTTTGGATCAGGCCCAATTGTACTTATGTTGTTTCTTTTCCTGTTGTTGTGTATGGATTTTTTAAAAATATCTAGTAGATTTAAGCATTCCTGAGCAAGATAAAAGAATACTATTTGGAATCAACTATGGAGCAGGGAGGGCTGTGGATGCTTATTGCCCTGGTACTGCATCTAATTTAAGACCACTAATAACAACAAACTCTATGTGGATTCTGCACATTGTGGAAAACTTTCAGATAGAGTGGATATTCTAGGATAGTCACAAACATTTACCAGGTCTTGACTGAGACAAGTAGACATCTGTCCCTCTTCATTGCTGCATTTCACATTTATATCTAGGTTAAACACTGGAAAATGTATTACAGGCACCAATCTTGCATCTGCAGGGAGATGACCTGAATGTTCCACTGCTAACATCTATGATTCTGTGGAATCAGGCTACACAGTCAACCCCCAAAACAATCAAGCAGAGTAGGTTGCCTGTGGAAGAGCTGACCACTTTTTAAAAGGAACAAAATGTTTTACAGTTTAGAACCCTGAAGTATCCCCTACAAGGGGGGTGTACAATTTTAGATGAGAAATGTGTTGTGTGGAGAATAAGGAACAAAACATTACACTTGTAAAGAGTGCCATGGTGGATATCTTTTCTCCTAGTCAGTCAGCCAAGGAAAAACTTCAAAGGGCTATGGCTACAGTGACCATATTTTCTGAACCCCAAATGGGGACACGTTAGCCATGCCCCCGACCCTGTTAGCCACACCCCACAGCCCTTAGGCCACGCCCACCTGCCACAGGAAGTCCTACCCCTGGAGATAGTATTTCCAGAGTCAAGATAGACATTTGACCGAAAGTAAAGGGTATTGTGTGACCCCCCTCTGAGAACTCCCACCGTCCTCTACCAATAGGGATGGGTTTGGGCCCCATAGGACGCTCCATGTAACTATACTGCAATTGCATTAATTCAACTTGCATTGCATTAAATTGGGGGGAGACGCCAGGGATGCCTCTATTTCAGTGGTTCTCAAATGTTTTGGCCTGAGAACCACCTGGATCAATGCAAACCTTTCTGCGGACCACTAGTTGCTAATGCAAACTCACTGTTAATTACATAATTACACCTGAACCATTTTGCTAGAGAACAGTGTAATTTAAATTATTAAACAGATTAAGCAACTGAGACACCTCACTCCTCTGCCACTACAGCCCTATGGGGGAAGGGGAAGGGTCAGGGAGGACTGAGGTTCAGGGCTTCCCATCGGCCAGATTTACTTTTCTGGGGTTCCAGAGTTAGTGGGTTTTATGTATTCCTTTAGGCTTGGGGGAGGGGACAAACATGAGGGGTTCAGTGTATGGGGCAGGGCTGCCAGTGTGTGGGATAGGGATGGGGTGTAAGATCTGGGCAGGAGCTGGGTTGCAGAAGAGGGGACGGGTTGCGAGGTCTGGGTGGAAAGTAGGGTGGAGAAGAAGGCTGGAGAAGAAGGCTGGAGGTAGGGTTTCTGGCCAGGATGAAGGGTGTCTGGCCAGGAGGGAGAGTGTAAGAGGGGACTTGGAGTAGGGTGTCTGGCCAGGGGAGACGGTGCAGGAGCAAGGGAAGGTGCAGAGTCTCACCAGGAGGGAGGGTGAAGGAGCAAGGAAGGATTCCAGAGCAAGCTGGGGGTGTGGGGTTTTGGCAGGAGGAGGGGAGTGAGAGAGGGGGATTGGGATATGGGTGTCTGGGAATGAGAGGAGGTGCTTACCTGTCTTCACACCCCCTTGCAGCAGGGAAAGCATCTGGACAGTGCACTGCTGTTCCCCAAGCAGGGTGAAAAGGGTGAGGAAGCTCAGGCCCTCCCCACCATGCAGTGGGGATCCCAGCACAGCCGTGAGGCTGCAGCACCAGCTCCAGCTCCCCGCTCGGAGGGCGTGTGGAGGGGAAGTATGTGAAGAAACCCCGACCTTTCCTACCAGACCAGACTCGCTGATGCTCCTGTGGTGGGGAGGTATGTGGGGAGAGAGAGCAGCAATACATGGAGTGCACCTGCCAAGCCTGAGCATGCCCTGCCCCACAGTGCCCCACACAGCCCCTGCTGGAGCTGAGGTGGCAGATCCAAGACGCAGTGGATCTGCCTGGCCTCAGCAGCAGCAGCTGCTGTACCAACAAACAACCTGGAGGAGGAGGAAACTGTGCAGCGTGACTGGGTGCCTCATGTGCCAGAGACAGTCCTGCGGGGGGAAGAAGAGGACTACATGGCACATGGTAGTGGGGCAGTGGGTGGCAGACTAACTGGAAACCGTGTGCCACCGGAATCCGGCCTGGCTTCCCACTGACAAATCTCTAAGGGTATGTCTACACTACCACCCTAGTTCGAACTAGGGTGGTTAATGTAGGCAACTGGAGTTGCAAATGAAGCCCGGGATTTGAATTTCCAGGGCTTCATTTGCATGTTGCCGGGCACCGCCATTTTTAAATGTCCGCTAGGTCGGACTCAGTGCCCGCGGCTACACGCAGCATGAACTAGGTAGTTCGGACTAGGAAGCCCTGGAAATTCAAATCCCGGGCTTCATTTGCAACTCCAGTTGCCTACATTAACCACCGTAGTTCGAACTAGGGTGGTAGTGTAGACATACCCCAACGGAGCCACCTACACACTCTGCGGGGGGTGAGGGGAGAGGAGGCTGTTGCTGCTGCGCCGTGCTGGGAGAAATGGCAGTGCTCTGGGCCTTTTCTCAGGCTCTTCTTCCCTGCAAGTCGGTGTCCCCATCAAGTAGTGAAATGTCCAGTGGGGCTTTCTGGGACATTTCACTACTTGATGGGCACACTGGGACAGAGTATTTAAAATTGGGTCAGTCCTGGAAAATCCAGGATGCATGGTCAGCATAGTTATGGCAGAAAGTTGCTAGGCTCCTTCCATAGGTGACAAATTTTTCCTGAGATAAGATAGGAAGAATTGTTTATGTCAGACAATGACAAGGAGAACTTGAGGCAGGCTCAGCACATGCACACCCTCCCCCCTCTCCTCAGCAGGGCTACAGGGACATGCTGTCAGTGGTGCGGAGCTAGCATCAGGAAGCTGCTCTGGCCTTGCTGTGCTGTGCTGTGCTGTGCTGCTGGTGCTGTTGTGGGGCCCTCTGGGCCATTTTAAATCACCTGGCAGCGGCAAATGGGGCTGGGAGATGTGTGGGGGAGCAGATAGGGTCGAGAGAGAAACCGAGCCCAAAACTTTGCTGGAGCCAGGCTCCAGGCCCATAGAACTTGACACCTATGAAGGAAGGGTATTATTAAAACATGTTCCACATCCCAAGGTACGCAGAGCCTCCTCTTTCTCTGTCCCTGAAAATTACTCATGAATGGGACTTTTTCACATACTGTAAATTGCCTCTTACCTGAGAGAACAGACTGTTAAGTGTTTATATATAATCAGTACAAGTATATTACCTCTATGCTTTTACACAGTTGGCAGTGGGTGGTGAGCTGTATGTCCAACAACATGTATGTGAAATTTCAGGCATTGTAATGGGAGGTACATGTGTAGTGGGAGAATAAATCTCATAGCAGATTTAATTAATATCAATTAACTATTCTGCAAAATGTGAGCAGGTTTTTGTGTACAGGATGCTGAATACAGAAGAGGGCAGTTCTATGGTGGTATATGTAAATGAATGGGAATGATTAGATATTGGATGCAAGATGCAGTGTCATCTAACATGCACTGGCACATTCCATGGGCGTGAAGAACAAGTGTTATGTTAGACCTGTTTTCCATCCCATGTTTTTCAGCACATTGGGCTACCTACATTGGTGACTTAAATTGTACGCAGGTTATGTATGTGTGTGTGTGAAAGTGAAGAACGGAGAATGATAGGTCTGGCCAAGAAGAAGCTGGGGGAGACTTCACTTGTTCTGTGGTAAGGCCAGAAGGCCATGATGTAACTAACAGGAGGCTGGGTGCAAAGTAAAGCAGATATATTAAAATCAAGGGCACCATTTATGGAGAAGGGGCGATATCTCCCCCCCCCCCTCAATTGTGAAACCCTGGATTTCATAATTGAGGTCTTGTGCAAGCCCATGTCCTGACTTCAGAGGCAGTTCTTAAATGCAACAGAGTTTGAGCTGCTTGCAGCTTTGCATTTGGGACCGAGAGTTTGTTATAAAAAGAGAGAGTCAAGTGATTAAGAATAACAAAAGACTAGTCATTCAAGTATCTGAAGGATCATTAGATCATCATGAAAAACATGAAAACATTGTCAGGTACTCCACTTAAAAGATAGAGGGGAAAAGAATAGGAATGAGTGTTGTGCTGCTGGGATTTGCGCTACCGTTAAACTTTTAAAAGTTCTTGAAAAGGGGGTAAACAGTGACTAATCCAAAATAGACTGCAAAGAGTTACAAAGGGATCTTACAAAAGCAGGTGACTGGGCAACACAAAGGCAGATGGAATTCAGTGTTGATAAATGCAAAGTAATGCACATGCGAAAATATAATCCTACCTATAGGCTGTGTCCAGACTCAGGGGTTTTTTCGAAAAAAGTAGCCTTTTTTCGAAAAAAATTCCCTTGCGTCCAGACTCAAGCCGCGTTCTCTCGAAATTAATTCGAAAGAACGCGGCTTTTCTTTCAATGGCGGTAAACCTCAATTTACGAGGAAGAACGCCTTCTTTCGAAAGTTCCTCTTTCGAAAGAAGGCGTTCTTCAATGTAAATAGGGCTTCTTCGAAAGAGAGCATCCAGACTCACTGGATGCTTTCTTTCGAAAAAGCAAGCCGCTTTTTCGAAATTTCTCCATGCAGTCTAGACGCTCTCTTTCGAAAGAGGCTCTTTCGAAAGATGCTTGCAGTCTAGACATAGCCTCTGATACAAAAAATGATGGGGTCAAAAATACCTGTTAGCACTCAAGAAAGAGATTTTGAAATCCTTGTGGATAGTTCTCTGAAAACATCTGTTCAATATGTAGTGGCAGTCTACAAAGCTAAAAGAATATTGGGAAAGGAATAGATAAGACAAAATACCATATTGCCTCTATATAAAATCATTGTATGCCCACATCTTGAATACTGTATGCAGATCTGGTCATCCTATCTAAAAAAATACATTGTATTTGGAAAAAGTGCAGAAAGGGCATGAGAAATGATAAGAGGTCAGAAAAAAGCTTTAATATGAGGAAAGATTAACAAGACTGGACTTTTCAGCTTGGAAAAGAAATGATTAAACATTAGGGGATATGTTAGAAGTCTAGAAAATTATGAATGCTGTAGAAAAATAGAATAAGGAAATGTTATTCATTTCTGCACTAACATAACAAAAGAAGCTGACCCAATTACATTTATAGGCAGCAGATTTAAAACAAACAAAATAGCTGACAGGGGATAGCTCATGATGATTGCCTCTTCTGTTTATTCCTTCTGAAGCATCTGGCAGTGGCCACTGTTGGAATAGAGGATACAGGGATAGAAGGACCATTGGTCTCATCTATTATGGCATTCTGATGTTCTTATATAGAGCTGAAAAGTATCTGCCCCTTGCTGTAACCCACTAGACCCCACTCCCACTTCCAGAGCTGAGACAGAGCCCAGGGTCCTGACGGGGTCTGTCTCTCTCCACAGAGTTAGTAACAAATTAAGAATAGACATTAACATTTTAAGGCTAACCAGTGTCCCTTAAATTACTTGCCACAGGATATCAGAATATGTTTGTATCAGAGCTGAATAGGTCTGATCTTTATTTCATTTCTTTCTTTTATATAGGAATTAGATTCAGTGCTCCTGTCATCTAACTGCTAAGTTGTCTTCCAAAAAAAGTAGTTTTTGATGCATTGGGCATGAGGAGGATGGAGTTGGTTCCCCTCCCGCAATTTGGTGCTTGGCTTTACTGAGCATGCTCAGTAACACTGCTGAAGCCTCTGACCTCAGTCTGCCCCCTCATGATCTCACTCTGTTTCCCACCCATTACAGCATGCACAGGTCGCCCCCAAATCAGAAATGGTGCCACCGATTAAAATCTGCTTCTATCACAGAAGACCTCCCCAACTCCCCTTGCAATGCACACTGATCTTCTCCCTTACTGCTGTGGAAAAATCATCTTTGGGAATAAAAAATGTCTACGGTATGTCAACACCACCATCCATCTACAGACAGTCCCCAACTTACACGGATCTGACTTATGTCGGATCCGCACTTACGAACGGGGCTTTTCTCGCCCCGGAGCTCACGGGCGGCAGGTCGCCGCCTGTGTCCTCCGGGGCGAGAAAAGCTTCTCCCGGTCTCCCTGGTCTGCTGGGGGCATCCAGAAAAGCCGCTGGACCCCCCCAGCAGACCAGGGACACCCGAGCAAAACCGCCGCCTGGGCGGCTTTGCTCGTTTGCCCGGGAGCAAAGCCGCCCAGGCAGTGGGACTCCCGCCGCCTGGGCGGCTTTGCTCCTGTCCCCCTGGTCTGCTGGGGGGGTCCAGTGGCTTTGCTGGACCCCCCCCCCCAGCAGACCAGGGGGACAGGAGCAAAGCCGCACGGGCAGCGGGGTCCCTCCGCCTGTGCGGCTTTGCTCGGGTCTCCCTGGTCTGCTGGGGGGGAGGGGGCGCAGCTAGTGCGCCCCCCCCCCCAGCAGACCAGGCTTTTGTTGCGAGACGCCTCGGGTAGAGCAGCTGGGGTGCTGCTTGTTGGTCCTGTGGGAACCTACCGGGCAGCGCCCCAGCTGTTCTGTCCCAGGCTCCAGATTCAACAGCTGTTGAAACTGATCAGGCTGATTCCAGGAAGCTGGGGGCAGAGCAACTATGCCTCCGGCTTCCTGTAGTCAGCCCCTGGTCAGTTTCAGTGGCAGCAGCTGAATCTGGAGCCAGTTCCAACTTACATACAAATTCAACTTAAGAACAAACCTATAGTCCCTATCTTGTATGTAACCCGGGGACTGCCTGTACTGCACATTCCTAGGGGGCAGAGAGCAGACCTTGCACTAGACAGTATGCAGTTGGGTGGCAGCTGTCATTGCAGAGCTGTGTTGCTGTGATGGTGTCTTGCCTGTGCAGTGTCTTGAACGGCAGTGCTATGGCAATGCTCACCTCTGGCTACCAGGATAATAAAGATTGAGTTTGCTAAATTCTCAGGATGCCATCACAGAATACATCAGGGTATAGCAGGTGCTGCAGATGCATCAGGAAACAGTGCAAGGTGCGGGTTTTGTAAGTATCTTATTTGGTTGGCAATGTCTGCTGTGTACTGTCGCTCAGAACTTTCTTTCTAGGGGCATCTACAAGCCACATTGTATAGCAAACCATTCCTGACAGTGATAGCATTTTGCCCAGTCTGACACTGCAAATAAGTTTATATTTGTCTTGCTGTGTTTGGCACTCCAGAATTCCAGCTTTATTTCTTCCATTAACTATGGCTTCTTTTCTGCATGTGTCTTTATTTTACATCTTTCTGTTTTACACTTCCATTGCAGAGTGTGGCCTAAGCCTTCAAATTACGACGTATATAACCTGAAAGGACCTATTATTGAGATTTTTGTCTCTTTATAGACTAAGTGTACACTGGCACTTTACAGCTCTATAACATTTTTGTGGCTGAGGGGTGTGAAAAAACACCTCCCACTGACCACAGCAAGTTATAGCGCTGTAAAGAGACAGTGTAAACCAGGCTACAGCTTGAAACTTTTAAGTATAGACAAAGCCTAAGTTGTCTCTTCCTTTAGAACAAATCCATGTCGTGGGAAAATCAATTTGCTGCAAATGTATCATGCCTGCCCCCTCCAACTTGACTTATATTACCCATGTCTGCGTTATCTTTCAGAGAGCTCTTTTTAGTACTATTACTTATTTGGCTGTTTGAATTTAGAATTTGGAAAATAATTTAACAGAGTAGAACATGATTAACTTAATAAAGATTGTGGGGCTAAAAGACCTGACTCTAACTCATGCGGAACTGATCAATGCACTATAGGGCTTGAGTTACAAAGTTCTCACCCATTGGTTTTGGTTCCATTCATTATGGAATTAGGAGCCAGCTGCAAAAGTTTGAACCTTGGATCCAAACTCCTCTGCTATGTGGGTTTTTATAGTGGGTTTGTGTGTTTCATATATTGGGACTGGCACACAGAGTGATCAGGCCGCATCCCCATAAAGGGGTCTAATTGACAGATATAATCCTGCTGTACTCTGAGCCATCCCTCCACTAGGAGATCCTTTGGAGCAGGGTGACTCTTCATGCCCCCGACTCTGTATTGTGCTTAAGTGGGGCCACCTAGCCCAGGGAATAAGCACTAATAGCACATTGGGGGTGTGGACATGACAGTCCTTATGCAGGTGGCTCTGGAGGCTATCTGCTTGCCAGCATGGCACATAACATGAACAATGGCTGAGCTATCTGATGTTTGTGATACACAGGGCAACTGGCCACAAATCAAATCCTTAGGGTAGTAGTGCAGTGACACGGAAAAGAATGGTAACACAAAGCACATGTGAGACAGGGATGCTAGTTTTATTGTTGCACAGTTGTATCAACTGCAATATCTCCTAGCGATCCTGGTGGCGCAGAATCCTTGGTGGATGATGTTTTCCTGTGTTGAAAGAAACAATGACTTGGCAGTTCACCAGGACGTGTACCTAAAAAAGGCAATTGGTGTGGTTTTGGCCTTGGAAATGGCCATGCTGAGGAGCAGAGAAATGCCCATGGCTGTTGAAATTCCAGCCTTATTAACCACTCCCGTGGTCAGATAAGCCTGCAGCAATTGAGGCTGCCCTTCAGAGGAGGATCAAAATATACTATTCTTGTTATGTATGCTCACGGTGTCATGCATTTTCAAATCCACCTCCCCCCTCCAGCCGCCCAATAGATCCACCCTTAACATTTCCATTTCCTTCAATGGATGTTCTCCCGTAGTAGTTGTGGATAACATGTGGAACAAGAACAATTAATTATGAATGAGCTGACTGTGGAGTAGAACTATGATTCCGTTTTATAACATGTTTGAATTATGTTTTCCATTTTGATGCCTTCAAGACTTTCATAATTCTTTGAAAAGTATTTCCTGTAGTTCTTCCTCACACAAGTAATCCATTTGATTTGTGTGGAGCTTCTTATATGAACAAAGGGTGCACTTCAGGCCTTTCAGAAAGCTCACCTTGATTTTAATTTTTTTGGCACACAACTATAATAGAGAAATATTTTATATAAAAGCCTGGCTTAATTGGTACAGATAGAGATGATCCAGATGGCTAAACCATGTTGATGAAACAATTAGTGAGTGAGTCACTGTGGAAAGTTAGTTTGTTTTTTAAAAGGGGTATTCATATTCACCAGTAAATCCCAGAACAACTTTACTAGTTGCATGAACCTTTGAAAGCAAGAGCCTCATTACATTTGAGTGGAAGCATAAATTTGTGAGTCATTTCCATGGATCTTATTTGATAATAGTACTTCTCATATGGAATAAATATTATCAATTACCATTTTCTTGTTTGCATTGAAAGGAAAATGAGTCCTGTTGTAACCCACCAAAATACGATTGGAAACAGTGAAATCATAATCCTTTTAAAGATTTTACTTTTAAAAATTGAGGTAAAGGAATGAACAAAATATGGATAAAGCTAGAGATGGACCAAGGAGGTGATGTTTTGTAAAATCTTGTCAGCTGAGCTTTGGTTGTTCAAAACCACGTTCAAGAAATAAACAGTAGTGCTTTTGATTCTGGTTCCATTTTGAGTCACGAAACTTTGTCTCGGGGTAGGCTGAGTAGGTTTGAATGAAAGTTTTTTTTTGCTTTTGCCTCAACTGTAATTAAACACACACATTTGGAAAAAGCATGAGGGATTTTTATTTTCTTTTTTACATAGGAGATTGTAGACGCTAAAAAGTAGTGTTGATGGTAGTTTATTATTTTTTATCATGTTACTATTTTATATCAGAAAGCTACAACCTGCAGATGAAGTGGGCATACTGTAAGTTTCTATGATACAAACAGAGACTATTAAGTCTAATTCTGCAATGACATTATTCAGAGCTGAGATGCATAAAGAATGCAGAATCAGGTCCAATGTAGTCATTTTATTTATTGTCTACTCCTGTTTCCTAGTTACTGTGCATCATTGATTCAAGTGTAAAAAAAAAGGGAAAAAAAGATTTGCTCTCTTATAAGGTTTGGCTGGTTATAATGTGGGAAGCAAGAAAATTCAGGATATCTGTTCAATATAATTATTCCTATGAAATTATAAGAAATGAATTCATGCCTCCATATAGATCTGTTTCTTGGAGAGTTAGTAGTTTTAATAACATAGTAGAATATACATATAAGGGTCAATTTCTTGTCTTGGTTATGCCAGTACAAATGCAGAGCAACTCCTTTGTTGAAGTTCCCCTGGATTTGCAAACACTTTAGCTGAGATCAGAATCAGCTTTATAAATGTATTCAGTACAGTTTGGACAATTGGAATAACATAAGAATCTTTCCTAAGGGAAGTCATGGCTAATGCATTGCCAAGTCCAGGATTCTATGTGTTCTGTTATAGGATTTTGTTTCTTTTTAATTATTTTTCCTCCTTTTAGGGAGTGCTAGCTGAGGCTTAAAGAGGAGAGGAGTTATTATTCTGTTTAACTACATAAAACATTAAGCAATGAATGGAAAAATACATGTGTTTCAGGTTTAAAATATTGAGAGATCTTGGTAACTTTAATACAGCTTTCATTATAATGTGGTAAAACACACTTTGATACATAAGCAGGGCTAAAAAGTTTTATGTTTGGTGAGTAGAGTCATTTGAATATATTGGTAGCATATATCACAAAACTTACGGAGTACTTCATACTATTTTCTGATTTGTAGTTAAGAATTTTTTTATAAATATACCTACATACATTTAAGTGGAATTACACCAGATAAAAATTTGGCTTAGTCTGTTACTCATTCAGAGAAAAATCATAACAATTAAGCTGAAACAAGCCATTCATAACTATTCAAGAAAAGTTTAGATACTGTTACTAGGTATTATAATACAGATATAAATAAAGGGAAATGTATGTTTTAAGAAAATGTACTTTTGTGAAATGTGCTCAAAGGGCTTGCTGTCAGTACCCATTAAAATCTCAAAATTTCATAAATAATTTGCCTTTATATGCAAACGGGACAATTTGGGTAGTCAGCTTGTATCTTCTAAAGCCATTTTCTGGCAACAGTCCAGATGAATATGCTGTTAATGTGTTTTGAAATACTGTGTTTGAATCTATTGATAAATATTATTTAGCAGTAGAGCTCATCAGAAAAGCCTAATGGACAAGTTTTCAACTGGA